>NC_140967.1:57283516-57338516 GCF_056783735.1 Eptatretus burgeri
AATTTTATTGGTTTCCTGTTGTAAAAAAAATTATTTTGGATACAGGAATAACAAGAAATCCTGATGAATATATGTATGATATTCTATGGGGTGTAAGCGATTCAAGGATAATAAGGGATGAGGAAGGAGTTGAAGAAGAGAGGGAAGAGGAGGAAAAGGAGAAGAGAGAGAAGGAGGAGAGGGAGAAGAAAGAGGAGGAGAGGGAGAAAAAAAGAGGAGGAAAAAGAGGAGGAGAGGGAGAAGAGAGAGAAGGAGAGGGAGGAGAGAGAGAGAAGGAGAGGGAGGAAAGAGCGAGACGAAATAAATATGAAAATATGGAAACCGATGAGATTAAAAAAAGATTGGAGGTATTACAGAAAATAACTCAACCCACCGAGGAGGAAAACAAAGAATTGACAAGTCTATTTGCAATACTTTCGACAAGACTATTGACATCGACAAGATATTCATTTTAATTCAAGTTTTTCATTTTTTTTCTTAAATAAATGGAGGAGAGAGTGAAGGCATTTCTAAGGATTCTTTATGTTTTAAAAATTAAGATTCAAATGTGCATGTTGGAAACTAAAAAGGTTTTTGCACTCTGCAGGAATTTTTCTCATAAATAAATGAGTTATTGTCTCAAATGTAAAAAGAAAACTAATACTAAAAATATTTCATATATTAAAAGTAAAAATAACAGGGTTATACAAAAAGGTATGTTCGGTGTGTGGTTCAAAAAAAAAAATCAATTTATCTCCAAACACAAACGAGGAGGAGATATACAAAAGTTTTTATCAGGAAGTAAATTTACAACTACTGGAATACCAGGGGAATTACATCTTCCAGGGTATTCTTTCTGTGGTCCAGGCACAAACTTGGATAAAAGATTAGATGAGGCAGACAATCCTAAATCATGGAGTAAACCCATCAATAGAGTTGATGAAGTGTGCATGAGACACGATATTGATTATCGGAATACCACAACGTTGGAAGAAAAGCATGAAGCCGATAGAGAAATGTTGTATAATTTGTCTCTGATACAAAATCCAACCTTGAGAGAAAAAGTTGATCGGTTCATTGTGAAGAAGATGATCAGTGCTAAATTGAAACTTGGACTTGGAAATTCAAAAAACTTATAGGCTCTAATGATGTCATTAAGACTGAAGAGCAATTAGCTGATGAATTACATAAACCAATATTCACAAAGTTTCAGAGAAGGAAAGTTTATTCCAAGGAAGTAGATTATATCTGGTCTGCTGATTTGATTGAACTCAATAATGATAAGGGGTACAAGTATGCCTTAACCGTTATTGATTTGAGGAGTAGATACGCATGGGTTGTACCATTAAAAAACAAAACAGGTAATACTCTTATGTTAGCCTTTCAACAGATATTTAATAAAAGTAAGAGAAAACCTAAAAAATTGTGGACTGATGAGGGTAGAGAGTTTTATAACAAGACATTTATGAATTTTCCAAAAAAATAACAGTATTACATTATACAGTACCTTTAATGAAGGGAAGGCAGTTGTTGTTGAACGTTTTAATCGTAACTTAAAAGAGAGATTATATAAAAAATTCACACAACTCGGTTCACAACAATGGTCATCTTTTATTCAGGATATTGTGGATAAGTATAATGACACGGTTCACACGTCAACAAATATGAAACCATCAGAAACATTTACAAAATTAAAATATGAAAAAGAGATTAATGTCAGAAAACCTAAGTTCAAAGTTGGTGATATCGTAAGAATATATAGGTGGAAATCTCATTTTGAAAAGGGTTATATTAAACGATGGACGAACGAACTTTTTAAAATTGATGTAATAGATACGGTTCCTTGGACTTATAAGATATATGATTTGGAAGGGGAAGAGATGTTAGGTTCATTTTATTCACAGGAATTACAAAAGACAAAAATAAATTGAAATTTTTTGACTCTGCCCCTTTTTGACTCTGCCCACACAAAACCCACCCACATAAACCCCACCCCACACAAGCTCCACACAAACCCCACCCCACACAAACCCCACACAAACCCCACCACACACAAACCCCACACCACAAGCTCCACACAAAAACTCCACACCACACAAGCTCCACACAAGCTCCACCCATATTCATCATATTCACATAATTAGTGATTAGTTAATTAGTTCCCCACACACAACATGTTTATCTAATTAAAAAATTATCCACCCATCCACACAAGCTCCACTCATCCACCCATCCACCCATCTCTCCACCCATCCATTAATCCACACAAACCTCATCCACATAAGCCTCATCCACATTCACCCCTCCCACATAAACCCTGCCCACATAAACCCCTCCCACACAAGCTCCACCCACATAAACCCTGCCCACACAAGCCCCCACCGAGGCCCCGCCCACACACGTCCCGCCCACACGAGCCCCGCCCACATAAGCCCCACCCACACAAGCTCCGCCCACATAAACCCCGCCCACACACGCCCCGCCCACATAAGCCCCACCCCTCATCCCCCCTGTGCGCCCCCACCTTTGACCCACCACCTCCCTCATCCCACCCCCACCCTTCCCCACACACACACATGGGGAGGGGAGGGGTGGGATGAGGGGGTGATGGGTCGTTGGGGGAGCGCACCTCCCCCCCCCCCCCCACACACACCCCCTCCCTCCCTCCCTCTCCTTCATGTCTTGATCCTTTTTTTGAAATTCAAAATCAAGTAATTGTAAACAAAACAAATATAATTAATCAAAATTGAAAATATTAAATATTCATTTGCGAGAATGTATAATCTTTCCCAGCAATCTTCTTCAGATGACTTGTGATTTCGAAACTCAGACACCATATTCTGTTTTGAAACAAAAAGTGGATAATAATTAGGTTTTATAAAGATAATTACATGGTAATATGAGTAAGCCTGGTGTTGGTTCTAAGTTCAAGCCTCGTTGACCACTGAATTAACACACCAGGAGGCCGACTCAGCCTGTCATCCTTCCAAGGCCAATAAAATGAATTCCAGTGTACTGGTAAAACCGCGTCCAAACTAATGATGCAACCAACATAAGGCGACATTCCAAAGAGAGAGTTATATTAATAAACAAATAACGAAATAATAATTCAGAAATATTTACCTCCAGAAAATCATGTGTTGTACCAGATTGCTTCAACAGCTTATGTTGTGTGATCGAGCTGAAAAAAAAAAATAATAATGAGTCAAGGGTATAGATGGAGAGACAGACAGAGAGAGGTAGGTAGAAAGACAGACAGAGAGAGATACAAAGAGACAGACAGGGAGAGATAGAGAGAGACAAACAGACAGGGAAAGGGACACACACACACACACACACACACACACACACACACACACACACACACACGCACACACACACACACACACACACACACACATATATATATATATATATATATATATATATATATATATATATATATATATATATATATATATATATATATATACATATACACACACATACACATACAGACACATACATATATTCACACACACACACGCACACACACACACACACACACACACACACACACACACACACACACACACACACACACACACACACACACACACACACACACACACACGTCTCACCATTGGTTTAATTTATTCGAGATCAGAGGCCGTGATAAGACTTCGTACCAATCATTATAAATGTTTTTCAATTCTCTTCTAAAATCATTGACCTCTTCAATAAGAGCATTCATTTGATGCACCTCATCGTGATATGTAAACTCCACTTCTTCCAAGGACCTGCCAGGAAAAAATATATATTTTCGCATTATCACGATTTAATTTATAATCAATTGCTTCATCGTTCAAAGAGGAAACCATACACAAACTTACCAACTTTGTGGTGAGCTGTTATCTTCATCGGAAGAGAGTGAGTCCATGTCTCAGTTTTTTTTACCATTGGTACAAGATGGCAAAAAGATCAGAGGCCGTGATAAGACGTCGTGTCAGTCTTTAAAAATGTTTTTAAATTCTCTTCTAAGATGATTGACCTCTTCAACAAGAGCATTAATTTCATGCACCTCGTCGTGATATGTAAACTGCCCTTCTTCCAAGGACCTGCCAAGAAAAAATATATATATCAGAATTATCACGATTTAATTTATAATCAATTGCTTCATCGTTCAAAGAGGAACCTATACACAAGCTTACCAACTTTGT
The DNA here is from genome assembly GCF_056783735.1 of Eptatretus burgeri. Lineage (NCBI taxonomy): Eukaryota > Metazoa > Chordata > Myxini > Myxiniformes > Myxinidae > Eptatretus > Eptatretus burgeri. The sequence goes on from NC_140967.1 coordinate 57,287,695, forward strand.
GTTGAGCTGTTTTGTTCACGGAAGAAAGATCGCTCATGTCTCAGTTGTAAAAATGAAAATCCCGTCTGGCAGAAACTTTGTCTGGCGAATCACTTATAAGGCAACGATGAGGAGATTGCTTAATCATTGGGTGTGGCCACAGGAAATGACGCTTCGGGCGAGACAGCTTGGAAAATAACTGGGCGATATATTCTCAAAATGTATGAATCATTTTTAAAACATATAATACTTAAAATGCCCTAAAATGATTTTGATTAAATTTATGTTTAAAAGCCTGTTCGTGTTCCGAGATAAAATAGAAACACGAGGCCTTGTCTCAGAGAATAGTTCCTATTTTTTCACAGCATGACTGTCCAAAAACACTTCCTCATTCACACAGCACGACCGTGTCAAAAAAACACTTCCTCATTTTCATGACACGAACTGAAAACATTTGAAACAAAACTTTTGTTAGGCATGGTTTATGCACAAAAATGATTTGCAACTCGGGCGGTGGCCAGATGAGATCATTAAGAGAAGTTTATCATTTCGTAATGGCACAAAAGGGGTATCTTAAAAAATATAAAGATTCAAATGTTTTGTTTTTCAATATTTTAGATGGGGATTATTGTGCAAAGAAAATTAAACTATTGAAGGAATTTGAGAATGAACAAATCTTTTTGGTTCAATGAGTGAGCTAAACAATATGCATCGGTTATTTGATAAAGAGTGTCCCGAGGCTTAGACGTTTCAGATATTTCTTTAGAATCACCTTTAACAAATCACATTACCACTTTAGTACTTGAACAAATCTTTATCTTATTGCATGGATTATTTGAAAAAAAAAAAGTGTCTCCAGGTTAAAAGGGGAGACAAATAAATATACCTTGGGATAAAAAGGGGGTTTATTTTTAGGGAAAAAAATATGAATCGCTGAAAATCCCCCATTCATTTACATGGGGAAAAGTGAGCCAGAACCAGTATATTCACCCTACTGCCATAGAAACACTTCTTCACAAGACCTTCAACATGGACACTCATAGATGCACATAGACCGGTTTGTACTAGAGGAATCTTGTAAAAAGACCTCAATCGGAGAATTGGAGGACACGATGATGGCCATAGAAACACTTCTTCGCAAGTCCTCCCAAGGACACTCATAGATGCACATGGACGGTTTGTAAAATGTAAAAGGTTTTAGCCTCCGAGCTTTACAATCGAAATACTTTCATTTCGAAGTTTCCACTTTCAGAACTTTTGAGGTTCATCCCAAGGTCACTGCATGCCAACTATGAAGTCCTCAGGGTCAACTGTTAATGAAATATTAAATACTTTTGGCTTGCTCCACGGCCCCTCATTGACCCCTTAACGTCCTCACATGGCAGGTATGAATGCTAACGTGTTCACATGACAGGTATGAAGTGCTAAGGTCCGAAGGTGAACGGTTATGAAGAGATGGACTAGTTTTTCCTCCACAAGGGGGCCCTTCGACGGCCCAAATATGAAAACCACCGATTCGTCAACTTTGACATGGGCCAAACTGCAACTTCAATTTTTGAATTGAATTGAAGGTGACAAGACACGGGTTGGTGGGAATCAAAACCGGGTTATTTATTTATGACACATGATTGGAAGTGACACTACTTGTAGAATCCTGGATGGTGATGATGTGCTTTTCGGTGAGAAAAAGCTCATGCCGTCACACAGCCAATTGACTTGTGGGATACAGTGCATATCGGCTGCAGGTCGCTTCAGGAGTGTGTTCCAACACCAATCAACTTGTAGAGCGCTTGCCAAGTGGCTTAAGCAATGAAGCAAGCACCCCAATGAAACGCAAGCTGCTTGGTAACTGAACAGATCCCAGGTGTGTTTCATTATCAATAAGCTTGCTATCGCTTGCCAAACCAGCCGTTCCTTATAAACAGTGTCGAATGGTGAAATGCTTGCTTGAGTGCTTAAGCTACTTGGCGAGCGCTCGGCTAGAGTCTTGGTAACTGAACGCATCCCAGGTCTAACAGTCTGTGTGTCAATCCTTGAAAGTGGAATGGAAGCAAAACATTGCGTTTTTAAAATGGTTGCAAACCACACCGAGCATCGTCTCTGTGAAATGCGGATTTGAATCTGTGAGATTCGAACCAGGTGCTTCTTTTGTCAGGTTTGGAGCCGCCGTTGAAGCCAAAAGGTAACCCAGAATAGTTGAGGTCCTAGATACACTACATGGCCAAAAGTATGTGGACACCCCTTCTAATGGGTGTATTCAGCTATTTCAGGCACACCCATTGCTGACAGGTGTATACAATCAAGCACACAGCTATGCAATCTCCATAGATAAACATTGGCAGTAGAATGGGCAGGACTGATGAACTCAGTGACTTTCAACGTGGCACCGGCATCAGATGCCACCTTTCCAACAAGTCAGTTCATGAAATTTCTGCCCTGGTCAACTGTAAGTGCTGTTATTGTGAAGTGGAAACGTCTAGGGGCAACAACAGCTCAGCCATGAAGTGGAAGCTCACAGAACGGGCCCGCCAAGTGCTGAAACACGGAAAAATCATCTGTCATCAGTTGCAACAGTTTCAAACTGACTCTGGAAGCAACATCAGCACAAGCACTCTTTGTGGAGAGCTTCATGAAATGGGTTTCCATGGCCGAGCAGCCGCACACAAGTCGAAGATCACCATGTGAAATGCGAAGCGTCGGCTGGAGTGGTGTGAAGCTCACCGCCATTGGACTCTGGAGCAGTGGAAACGCCTTCTCTGGAATGATGAATCACGCTTCACCATCTGGCAGTCCGACAGATGAATCTGGGTTTGGCAGATGCCAGGAGAATGCTACCTGCCCGAATGCATAGTGCCAATTGTAAAGTTTGGTGGAAGAGGAATAATGGTCTGGAGCTGTTTTTTATGGTTCAGGCTCAGCCCCTTAGTTCCAGTGAAGGGAAATCTTAACGCTACAGCATAGAATGACATTCTAGACTATTCTGTGCTTCTAACCTGGTGGCAACAGTTTGGGGAAGGCCCTTTCCTGTTTCAGCATGACAATGCCCCCGCGCACAAAGCGAGGTCCATACAGAAATGGTTTGTCGAGATCCGTGTGGAAGAATTTGACTGGCCTGCACAGATCCCTGACCGCAACCCCATCAAATATCTTTGGGATGAATTGGAACGCCGACTGCGAGCCAGACCGAACCGCCCAACATCAGTGTCCGACCTCACGAATGCTCTTGCGGCTGAATTGAAGCAAATCCTGCAGCAATGTCCCAACATCTTGTGGAAAGCCTTCCAAGAAGAGTGGAGGCTGTTATAGCAGCGAAGGGGAGACCAACTCCATATTAATGCCTATGATTTTGGAATGAGATGTTGGACGAGCAGGTGTCCACAAACTTTTGGCCATGTAGTGTACCTCTGCTGTCTACGTGACCATACCCACACAGCCATGCTGAGGGTTCTGTCAGAATTCCATCTCCGTAGTTGCAAACCGCTCCGAGCGTCGTGAGTTTTAAAAGCAAATTTGAAAGTGTGAGATTCAAACCGGGTGTCTCCCTGGTAAACAGTGGGAGACAAAGGCAGGGTAAGAGATGTGAAATGTGCTATGTGCCGCAAAGATCGGATGGTGCGCCGTTCAAAAGTGTGTCACGTGATCGACATTGCTATCTAGTGTGCGGCAAAAGTCCAGAATATTGGTCGACATATGGGAAGCGAGGAATGCTTGTATACCCTCATCCTCGCAAATATATAATTAATGAATGCAAAATATGATGCTGGGAAATGTAGCACCCTCTATCACCCCAAGGAGACTTTGGCAGTGTGCAGGATGAGTGACGAATATGATCTCGGGACCTATGTTGCATTCCCGCGGAGTCCAAGATAGCCCCAAATGACGTCATAGAAACGTCATCAGTCCACATGACCATATCCACACAGCCACGTTGAGGGTTCTGTGTGAGCAGCACAACACGGTTGCAAACCGCACTTAAGTTGTTATTTGCAATCTTAAGTTAGTTAAGTTGTGAAACACGAATTTGAAAGTGGGAGATTCAAATTGGGGGCCTCCTTTGTCAGGTTCTAGAGCTGCCGTGAGGCCCGGAGGTAACCCAGAATAGCTAAGGTCCTACATACCTCTGCTGTTTACGCGAGCATACCCACACAACCATGCTGAGGGTTCCATGAGAGTCCATCCACATAGTTGCAAACCGCACCGAGCATCGTAAGTTTTAAAGGTGAATTCAAAAGTGAGATTCGAACTGGGTGCCTCCTTTGACAGGTTCTAGAGCCGCCGTGGAAGCTCTGAGGTACCCAGAATGGCTGAGCTAGTAGATGGATAAACCCTCTCGCCGAACGTAGCAGTCTTGACTCGCTCGGACATCGAGGTGGGGCTCGGTAAGCCAGCAAACTTTACGGAACCATCAAATTTTTATGCGCTATTCAGATTCCGGGGCCCAGCGGCCGAACCACTAATTTGGAACTTCCGGCTGAACCGTGGCTCGTAAAGGTCCCAAAATTGATTATGGTGTAAACGGGACTCAACTCTATGATTCAAGATTGGTCTGGGCTCTCAGCTCCTTCGAAAGTCTAGCTAGCTTCTGTGTTCAGCAAAATCTGATGTGGTAGAATCTCTCTGCGATTTTATGGTGAGAGAAAGAAGCCCGCCCTTCGAAAAAAAGGGTGATTCGTAATTACGGCCGTGACGTGCCTCGACCATGACGACAAGCATGCACTGCATCAGCATTATCAAAATTCAATCCAACAGTTTATCAACTGATTTGATTCTGATGGACCATCCTCTTTACAAAGCGTTGGCACTGACGAAGCATTTTCTTGGCAAGGGTGATACGAGGTGGTTTGCCATTGCCTTCCGAGCATTTGTCCGTGCTCTATCCTTTTCAATGCTGATTGTCAAGCAAGGAAGCAGCACGGACCGTTTTTTTTTTTTTCTTACAAAGTATTTGGTATGACCCAGCCGAGGTTCGACCCACTGGCCTCCCAGACCCAGAGCAGACACTCTTTCACTCTTAACCATTCTGCCACCGAGTGATTTATCGACATACACACACAATATATTGTCGCGGAACTCATGGTTCAGGTTAATCCCACCGACCCTATTTGTGGTGATGGGCAGTTAACACCGCCATCCTGGATTGAAGTGTACCTATGATAAAAATTACAGACCTCTACGGGCTTTGTAAGTGGGAAAACCTGCAAAATCGGCAGTGTATCAAATACTTGTTCCCCCCACTGTATATCTACTTCTGCCAGCTCTTATTCTAATGTCACTGGCTCAACCGCAAGTCCTCACAATTCCCCTTCAACACTTAGTGATCAATCCCCTAACCACACTCGAGCACTCAAATTGCACCGCTTAACGAAGGTTCCCAATCCTTCCTCTGTCCAAAGCTGTCCGATCTCTACTCTCACCCTCCTCCCGCTTGGAAAAGCAACGAACATTCACATGTCGAAACAGCGGAACATGCAACGCATTCCACTCCCCGATCATGCTACCAGTGACTTACAGAAACCCCACACAGTCGTCTCTTCGACTCACAATTTGAGAAAATGTTGGAAAAGCAAACCTGCATCACCTCTGCAGCAAAAATGGCTGCTTGAGAAATGGCGTTGTAGAGGGTTCTAAAGGGTTCTGCAGCATAATTCTAATGGGTTCTGCAGCGTAATTCTAAAGCACATCCAGCATAATTTCAAAGGGTTCTCAAGAGTTCCAGAGGGTAGTTCTAAAGGGCAATTCTAAGGATTATAGAAAGATAATTCTCAAGGGCATTTCTAAAGGGTAATTCTAAGGTGTTATAAAGGAGCAATTCTAAAAACGTTCTCACAAGTAATTCTAAAAACGTTCTCACAAGTAATTCTAAAGGGTAATTCTAAAAACGTTCTCACAAGTAATTCTAAAAACGTTCTCACAAGTAATTCTAAAGGATAATTCTAAAAACGTTCCCACAAGTAATTCTAAAAACGTTCTCACAAGTAATTCTAAAGGGTAATTCTAAAAACGTTCTCACAAGTAATTCTAAAGAGTAATTCTAAAAACGTTCTCACAAGTAATTCTAAAGAGTAATTCTAAAAACGTTCTCACAAGTAATTCTAAAAATGTTCTCACAAGTAATTATAAAGGATAATTCTAAAAACATTCTCACAAGTAATTCTAAAGAGTAATTCTAAAAAACGTTCTCACAAGTAATTCTAAAGAGTAATTCTAAAAACGTTCTCACAAGTAATTCTAAAGAGTAATTCTAAAAACGTTCTCACAAGTAATTCTAAAGAGTAATTCTAAAAATGTTCTGACAAGTAATTCTAAAGGATAATTCTAAAAACGTTCTCACAAGTAATTCTGAAGGGTAATTCTAAAAACGTTCTCACAAGTTATTCCGAAGGGTAATTCTAAAAATGTTCTCACAAGTAATTCTAAAAATGTTATCACAAGTAATTCTAGAGGATAATTCTAAAACCGTTCTCACAAGTAATTCTAAAAACATTCTCACAAGTAATTCTAAAGGGTAATTCTAAAAACGTTCTCACAAGTAATTCTAAAGGATAATTCTAAAAACGTTCTCACAAGTTATTCCGAAGGGTAATTCTAAAAATGTTCTCACAAGTAATTCTAAAAATGTTATCACAAGTAATTCTAGAGGATAATTCTAAAACCGTTCTCACAAGTAATTCTAAAAACGTTCTCACAAGTGATTCTAAAGGGTAATTCTAAAAACGTTCTCACAACTAATTCTAAAGAATAATTCTAAAAACGTTCTCACAAGTAATTCTAAAAAAGGTTCTCACAAGAAATTCTAAAGAGTAATTCTAAAAACGTTCTCACAAGTAATTCTAAAGGGTATTTCTAAAAACGTTCTCACAAGTAATTCTAAAGGGTATTTCTAAAAACGTTCTCACAAGTTATTCCAAAGGGTAATTCTAAATGGCAATTCGAAAAACATTCTCACAAGTAATTCCAAAGGGCAATTCGAAAAACGTTCCCACAAGTAATTCTAAAGGGCAATTCGAAAAACGTTCTCACAAGTAATTCTAAAGGGTAATTCGAAAAACGTTCTCACAAGTTATTCTAAAGGGTAATTCTAAAAACGTTTTCACAAGTAATTCTAAAAATGTTCTCACAAGTAATTCTAAAGGCTAATTCTAAAAAGGTTCTCACAAGTAATTCTAAAGGGTAATTCTAAAAACGTTCTCACAAGTAATTCTAAAAACGTTCTCACAAGTAATTCTAAAGAGTAATTCTAAAAACGTTCTCACAAGTAATTGTAAAGAGTAATTCTAAAAATGTTCTGACAAGTAATTCTAAAGGATAATTCTAAAAACGTTCTCACAAGTAATTCTGAAGGGTAATTCTAAAAACGTTCTCACAAGTTATTCTGAAGGGTAATTCTAAAAATGTTCTCACAAGTAATTCTAAAAATGTTATCACAAGTAATTCTAGAGGATAATTCTAAAACCGTTCTCACAAGTAATTCTAGAGGATAATTCTAAAACCGTTCTCACAAGTAATTCTAAAAACATTCTCACAAGTAATTCTAAAGGGTAATTCTAAAAACGTTCTCACAAGTAATTCTAAAGGATAATTCTAAAAACGTTCTCACAAGTAATTCTGAAGGGTAATTCTAAAAACATTCTCACAAGTTATTCCGAAGGGTAATTCTAAAAATGTTCTCACAAGTAATTCTAAAAATGTTATCACAAGTAATTCTAGAGGATAATTCTAAAACCGTTCTCACAAGTAATTCTAAAAACGTTCTCACAAGTGATTCTAAAGGGTAATTCTAAAAACGTTCTCACAACTAATTCTAAAGAATAATTATAAAAACGTTCTCACAAGTAATTCTAAAAAAGGTTCTCACAAGAAATTCTAAAGAGTAATTCTAAAAACGTTCTCACAACTAATTCTAAAGGGTATTTCTAAAAACGTTCTCACAAGTTATTCCAAAGGGTAATTCTAAATGGCAATTCGAAAAACATTCTCACAAGTAATTCCAAAGGGCAATTTGAAAAACGTTCCCACAAGTAATTCTAAAGGGCAATTCGAAAAACGTTCCCACAAGTAATTCTAAAGGGTAATTCGAAAAACGTTCTCACAAGTTATTCTAAAGGGTAATTCTAAAAACGTTTTCACAAGTAATTCTAAAAATGTTCTCACAAGTAATTCTAAAGGCTAATTCTAAAAACGTTCTCACAAGTAATTCTAAAGGGTAATTCTAAAAATGTTCTCACAAGTAATTCTAAAAACGTTCTCACAAGTAATTCTAAAGGGTAATTCTAAAAACGTTCTCACAAGTAATGCTAAAGAGTTATTCGAAAAACGTTCTCACAAGTAATTCGAAAAACGTTCTCACAAGTAATTCGAAAAACGTTCTCACAAGTTATTCTAAAGGGTAATTCTAAAAACGTTCTCACAAGTTATTCCAAAGGTAATTCTAAAAACGTTCTCACAAGTAATTCTAAAAACGTTCTCACAAGTTATTCCAAAGGTAATTCTAAAAACGTTCTCACAAGTAATTCTAAAAACGTTCTCACAAGTAATTATAAAGGGTAATTCTAAAAACGTTCTCACAAGTAATTCAAAAGGGTAATTCTAAAAACATTCTCACAAGTAATTCGAAAAACGTTCTCACAAGTAATTCTAAAGGGTAATTCGAAAAACGTTCTCACAAGTAATTCTAAAGGGTAATTCGAAAAAGGTTCTCACAAGTAATTCTAAAGGGTAATTCTAAAAACGTTCTCACAAGTAATTCTAAAGGGTAATTCTAAAAACGTTCTCACAAGTAATTCTAAAAACGTTCTCACAAGTAATGCTAAAGAGTAATTCTAAAAACGTTCTCACAAGTAATGCTAAAGAGTAGTTCTAAAAACGTTCTCACAAGTAATTCGAAAAACGTTCTCACAAGTAATTCTAAAGGATATTTCTAAAAACGTACTCACAAGTTATTCCAAAGGGTAATTCTAAATGGCAATTCGAAAAACATTCTCACAAGTAATTCCAAAGGGCAATTTGAAAAACGTTCCCACAAGTAATTCTAAAGGGCAATTCGAAAAACGTTCCCACAAGTAATTCTAAAGGGCAATTCGAAAAACGTTCTCACAAGTAATTCTAAAGGGTAATTCGAAAAACGTTCTCACAAGTAATTCTAAAGGGTAATTCGAAAAACGTTCTCACAAGTTATTCTAAAGGGTAATTATAAAAACGTTTTCACAAGTAATTCTAAAAATGTTCTCACAAGTAATTCTAAAGGCTAATTCTAAAAACGTTCTCACAAGTAATTCTAAAGGGTAATTCTAAAAACGTTCTCACAAGTAATTCTAAAAACGTTCTCACAAGTAATTCTAAAGGCTAATTCTAAAAACGTTCTCACAAGTAATTCTAAAGGGTAATTCTAAAAACGTTCTCACAAGTAATTCTAAAAACGTTCTCACAAGTAATTCTGAAGGGTAATTCTAAAAACGTTCTCACAAGTTATTCCGAAGGGTAATTCTAAAAATGTTCTCACAAGTAATTCTAAAAATGTTATCACAAGTAATTCTAGAGGATAATTCTAAAACCGTTCTCACAAGTAATTCTAAAAACGTTCTCACAAGTGATTCTAAAGGGTAATTCTAAAAACGTTCTCACAACTAATTCTAAAGAATAATTCTAAAAACGTTCTCACAAGTAATTCTAAAAAAGGTTCTCACAAGAAATTCTAAAGAGTAATTCTAAAAACGTTCTCACAAGTAATTCTAAAGGGTATTTCTAAAAACGTTCTCACAAGTAATTCTAAAGGGTATTTCTAAAAACGTTCTCACAAGTTATTCCAAAGGGTAATTCTAAATGGCAATTCGAAAAACATTCTCACAAGTAATTCCAAAGGGCAATTCGAAAAACGTTCCCACAAGTAATTCTAAAGGGCAATTCGAAAAACGTTCTCACAAGTAATTCTAAAGGGTAATTCGAAGCGGTCTCACAAGTTATTCTAAAGGGTAATTCTAAAAACGTTTTCACAAGTAATTCTAAAAATGTTCTCACAAGTAATTCTAAAGGCTAATTCTAAAAACGTTCTCACAAGTAATTCTAAAGGGTAATTCTAAAAACGTTCTCACAAGTAATTCTAAAAACGTTCTCACAAGTAATTCTAAAGAGTAATTCTAAAAACGTTCTCACAAGTAATTCTAAAGAGTAATTCTAAAAATGTTCTGACAAGTAATTCTAAAGGATAATTCTAAAAACGTTCTCACAAGTAATTCTGAAGGGTAATTCTAAAAACGTTCTCACAAGTTATTCCGAAGGGTAATTCTAAAAATGTTCTCACAAGTAATTCTAAAAATGTTATCACAAGTAATTCTAGAGGATAATTCTAAAACCGTTCTCACAAGTAATTCTAAAAACATTCTCACAAGTAATTCTAAAGGGTAATTCTAAAAACGTTCTCACAAGTAATTCTAAAGGATAATTCTAAAAACGTTCTCACAAGTAATTCTGAAGGGTAATTCTAAAAACATTCTCACAAGTTATTCCGAAGGGTAATTCTAAAAATGTTCTCACAAGTAATTCTAAAAATGTTATCACAAGTAATTCTAGAGGATAATTCTAAAACCGTTCTCACAAGTAATTCTAAAAACGTTCTCACAAGTGATTCTAAAGGGTAATTCTAAAAACGTTCTCACAACTAATTCTAAAGAATAATTATAAAAACGTTCTCACAAGTAATTCTAAAAAGGTTCTCACAAGAAATTCTAAAGAGTAATTCTAAAAACGTTCTCACAACTAATTCTAAAGGGTATTTCTAAAAACGTTCTCACAAGTTATTCCAAAGGGTAATTCTAAATGGCAATTCGAAAAACATTCTCACAAGTAATTCCAAAGGGCAATTTGAAAAACGTTCCCACAAGTAATTCTAAAGGGCAATTCGAAAAACGTTCCCACAAGTAATTCTAAAGGGCAATTCGAAAAACGTTCCCACAAGTAATTCTAAAGGGTAATTCGAAAAACGTTCTCACAAGTAATTCTAAAGGGTAATTCGAAAAACGTTCTCACAAGTTATTCTAAAGGGTAATTATAAAAACGTTTTCACAAGTAATTCTAAAAATGTTCTCACAAGTAATTCTAAAGGCTAATTCTAAAAACGTTCTCACAAGTAATTCTAAAGGGTAATTCTAAAAACGTTCTCACAAGTAATTCTAAAAACGTTCTCACAAGTAATTCTAAAGGCTAATTCTAAAAACGTTCTCACAAGTAATTCTAAAGGGTAATTCTAAAAACGTTCTCACAAGTAATTCTAAAAACGTTCTCACAAGTAATTCTGAAGGGAAATACTACAAGCGTGCTCACAAGTTATTCCGAAGGGTAATTCTAAAAATGTTCTCACAAGTAATTCTAAAAATGTTATCACAAGTAATTCTAGAGGATAATTCTAAAACCGTTCTCACAAGTAATTCTAAAAACGTTCTCACAAGTGATTCTAAAGGGTAATTCTAAAAACGTTCTCACAACTAATTCTAAAGAATAATTCTAAAAACGTTCTCACAAGTAATTCTAAACAGGTTCTCACAAGAAATTCTAAAGAGTAATTCTAAAAACGTTCTCACAAGTAATTCTAAAGGGTATTTCTAAAAACGTTCTCACAAGTAATTCTAAAGGGTATTTCTAAAAACGTTCTCACAAGTTATTCCAAAGGGTAATTCTAAATGGCAATTCGAAAAACATTCTCACAAGTAATTCCAAAGGGCAATTCGAAAAACGTTCCCACAAGTAATTCTAAAGGGCAATTCGAAAAACGTTCTCACAAGTAATTCTAAAGGGTAATTCGAAAAACGTTCTCACAAGTTATTCTAAAGGGTAATTCTAAAAACGTTTTCACAAGTAATTCTAAAAATGTTCTCACAAGTAATTCTAAAGGCTAATTCTAAAAACGTTCTCACAAGTAATTCTAAAGGGTAATTCTAAAAACGTTCTCACAAGTAATTCTAAAAACGTTCTCACAAGTAATTCTAAAGAGTAATTCTAAAAACGTTCTCACAAGTAATTCTAAAGAGTAATTCTAAAAATGTTCTGACAAGTAATTCTAAAGGATAATTCTAAAAACGTTCTCACAAGTAATTCTGAAGGGTAATTCTAAAAACGTTCTCACAAGTTTTTCTAAGGTGTAATTCTAAAATTGTTGTGACATGTAATTCTAAAGGGTAATTCTAAAAACGTTCTCACAAGTAATTCTAAAAACGTTCTCACAAGTAATTCTAAAAACATTCTCACAAGTAATTCTAAAGGGTAATTCTAAAAACGTTCTCACAAGTAATTCTAAAGGGTAATTCTAAAAACGTTCTCACAAGTAATTCTAAAGGATAATTCTAAAAACGTTCTCACAAGTAATTCTGAAGGGTAATTCTAAAAACGTTCTCACAAGTTATTCCGAAGGGTAATTCTAAAAATGTTCTCACAAGTAATTCTAAAAATGTTATCACAAGTAATTCTAGAGGATAATTCTAAAACCGTTCTCACAAGTAATTCTAAAAACGTTCTCACAAGTGATTCTAAAGGGTAATTCTAAAAACGTTCTCACAACTAATTCTAAAGAATAATTATAAAAACGTTCTCACAAGTAATTCTAAAAAAGGTTCTCACAAGAAATTCTAAAGAGTATTTCTAAAAACGTTCTCACAAGTTATTCCAAAGGGTAATTCTAAATGGCAATTCGAAAAACATTCTCACAAGTAATTCCAAAGGGCAATTTGAAAAACGTTCCCACAAGTAATTCTAAAGGGCAATTCGAAAAACGTTCCCACAAGTAATTCTAAAGGGTAATTCGAAAAACGTTCTCACAAGTTATTCTAAAGGGTAATTCTAAAAACGTTTTCACAAGTAATTCTAAAAATGTTCTCACAAGTAATTCTAAAGGCTAATTCTAAAAACGTTCTCACAAGTAATTCTAAAGGGTAATTCTAAAAATGTTCTCACAAGTAATTCTAAAGGGTAATTCTAAAAACGTTCTCACAAGTAATGCTAAAGAGTTATTCGAAAAACGTTCTCACAAGTAATTCGAAAAACGTTCTCACAATTAATTCGAAAAACGTTCTCACAAGTTATTCTAAAGGGTAATTCTAAAAACGTTCTCACAAGTTATTCCAAAGGTAATTCTAAAAACGTTCTCACAAGTAATTCTAAAAACGTTCTCACAAGTTATTCCAAAGGTAATTCTAAAAACGTTCTCACAAGTAATTCTAAAAACGTTCTCACAAGTTATTCCAAAGGTAATTCTAAAAACGTTCTCACAAGTAATTCTAAAAACGTTCTCACAAGTAATTATAAAGTGTAATTCTAAAAACGTTCTCACAAGTAATTCAAAAGGGTAATTCTAAAAACATTCTCACAAGTAATTCGAAAAACGTTCTCACAAGTAATTCTAAAGGGTAATTCGAAAAACGTTCTCACAACTAATTCTAAAGGGTAATTCGAAAAAGGTTCTCACAAGTAATTCTAAAGGGTTATTCTAAAAACGTTCTCACAAGTAATTCTAAAGGGTAATTCTAAAAACGTTCTCACAAGTAATTCTAAAAACGTTCTCACAAGTAATGCTAAAGAGTAATTCTAAAAACGTTCTCACAAGTAATGCTAAAGAGTAGTTCTAAAAACGTTCTCACAAGTAATTCGAAAAACGTTCTCACAAGTAATTCTAAAGGATATTTCTAAAAACGTTCTCACAAGTTATTCCAAAGGGTAATTCTAAATGGCAATTCGAAAAACATTCTCACAAGTAATTCCAAAGGGCAATTTGAAAAACGTTCCCACAAGTAATTCTAAAGGGCAATTCGAAAAACGTTCCCACAAGTAATTCTAAAGGGCAATTCGAAAAACGTTCTCACAAGTAATTCTAAAGGGTAATTCGAAAAACGTTCTCACAAGTAATTCTAAAGGGTAATTCGAAAAACGTTCTCACAAGTTATTCTAAAGGGTAATTCTAAAAACGTTTTCACAAGTAATTCTAAAAACGTTCTCACAAGTAATTCTAAAGGGTAATTCTAAAAACGTTCTCACAAGTAATGCTAAAGAGTTATTCGAAAAACCTTCTCACAAGTAATTCGAAAAACGTTCTCACAAGTAATTCGAAAAACGTTCTCACAAGTTATTCTAAAGGGTGATTCTAAAAACGTTCTCACAAGTTATTCCAAAGGTAATTCTAAAAACGTTCTCACAAGTAATTCTAAAAACGTTCTCACAAGTTATTCCAAAGGTAATTCTAAAAACGTTCTCACAAGTAATTCTAAAAACGTTCTCACAAGTTATTCCAAAGGTAATTCTAAAAACGTTCTCACAAGTAATTCTAAAAACGTTCTCACAAGTAATTATAAAGGGTAATTCTAAAAACGTTCTCACAAGTAATTCTAAAGGGTAATTCGAAAAAGGTTCTCACAAGTAATTCTAAAGGGTAATTCGAAAAAGGTTCTCACAAGTAATTCTAAAGGGTAATTCTAAAAACGTTCTCACAAGTAATGCTAAAGAGTAATTCTAAAAACGTTCTCACAAGTAATGCTAAAGAGTAGTTCTAAAAACGTTCTCACAAGTAATTCTAAAGAGTAATTTAAAAACGTTCTCACAAGTAATTCTAAAGGATAATTCTAAAAACGTTCTCACAAGTTATTCCAAAGGGTAATTCCAAAAACGTTCTCACAAGTAATTCCAAAGGGTAATTCTAAATGGCAATTCGAAAAACATTCTCACAAGTAATTCCAAAGGGCAATTTGAAAAACGTTCCCACAAGTAATTCTAAAGGGCAATTCGAAAAACGTTCCCACAAGTAATTCTAAAGGGTAATTCGAAAAACGTTCTCACAAGTTATTCTAAAGGGTAATTCTAAAAACGTTTTCACAAGTAATTCTAAAAATGTTCTCACAAGTAATTCTAAAGGCTAATTCTAAAAACGTTCTCACAAGTAATTCTAAAGGGTAATTCTAAAAATGTTCTCACAAGTAATTCTAAAAACGTTCTCACAAGTAATTCTAAAGGGTAATTCTAAAAACGTTCTCACAAGTAATTCTAAAGGGTAATTCTAAAAACGTTCTCACAAGTAATGCTAAAGAGTTATTCGAAAAACGTTCTCACAAGTAATTCGAAAAACGTTCTCACAAGTAATTCGAAAAACGTTCTCACAAGTTATTCTAAAGGGTAATTCTAAAAACGTTCTCACAAGTTATTCCAAAGGTAATTCTAAAAACGTTCTCACAAGTAATTCTAAAAACGTTCTCACAAGTTATTCCAAAGGTAATTCTAAAAACGTTCTCACAAGTAATTCTAAAAACGTTCTCACAAGTTATTCCAAAGGTAATTCTAAAAACGTTCTCACAAGTAATTCTAAAAACGTTCTCACAAGTAATTATAAAGGGTAATTCTAAAAACGTTCTCACAAGTAATTCAAAAGGGTAATTCTAAAAACATTCTCACAAGTAATTCGAAAAACGTTCTCACAAGTAATTCTAAAGGGTAATTCGAAAAACGTTCTCACAAGTAATTCTAAAGGGTAATTCGAAAAAGGTTCTCACAAGTAATTCTAAAGGGTAATTCTAAAAACGTTCTCACAAGTAATTCTAAAGGGTAATTCTAAAAACGTTCTCACAAGTAATTCTAAAAACGTTCTCACAAGTAATGCTAAAGAGTAATTCTAAAAACGTTCTCACAAGTAATGCTAAAGAGTAGTTCTAAAAACGTTCTCACAAGTAATTCGAAAAACGTTCTCACAAGTAATTCTAAAGGATATTTCTAAAAACGTTCTCACAAGTTATTCCAAAGGGTAATTCTAAATGGCAATTCGAAAAACATTCTCACAAGTAATTCCAAAGGGCAATTTGAAAAACGTTCCCACAAGTAATTCTAAAGGGCAATTAAACGTTCCCACAAGTAATTCTAAAGGGCAATTAAACGTTCTCACAAGTAATTCTAAAGGGTAATTCGAAAAACGTTCTCACAAGTAATTCTAAAGGGTAATTCGAAAAACGTTCTCACAAGTTATTCTAAAGGGTAATTCTAAAAACGTTTTCACAAGTAATTCTAAAAATGTTCTCACAAGTAATTCTAAAGGCTAATTCTAAAAACGTTCTCACAAGTAATTCTAAAGGGTAATTCTAAAAACGTTCTCACAAGTAATTCTAAAAACGTTCTCACAAGTAATTCTAAAGGGTAATTCTAAAACCGTTCTCACAAGTAATGCTAAAGAGTTATTCGAAAAACCTTCTCACAAGTAATTCGAAAAACGTTCTCACAAGTAATTCGAAAAACGTTCTCACAAGTTATTCTAAAGGGTAATTCTAAAAACGTTCTCACAAGTTATTCCAAAGGTAATGCTAAAAACGTTCTCACAAGTAATTCTAAAAACGTTCTCACAAGTTATTCTAAAGGTAATTCTAAAAACGTTCTCACAAGTAATTCTAAAAACGTTCTCACAAGTTATTCCAAAGGTAATTCTAAAAACGTTCTCACAAGTAATTCTAAAAACGTTCTCACAAGTAATTATAAAGGGTAATTCTAAAAACGTTCTCACAAGTAATTCAAAAGGGTAATTCTAAAAACATTCTCACAAGTAATTCTAAAAACGTTCTCACAAGTAATTCTAAAGGGTAATTCGAAAAAGGTTCTCACAAGTAATTCTAAAGGGTAATTCGAAAAAGGTTCTCACAAGTAATTCTAAAGGGTAATTCTAAAAACGTTCTCACAAGTAATGCTAAAGAGTAATTCTAAAAACGTTCTCACAAGTAATGCTAAAGAGTAGTTCTAAAAACGTTCTCACAAGTAATTCGAAAAACGTTCTCACAAGTAATTCTAAAGAGTAATTTAAAAACGTTCTCACAAGTAATTCTAAAGGATAATTCTAAAAACGTTCTCACAAGTTATTCCAAAGGGTAATTCTAAAAACGTTCTCACAAGTAATTCCAAAGGGCAATTTGAAAAACGTTCTCACAAGTAATTCTGAAGGGTAATTCTAAAAACGTTCTCACAAGTTATTCCGAAGGGTAATTCTAAAAAATGTTCTCACAAGTAATTCTAAAGAGTAATTTAAAAACGTTCTCACAAGTAATTCGAAAAATGTTCTCACAAGTAATTCTAAAGAGTAATTCTAAAAACGTTCTCACAAGTAATTCTAAAGAGTAATTCTAAAAATGTTCTCACAAGTAATTCTAAAGGATAATTCTAAAAACGTTCTCACAAGTAATTCTGAAGGGTAATTCTAAAAACGTTCTCACAAGTTATTCCGAAGGGTAATTCTAAAAATGTTCTCACAAGTAATTCTAAAAATGTTATCACAAGTAATTCTAGAGGATAATTCTAAAACCGTTCTCACAAGTAATTCTAAAAACATTCTCACAAGTAATTCTAAAGGGTAATTCTAAAAACGTTCTCACAAGTAATTCTAAAGGATAATTCTAAAAACGTTCTCACAAGTAATTCTGAAGGGTAATTCTAAAAACGTTCTCACAAGTTATTCCGAAGGGTAATTCTAAAAATGTTCTCACAAGTAATTCTAAAAATGTTATCACAAGTAATTCTAGAGGATAATTCTAAAACCGTTCTCACAAGTAATTCTAAAAACGTTCTCACAAGTGATTCTAAAGGGTAATTCTAAAAACGTTCTCACAACTAATTCTAAAGAATAATTCTAAAAACGTTCTCACAAGTAATTCTAAAAAAGGTTCTCACAAGAAATTCTAAAGAGTAATTCTAAAAACGTTCTCACAAGTAATTCTAAAGGGTATTTCTAAAAACGTTCTCACAAGTAATTCTAAAGGGTATTTCTAAAAACGTTCTCACAAGTTATTCCAAAGGGTAATTCTAAATGGCAATTCGAAAAACATTCTCACAAGTAATTCCAAAGGGCAATTCGAAAAACGTTCCCACAAGTAATTCTAAAGGGCAATTCGAAAAACGTTCTCACAAGTAATTCTAAAGGGTAATTCGAAAAACGTTCTCACAAGTTATTCTAAAGGGTAATTCTAAAAACGTTTTCACAAGTAATTCTAAAAATGTTCTCACAAGTAATTCTAAAGGCTAATTCTAAAAAGGTTCTCACAAGTAATTCTAAAGGGTAATTCTAAAAACGTTCTCACAAGTAATTCTAAAAACGTTCTCACAAGTAATTCTAAAGAGTAATTCTAAAAACGTTCTCACAAGTAATTGTAAAGAGTAATTCTAAAAATGTTCTGACAAGTAATTCTAAAGGATAATTCTAAAAACGTTCTCACAAGTAATTCTGAAGGGTAATTCTAAAAACGTTCTCACAAGTTATTCTGAAGGGTAATTCTAAAAATGTTCTCACAAGTAATTCTAAAAATGTTATCACAAGTAATTCTAGAGGATAATTCTAAAACCGTTCTCACAAGTAATTCTAAAAACATTCTCACAAGTAATTCTAAAGGGTAATTCTAAAAACGTTCTCACAAGTAATTCTAAAGGATAATTCTAAAAACGTTCTCACAAGTAATTCTGAAGGGTAATTCTAAAAACATTCTCACAAGTTATTCCGAAGGGTAATTCTAAAAATGTTCTCACAAGTAATTCTAAAAATGTTATCACAAGTAATTCTAGAGGATAATTCTAAAACCGTTCTCACAAGTAATTCTAAAAACGTTCTCACAAGTGATTCTAAAGGGTAATTCTAAAAACGTTCTCACAACTAATTCTAAAGAATAATTATAAAAACGTTCTCACAAGTAATTCTAAAAAAGGTTCTCACAAGAAATTCTAAAGAGTAATTCTAAAAACGTTCTCACAAGTTATTCCAAAGGTAATTCTAAAAACGTTCTCACAAGTAATTCTAAAAACGTTCTCACAAGTTATTCCAAAGGTAATTCTAAAAACGTTCTCACAAGTAATTCTAAAAACGTTCTCACAAGTAATTATAAAGGGTAATTCTAAAAACGTTCTCACAAGTAATTCAAAAGGGTAATTCTAAAAACATTCTCACAAGTAATTCGAAAAACGTTCTCACAAGTAATTCTAAAGGGTAATTCGAAAAACGTTCTCACAAGTAATTCTAAAGGGTAATTCGAAAAAGGTTCTCACAAGTAATTCTAAAGGGTAATTCTAAAAACGTTCTCACAAGTAATTCTAAAGGGTAATTCTAAAAACGTTCTCACAAGTAATTCTAAAAACGTTCTCACAAGTAATGCTAAAGAGTAATTCTAAAAACGTTCTCACAAGTAATGCTAAAGAGTAGTTCTAAAAACGTTCTCACAAGTAATTCGAAAAACGTTCTCACAAGTAATTCTAAAGGATATTTCTAAAAACGTTCTCACAAGTTATTCCAAAGGGTAATTCTAAATGGCAATTCGAAAAACATTCTCACAAGTAATTCCAAAGGGCAATTTGAAAAACGTTCCCACAAGTAATTCTAAAGGGCAATTCGAAAAACGTTCCCACAAGTAATTCTAAAGGGCAATTCGAAAAACGTTCTCACAAGTAATTCTAAAGGGTAATTCGAAAAACGTTCTCACAAGTAATTCTAAAGGGTAATTCGAAAAACGTTCTCACAAGTTATTCTAAAGGGTAATTATAAAAACGTTTTCACAAGTAATTCTAAAAATGTTCTCACAAGTAATTCTAAAGGCTAATTCTAAAAACGTTTTCACAAGTAATTCTAAAGGGTAATTCTAAAAACGTTCTCACAAGTAATTCTAAAAACGTTCTCACAAGTAATTCTAAAGGCTAATTCTAAAAACGTTCTCACAAGTAATTCTAAAGGGTAATTCTAAAAACGTTCTCACAAGTAATTCTAAAAACGTTCTCACAAGTAATTCTGAAGGGTAATTCTAAAAACGTTCTCACAAGTTATTCCGAAGGGTAATTCTAAAAATGTTCTCACAAGTAATTCTAAAAATGTTATCACAAGTAATTCTAGAGGATAATTCTAAAACCGTTCTCACAAGTAATTCTAAAAACGTTCTCACAAGTGATTCTAAAGGGTAATTCTAAAAACGTTCTCACAACTAATTCTAAAGAATAATTCTAAAAACGTTCTCACAAGTAATTCTAAAAAAGGTTCTCACAAGAAATTCTAAAGAGTAATTCTAAAAACGTTCTCACAAGTAATTCTAAAGGGTATTTCTAAAAACGTTCTCACAAGTAATTCTAAAGGGTATTTCTAAAAACGTTCTCACAAGTTATTCCAAAGGGTAATTCTAAATGGCAATTCGAAAAACATTCTCACAAGTAATTCCAAAGGGCAATTCAAAACGTTCCCACAAGTAATTCTAAAGGGCAATTCGAAAAACGTTCTCACAAGTAATTCTAAAGGGTAATTCGAAAAACGTTCTCACAAGTTATTCTAAAGGGTAATTCTAAAAACGTTTTCACAAGTAATTCTAAAAATGTTCTCACAAGTAATTCTAAAGGCTAATTCTAAAAACGTTCTCACAAGTAATTCTAAAGGGTAATTCTAAAAACGTTCTCACAAGTAATTCTAAAAACGTTCTCACAAGTAATTCTAAAGAGTAATTCTAAAAACGTTCTCACAAGTAATTCTAAAGAGTAATTCTAAAAATGTTCTGACAAGTAATTCTAAAGGATAATTCTAAAAACGTTCTCACAAGTAATTCTGAAGGGTAATTCTAAAAACGTTCTCACAAGTTATTCCGAAGGGTAATTCTAAAAATGTTCTCACAAGTAATTCTAAAAATGTTATCACAAGTAATTCTAGAGGATAATTCTAAAACCGTTCTCACAAGTAATTCTAAAAACATTCTCACAAGTAATTCTAAAGGGTAATTCTAAAAACGTTCTCACAAGTAATTCTAAAGGATAATTCTAAAAACGTTCTCACAAGTAATTCTGAAGGGTAATTCTAAAAACATTCTCACAAGTTATTCCGAAGGGTAATTCTAAAAATGTTCTCACAAGTAATTCTAAAAATGTTATCACAAGTAATTCTAGAGGATAATTCTAAAACCGTTCTCACAAGTAATTCTAAAAACGTTCTCACAAGTGATTCTAAAGGGTAATTCTAAAAACGTTCTCACAACTAATTCTAAAGAATAATTATAAAAACGTTCTCACAAGTAATTCTAAAAAAGGTTCTCACAAGAAATTCTAAAGAGTAATTCTAAAAACGTTCTCACAACTAATTCTAAAGGGTATTTCTAAAAACGTTCTCACAAGTTATTCCAAAGGGTAATTCTAAATGGCAATTCGAAAAACATTCTCACAAGTAATTCCAAAGGGCAATTTGAAAAACGTTCCCACAAGTAATTCTAAAGGGCAATTCGAAAAACGTTCCCACAAGTAATTCTAAAGGGCAATTCGAAAAACGTTCTCACAAGTAATTCTAAAGGGTAATTCGAAAAACGTTCTCACAAGTAATTCTAAAGGGTAATTCGAAAAACGTTCTCACAAGTTATTCTAAAGGGTAATTATAAAAACGTTTTCACAAGTAATTCTAAAAATGTTCTCACAAGTAATTCTAAAGGCTAATTCTAAAAACGTTCTCACAAGTAATTCTAAAGGGTAATTCTAAAAACGTTCTCACAAGTAATTCTAAAAACGTTCTCACAAGTAATTCTGAAGGGTAATTCTAAAAACGTTCTCACAAGTTATTCCGAAGGGTAATTCTAAAAATGTTCTCACAAGTAATTCTAAAAATGTTATCACAAGTAATTCTAGAGGATAATTCTAAAACCGTTCTCACAAGTAATTCTAAAAACGTTCTCACAAGTGATTCTAAAGGGTAATTCTAAAAACGTTCTCACAACTAATTCTAAAGAATAATTCTAAAAACGTTCTCACAAGTAATTCTAAAAAAGGTTCTCACAAGAAATTCTAAAGAGTAATTCTAAAAACGTTCTCACAAGTAATTCTAAAGGGTATTTCTAAAAACGTTCTCACAAGTAATTCTAAAGGGTATTTCTAAAAACGTTCTCACAAGTTATTCCAAAGGGTAATTCTAAATGGCAATTGGAAAAACATTCTCACAAGTAATTCGAAAGGGCAATTCAAACGTTCCCACAAGTAATTCTAAAGGGCAATTAAACGTTCTCACAAGTAATTCTAAAGGGTAATTCGAAAAACGTTCTCACAAGTTATTCTAAAGGGTAATTCTAAAAACGTTTTCACAAGTAATTCTAAAAATGTTCTCACAAGTAATTCTAAAGGCTAATTCTAAAAACGTTCTCACAAGTAATTCTAAAGGGTAATTCTAAAAACGTTCTCACAAGTAATTCTAAAAACGTTCTCACAAGTAATTCTAAAGAGTAATTCTAAAAACGTTCTCACAAGTAATTCTAAAGAGTAATTCTAAAAATGTTCTGACAAGTAATTCTAAAGGATAATTCTAAAAACGTTCTCACAAGTAATTCTGAAGGGTAATTCTAAAAACGTTCTCACAAGTTATTCTGAAGGGTAATTCTAAAAATGTTCTCACAAGTAATTCTAAAAATGTTATCACAAGTAATTCTAGAGGATAATTCTAAAACCGTTCTCACAAGTAATTCTAAAAACATTCTCACAAGTAATTCTAAAGGGTAATTCTAAAAACGTTCTCACAAGTAATTCTAAAGGATAATTCTAAAAACGTTCTCACAAGTAATTCTGAAGGGTAATTCTAAAAACATTCTCACAAGTTATTCCGAAGGGTAATTCTAAAAATGTTCTCACAAGTAATTCTAAAAATGTTATCACAAGTAATTCTAGAGGATAATTCTAAAACCGTTCTCACAAGTAATTCTAAAAACGTTCTCACAAGTGATTCTAAAGGGTAATTCTAAAAACGTTCTCACAACTAATTCTAAAGAATAATTATAAAAACGTTCTCACAAGTAATTCTAAAAAAGGTTCTCACAAGAAATTCTAAAGAGTATTTCTAAAAACGTTCTCACAAGTTATTCCAAAGGGTAATTCTAAATGGCAATTCGAAAAACATTCTCACAAGTAATTCCAAAGGGCAATTTGAAAAACGTTCCCACAAGTAATTCTAAAGGGCAATTCGAAAAACGTTCCCACAAGTAATTCTAAAGGGGAATTCGAAAAACGTTCTCACAAGTTATTCTAAAGGGTAATTCTAAAAACGTTTTCACAAGTAATTCTAAAAATGTTCTCACAAGTAATTCTAAAGGCTAATTCTAAAAACGTTCTCACAAGTAATTCTAAAGGGTAATTCTAAAAATGTTCTCACAAGTAATTCTAAAAACGTTCTCACAAGTAATTCTAAAGGGTAATTCTAAAAACGTTCTCACAAGTAATGCTAAAGAGTTATTCGAAAAACGTTCTCACAAGTAATTCGAAAAACGTTCTCACAAGTAATTCGAAAAACGTTCTCACAAGTTATTCTAAAGGGTAATTCTAAAAACGTTCTCACAAGTTATTCCAAAGGTAATTCTAAAAACGTTCTCACAAGTAATTCTAAAAACGTTCTCACAAGTTATTCCAAAGGTAATTCTAAAAACGTTCTCACAAGTAATTCTAAAAACGTTCTCACAAGTTATTCCAAAGGTAATTCTAAAAACGTTCTCACAAGTAATTCTAAAAACGTTCTCACAAGTAATTATAAAGGGTAATTCTAAAAACGTTCTCACAAGTAATTCAAAAGGGTAATTCTAAAAACATTCTCACAAGTAATTCGAAAAACGTTCTCACAAGTAATTCTAAAGGGTAATTCGAAAAACGTTCTCACAAGTAATTCTAAAGGGTAATTCGAAAAAGGTTCTCACAAGTAATTCTAAAGGGTAATTCTAAAAACGTTCTCACAAGTAATTCTAAAGGGTAATTCTAAAAACGTTCTCACAAGTAATTCTAAAAACGTTCTCACAAGTAATGCTAAAGAGTAATTCTAAAAACGTTCTCACAAGTAATGCTAAAGAGTAGTTCTAAAAACGTTCTCACAAGTAATTCGAAAAACGTTCTCACAAGTAATTCTAAAGGATATTTCTAAAAACGTTCTCACAAGTTATTCCAAAGGGTAATTCTAAATGGCAATTCGAAAAACATTCTCACAAGTAATTCCAAAGGGCAATTTGAAAAACGTTCCCACAAGTAATTCTAAAGGGCAATTCGAAAAACGTTCCCACAAGTAATTCTAAAGGGCAATTCGAAAAACGTTCTCACAAGTAATTCTAAAGGGTAATTCGAAAAACGTTCTCACAAGTAATTCTAAAGGGTGATTGAAACGTTCTCACAAGTTATTCTAAAGGGTAATTCTAAAAACGTTTTCACAAGTAATTCTAAAAATGTTCTCACAAGTAATTCTAAAGGCTAATTCTAAAAACGTTCTCACAAGTAATTCTAAAGGGTAATTCTAAAAACGTTCTCACAAGTAATTCTAAAAACGTTCTCACAAGTAATTCTAAAGGGTAATTCTAAAAACGTTCTCACAAGTAATGCTAAAGAGTTATTCTAAAAACGTTCTCACAAGTAATTCTAAAACGTTCTCACAAGTAATTCAAACGTTCTCACAAGTTATTCTAAAGGGTAATTCTAAAAACGTTCTCACAAGTTATTCCAAAGGTAATTCTAAAAACGTTCTCACAAGTAATTCGAAAAACGTTCTCACAATTAATTCCAAAGGTAATTCTAAAACGTTCTCACAAGTAATTCTAAAAAGCGTTCTCACAAGTTATTCCAAAGGTAATTCTAAAAACGTTCTCACAAGTAATTCTAAAAAGCGTTCTCACAAGTAATTATAAAGGGTAATTCTAAAAACGTTCTCACAAGTAATTCTGAAGGGTAATTCTAAAAACGTTCTCACAATTCTAAAAACGTTCTCACAAGTAATTCTAAAGGGTAATTCTAAAAATGTTCTCACAAGTAATTCTAAAAAGGTTCTCACAAGTAATTCTAGAGGATAATTCTAAAACGTTCTCACAAGTAATTCTAAAAATTCTAAAGGCTAATTCTAAAAAGGTTCTCACAAGTAATTCTAAAGGGTAATTCTAAAAACGTTCTCACAAGTAATTCTAAAAACGTTCTCACAAGTAATTCTAAAGGGTAATTCTAAAAACGTTCTCACAAGTAATTCTAAAGGGTATTTCTAAAAACGTTCTCACAAGTTATTCCAAAGGGTAATTCTAAATGGCAATTCGAAAAACATTCTCACAAGTAATTCCAAAGGGCAATTCGAAAAACGTTCCCACAAGTAATTCTAAAGGGCAATTCAATGAACATTCCCAAAAGTAATTCTAAAGGGCAATTCAAACGTTCTCACAAGTAATTCTAAAGGGTAATTCGAAAAACGTTCTCACAAGTAATTCTAAAGGGTAATTCGAAAAACGTTCTCACAAGTTATTCTAAAGGGTAATTATAAAAACGTTTTCACAAGTAATTCTAAAAATGTTCTCACAAGTAATTCTAAAGGCTAATTCTAAAAACGTTCTCACAAGTAATTCTAAAGGGTAATTCTAAAAACGTTCTCACAAGTAATTCTAAAAACGTTCTCACAAGTAATTCTAAAGGCTAATTCTAAAAACGTTCTCACAAGTAATTCTAAAGGGTAATTCTAAAAACGTTCTCACAAGTAATTCTAAAAACGTTCTCACAAGTAATTCTGAAGGGTAATTCTAAAAACGTTCTCACAAGTTATTCCGAAGGGTAATTCTAAAAATGTTCTCACAAGTAATTCTAAAAATGTTATCACAAGTAATTCTAGAGGATAATTCTAAAACCGTTCTCACAAGTAATTCTAAAAACGTTCTCACAAGTGATTCTAAAGGGTAATTCTAAAAACGTTCTCACAACTAATTCTAAAGAATAATTCTAAAAACGTTCTCACAAGTAATTCTAAAAACGTTCTCACAAGTAATTCTAAAGGGTATTTCTAAAAACGTTCTCACAAGTAATTCTAAAGGGTATTTCTAAAAACGTTCTCACAAGTAATTCTAAAGGGTATTTCTAAAAACGTTCTCACAAGTTATTCCAAAGGGTAATTCTAAATGGCAATTCGAAAAACATTCTCACAAGTAATTCCAAAGGGCAATTCGAAAAACGTTCCCACAAGTAATTCTAAAGGGCAATTCGAAAAACGTTCTCACAAGTAATTCTAAAGGGTAATTCGAAAAACGTTCTCACAAGTTATTCTAAAGGGTAATTCTAAAAACGTTTTCACAAGTAATTCTAAAAATGTTCTCACAAGTAATTCTAAAGGCTAATTCTAAAAACGTTCTCACAAGTAATTCTAAAGGGTAATTCTAAAAACGTTCTCACAAGTAATTCTAAAGGGTAATTCTAAAAACGTTCTCACAAGTAATTCTAAAAACGTTCTCACAAGTAATTCTAAAGAGTAATTCTAAAAATGTTCTGACAAGTAATTCTAAAGGATAATTCTAAAAACGTTCTCACAAGTAATTCTGAAGGGTAATTCTAAAAACGTTCTCACAAGTTATTCCGAAGGGTAATTCTAAAAATGTTCTCACAAGTAATTCTAAAAATGTTATCACAAGTAATTCTAGAGGATAATTCTAAAACCGTTCTCACAAGTAATTCTAAAAACATTCTCACAAGTAATTCTAAAGGGTAATTCTAAAAACGTTCTCACAAGTAATTCTAAAGGATAATTCTAAAAACGTTCTCACAAGTAATTCTGAAGGGTAATTCTAAAAACATTCTCACAAGTTATTCTGGAGGGTAATTATAAAAATGTTTTCACAAGTATTTCTAAAAATGTTATCACAAGTAATTCTAGAGGATAATTCTAAAACCGTTCTCACAAGTAATTCTAAAAGCGTTCTCACAAGTGATTCTAAAGGGTAATTCTAAAAACGTTCTCACAACTAATTCTAAAGAATAATTATAAAAACGTTCTCACAAGTAATTCTAAAAAAGGTTCTCACAAGAAATTCTAAAGAGTATTTCTAAAAACGTTCTCACAAGTTATTCCAAAGGGTAATTCTAAATGGCAATTCGAAAAACATTCTCACAAGTAATTCCAAAGGGCAATTTGAAAAACGTTCCCACAAGTAATTCTAAAGGGCAATTCGAAAACGTTCCCACAAGTAATTCTAAAGGGTAATTCGAAAAACGTTCTCACAAGTTATTCTAAAGGGTAATTCTAAAAACGTTTTCACAAGTAATTCTAAAAATGTTCTCACAAGTAATTCTAAAGGCTAATTCTAAAAACGTTCTCACAAGTAATTCTAAAGGGTAATTCTAAAAATGTTCTCACAAGTAATTCTAAAAACGTTCTCACAAGTAATTCTAAAGGGTAATTCTAAAAACGTTCTCACAAGTAATGCTAAAGAGTTATTCTAAAAACGTTCTCACAAGTAATTCTAAAACGTTCTCACAAGTAATTCGAAAAACGTTCTCACAAGTTATTCTAAAGGGTAATTCTAAAACGTTCTCACAAGTTATTCCAAAGGTAATTCTAAAAACGTTCTCACAAGTAATTCTAAAAACGTTCTCACAAGTTATTCCAAAGGTAATTCTAAAAACGTTCTCACAAGTAATTCTAAAAACGTTCTCACAAGTTATTCCAAAGGTAATTCTAAAAACGTTCTCACAAGTAATTCTAAAAACGTTCTCACAAGTAATTATAAACGGTAATTCTAAAATCGTTCTCTCAAGTAATTCAAAAGGGTAATTCTAAAAACATTCTCACAAGTAATTCGAAAAACGTTCTCACAAGTAATTCTAAAGGGTAATTCGAAAAACGTTCTCACAAGTAATTCTAAAGGGTAATTCGAAAAAGGTTCTCACAAGTAATTCTAAAGGGTAATTCTAAAAACGTTCTCACAAGTAATTCTAAAGGGTAATTCTAAAAACGTTCTCACAAGTAATTCTAAAAACGTTCTCACAAGTAATGCTAAAGAGTAATTCTAAAAACGTTCTCACAAGTAATGCTAAAGAGTAGTTCTAAAAACGTTCTCACAAGTAATTCGAAAAACGTTCTCACAAGTAATTCTAAAGGATATTTCTAAAAACGTTCTCACAAGTTATTCCAAAGGGTAATTCTAAATGGCAATTCGAAAAACATTCTCACAAGTAATTCCAAAGGGCAATTTGAAAAACGTTCCCACAAGTAATTCTAAAGGGCAATTTGAAAAACGTTCCCACAAGTAATTCTAAAGGGCAATTCGAAAAACGTTCTCACAAGTAATTCTAAAGGGTAATTCGAAAAACGTTCTCACAAGTAATTCTAAAGGGTAATTCGAAAAACGTTCTCACAAGTTATTCTAAAGGGTAATTCTAAAAACGTTTTCACAAGTAATTCTAAAAATGTTCTCACAAGTAATTCTAAAGGCTAATTCTAAAAACGTTCTCACAAGTAATTCTAAAGGGTAATTCTAAAAACGTTCTCACAAGTAATTCTAAAAACGTTCTCACAAGTAATTCTAAAGGGTAATTCTAAAACCGTTCTCACAAGTAATGCTAAAGAGTTATTCGAAAAACCTTCTCACAAGTAATTCGAAAAACGTTCTCACAAGTAATTCGAAAAACGTTCTCACAAGTTATTCTAAAGGGTAATTCTAAAAACGTTCTCACAAGTTATTCCAAAGGTAATTCTAAAAACGTTCTCACAAGTAATTCTAAAAACGTTCTCACAAGTTATTCCAAAGGTAATTCTAAAAACGTTCTCACAAGTAATTCTAAAAACGTTCTCACAAGTTATTCCAAAGGTAATTCTAAAAACGTTCTCACAAGTAATTCTAAAAACGTTCTCACAAGTAATTATAAAGGGTAATTCTAAAAACGTTCTCACAAGTAATTCAAAAGGGTAATTCTAAAAACATTCTCACAAGTAATTCGAAAAACGTTCTCACAAGTAATTCTAAAGGGTAATTCGAAAAAGGTTCTCACAAGTAATTCTAAAGGGTAATTCGAAAAAGGTTCTCACAAGTAATTCTAAAGGGTAATTCTAAAAACGTTCTCACAAGTAATGCTAAAGAGTAATTCTAAAAACGTTCTCACAAGTAATGCTAAAGAGTAGTTCTAAAAACGTTCTCACAAGTAATTCGAAAAACGTTCTCACAAGTAATTCTAAAGAGTAATTTAAAAACGTTCTCACAAGTAATTCTAAAGGATAATTCTAAAAACGTTCTCACAAGTTATTCCAAAGGGTAATTCTAAAAACGTTCTCACAAGTAATTCCAAAGGGCAATTTGAAAAACGTTCTCACAAGTAATTCTGAAGGGTAATTCTAAAAACGTTCTCACAAGTTATTCCGAAGGGTAATTCTAAAAAATGTTCTCACAAGTAATTCTAAAGAGTAATTTAAAAACGTTCTCACAAGTAATTCGAAAAATGTTCTCACAAGTAATTCTAAAGGATAATTCGAAAAATGTTCTCACAAGTAATTCTAAAGGATAATTCTAAAAATGTTCTCACAAGTAATTCTAAAAATGTTATCACAAGTAATTCTAGATGATAATTCTAAAACCGTTCTCACAAGTAATTCTAAAAACATTCTCACAAGTAATTCTAAAGGGTAATTCTAAAAACGTTCTCACAAGTAATTCTAAAGGATAATTCTAAAAACGTTCTCACAAGTAATTCTGAAGGGTAATTCTAAAAACATTCTCACAAGTTATTCCGAAGGGTAATTCTAAAAATGTTCTCACAAGTAATTCTAAAAATGTTATCACAAGTAATTCTAGAGGATAATTCTAAAACCGTTCTCACAAGTAATTCTAAAAACGTTCTCACAAGTGATTCTAAAGGGTAATTCTAAAAACGTTCTCACAACTAATTCTAAAGAATAATTATAAAAACGTTCTCACAAGTAATTCTAAAAAAGGTTCTCACAAGAAATTCTAAAGAGTATTTCTAAAAACGTTCTCACAAGTTATTCCAAAGGGTAATTCTAAATGGCAATTCGAAAAACATTCTCACAAGTAATTCCAAAGGGCAATTTGAAAAACGTTCCCACAAGTAATTCTAAAGGGCAATTCGAAAAACGTTCCCACAAGTAATTCTAAAGGGTAATTCGAAAAACGTTCTCACAAGTTATTCTAAAGGGTAATTCTAAAAACGTTTTCACAAGTAATTCTAAAAATGTTCTCACAAGTAATTCTAAAGGCTAATTCTAAAAACGTTCTCACAAGTAATTCTAAAGGGTAATTCTAAAAATGTTCTCACAAGTAATTCTAAAAACGTTCTCACAAGTAATTCTAAAGGGTAATTCTAAAAACGTTCTCACAAGTAATGCTAAAGAGTTATTCTAAACGTTCTCACAAGTAATTCAAACGTTCTCACAAGTAATTCGAAAAACGTTCTCACAAGTTATTCTAAAGGGTAATTCTAAAAACGTTCTCACAAGTTATTCCAAAGGTAATTCTAAAAACGTTCTCACAAGTAATTCTAAAAACGTTCTCACAAGTTATTCCAAAGGTAATTCTAAAAACGTTCTCACAAGTAATTCTAAAAACATTCTCACAAGTTATTCCAAAGGTAATTCTAAAAACGTTCTCACAAGTAATTCTAAAAACGTTCTCACAAGTAATTATAAAGGGTAATTCTAAAAACGTTCTCACAAGTAATTCAAAAGGGTAATTCTAAAAACATTCTCACAAGTAATTCGAAAAACGTTCTCACAAGTAATTCTAAAGGGTAATTCGAAAAACGTTCTCACAAGTAATTCTAAAGGGTAATTCGAAAAAGGTTCTCACAAGTAATTCTAAAGGGTAATTCTAAAAACGTTCTCACAAGTAATTCTAAAGGGTAATTCTAAAAACGTTCTCACAAGTAATTCTAAAGGGTAATTCTAAAAACGTTCTCACAAGTAATTCTAAAAACGTTCTCACAAGTAATGCTAAAGAGTAATTCTAAAAACGTTCTCACAAGTAATGCTAAAGAGTAGTTCTAAAAACGTTCTCACAAGTAATTCGAAAAACGTTCTCACAAGTAATTCTAAAGGATATTTCTAAAAACGTTCTCACAAGTTATTCCAAAGGGTAATTCTAAATGGCAATTCGAAAAACATTCTCACAAGTAATTCCAAAGGGCAATTTGAAAAACGTTCCCACAAGTAATTCTAAAGGGCAATTTGAAAAACGTTCCCACAAGTAATTCTAAAGGGCAATTCGAAAAACGTTCTCACAAGTAATTCTAAAGGGTAATTCGAAAAACGTTCTCACAAGTAATTCTAAAGGGTAATTCGAAAAACGTTCTCACAAGTTATTCTAAAGGGTAATTCTAAAAACGTTTTCACAAGTAATTCTAAAAATGTTCTCACAAGTAATTCTAAAGGCTAATTCTAAAAACGTTCTCACAAGTAATTCTAAAGGGTAATTCTAAAAACGTTCTCACAAGTAATTCTAAAAACGTTCTCACAAGTAATTCTAAAGGGTAATTCTAAAAACGTTCTCACAAGTAATGCTAAAGAGTTATTCGAAAAACCTTCTCACAAGTAATTCGAAAAACGTTCTCACAAGTAATTCGAAAAACGTTCTCACAAGTTATTCTAAAGGGTAATTCTAAAAACGTTCTCACAAGTTATTCCAAAGGTAATTCTAAAAACGTTCTCACAAGTAATTCTAAAAACGTTCTCACAAGTTATTCCAAAGGTAATTCTAAAAACGTTCTCACAAGTAATTCTAAAAACGTTCTCACAAGTTATTCCAAAGGTAATTCTAAAAACGTTCTCACAAGTAATTCTAAAAACGTTCTCACAAGTAATTATAAAGGGTAATTCTAAAAACGTTCTCACAAGTAATTCAAAAGGGTAATTCTAAAAACATTCTCACAAGTAATTCGAAAAACGTTCTCACAAGTAATTCTAAAGGGTAATTCGAAAAAGGTTCTCACAAGTAATTCTAAAGGGTAATTCGAAAAAGGTTCTCACAAGTAATTCTAAAGGGTAATTCTAAAAACGTTCTCACAAGTAATGCTAAAGAGTAATTCTAAAAACGTTCTCACAAGTAATGCTAAAGAGTAGTTCTAAAAACGTTCTCACAAGTAATTCGAAAAACGTTCTCACAAGTAATTCTAAAGAGTAATTTAAAAACGTTCTCACAAGTAATTCTAAAGGATAATTCTAAAAACGTTCTCACAAGTTATTCCAAAGGGTAATTCTAAAAACGTTCTCACAAGTAATTCCAAAGGGCAATTTGAAAAACGTTCTCACAAGTAATTCTGAAGGGTAATTCTAAAAACGTTCTCACAAGTTATTCCGAAGGGTAATTCTAAAAAATGTTCTCACAAGTAATTCTAAAGAGTAATTTAAAAACGTTCTCACAAGTAATTCGAAAAATGTTCTCACAAGTAATTCTAAAGGATAATTCGAAAAATGTTCTCACAAGTAATTCTAAAGGATAATTCTAAAAATGTTCTCACAAGTAATTCTAAAAATGTTATCACAAGTAATTCTAAAGGGTAATTCTAAAAACGTTCTCACAAGTAATTCTAAAGGGTAATTCTAAAAACGTTCTCACAAGTAATTCTAAAGGGTAATTCTAAAAACGTTCTCACAAGTAATTCTAAAGAGTAATTCTAAAAACGTTCTCACAAGTAATTCTAAAAAAGGTTCTCACAAGAAATTCTAAAAACGTTCTCACAAGTAATTCTAAAGGGTAATTCTAAAAACGTTCTCACAAGTTATTCCAAAGGGTAATTCTAAAAACGTTCTCACAAGTAATTCTAAAGGGCAATTCGAAAAACATTCTCACAAGTAATTCCAAAGGGCAATTTGAAAAACGTTCTCACAAGTAATTCTAAAGGGCAATTCGAAAAACGTTCCCATAAGTAATTCTAAAGGGCAATTCGAAAAACGTTCTCACAAGTAATTCTAAAGGGTAATTCGAAAAACGTTCTCACAAGTAATTCTAAAGGGTAATTCGAAAAACGTTCTCACAAGTTATTCTAAAGGGTAATTATAAAAACGTTCTCACAAGTAATGCTAAAGAGTTATTCTAAAAACGTTCTCACAAGTAATTCGAAAAACGTTCTCACAAGTAATTCGAAAAACGTTCTCACAAGTAATTCGAAAAACGTTCTCACAAGTTATTCTAAAGGGTAATTCTAAAAACGTTCTCACAAGTTATTCCAAAGGTAATTCTAAAAACGTTCTCACAAGTAATTCTAAAAACGTTCTCACAAGTAATTATAAAGGGTAATTCGAAAAACGTTCTCACAAGTAATTCTAAAGGGTAATTCGAAAAAGGTTCTCACAAGTAATTCTAAAAACGTTCTCACAAGTAATTCTAAAGGGTAATTCTAAAAACGTTCTCACAAGTAATTCTAAAGGGTAATTCTAAAAACGTTCTCACAAGTAATTCTAAAAACGTTCTCACAAGTAATGCGAAAGAGTAATTCTAAAAACGTTCTCACAAGTAATGCTAAAGAGTAGTTCTAAAAACGTTCTCACAAGTAATTCGAAAAACGCTCTCACAAGTAATTCTAAAGAGTAATTTAAAAACGTTCTCACAAGTAATTCGAAAAATGTTCTCACAAGTAATTCTAAAGGATAATTCTAAAAACGTTCTCACAAGTTATTCCAAAGGGTAATTCTAAAAACGTTCTCACAAGTAATTCCAAAGGGCAATTTGAAAAACGTTCTCACAAGTAATTCTGAAGGGTAATTCTAAAAACGTTCTCACAAGTTATTCCGAAGGGTAATTCTAAAAAACGTTCTCACAAGTAATTCTAAAGAGTAATTTAAAAACGTTCTCACAAGTAATTCGAAAAATGTTCTCACAAATAATTCTAAAGGATAATTCTAAAAACGTTCTCACAAGTTATTCCGAAGGGTAATTCTAAAAATGTTCTCACAAGTAATTCTAAAAATGTTATCACAAGTAATTCTAGAGGATAATTCTAAAACCGTTCTCACAAGTAATTCTAAAAACATTCTCACAAGTAATTCTAAAGGGTAATTCTAAAAACATTCTCACAAGTAATTCTAAAGGGTAATTCTAAAAACGTTCTCACAAGTAATTCTAAAGGGTAATTCTAAAAACTTTCTCACAAGTAATTCTAAAGGGTAATTCTAAAAACGTTCTCACAAGTAATTCTAAAGAGTAATTCTAAAAACGTTCTCACAAGTAATTCTAAAAAAGGTTCTCACAAGAAATTCTAAAGATTAATTCTAAAAACGTTCTCACAAGTAATTCTAAAGGGTAATTCTAAAAACGTTCTCACAAGTTATTCCAAAGGGTAATTCTAAAAACGTTCTCACAAGTAATTCTAAAGGGCAATTCGAAAAACATTCTCACAAGTAATTCCAAAGGGCAATTTGAAAAACGTTCTCACAAGTAATTCTAAAGGGCAATTCGAAAAACGTTCCCATAAGTAATTCTAAAGGGTAATTCGAAAAACGTTCTCACAAGTAATTCTAAAGGGTAATTCGAAAAACGTTCTCACAAGTTATTCTAAAGGGTAATTCTAAAAACGTTCTCACAAGTAATTCTAAAAACGTTCTCACAAGTAATTCTAAAGGGTAATTCTAAAAATGTTCTCACAAGTAATGCTAAAGAGTAATTCTAAAAACGTTCTCACAAGTAATTCGAAAAACGTTCTCACAAGTAATTCTAAAAACGTTCTCACAAGTTATTCTAAAGGGTAATTCTAAAAACGTTCTCACAAGTAATTCTAAAAACGTTCTCACAAGTAATTATAAAGGGTAATTCTAAAAACGTTCTCACAAGTAATTCTAAAGGGTAATTCGAAAAACGTTCTCACAAGTAATTCTAAAAATGTTCTCACAAGTAATTCTAAAGGGTAATTCTAAAAACGTTCTCACAAGTAATTCTAAAGAGTAATTCTAAAAACATTCTCACAAGTAATTCGAAAAACGTTCTCACAAGTAATTCTAAAGGGTAATTCGAAAAACGTTCTCACAAGTAATTCTAAAAATGTTCTCACAAGTAATTCTAAAGGGTAATTCGAAAAAGGTTCTCACAAGTAATTCGAAAAAGGTTCTCACAAGTAATTCTAAAGGGTAATTCGAAAAACGTTCTCACAAGTTATTCTAAAGGGTAATTCTAAAAACGTTTTCACAAGTAATTCTAAAAATGTTCTCACAAGTACTTCTAAAAAAGTTCTCACAAGTAATTCTAAAGGATAATTCTAAAAACATTCTCACAAGTAATTCTAAAGGGTAATTCTAAAAACGTTCTCACAAGTAATTCTAAAAACGTTCTCACAAGTAATGCTAAAGAGTAATTCTAAAAACGTTCTCACAAGTAATGCAAAAGAGTAGTTCTAAAAACGTTCTCACAAGTAATTCGAAAAACGTTCTCACAAGTAATTCTAAAGAGTAATTTAAAAACGTTCTCACAAGTAATTCAAAAAATGTTCTCACAAGTAATTCTAAAGGATAATTCTAAAAACATTCTCACAAGTAATTCTAAAGAGTAATTCTAAAAACGTTCTCACAAGTAATTCTAAAAAAGGTTCTCACAAGAAATTCTAAAGGGTAATTCTAAAAACGTTCTCACAAGTTATTCCAAAGGGTAATTCTAAAAACGTTCTCACAAGTAATTCTAAAGGGTAATTCGAAAAACGTTCTCACAAGTAATGCTAAAGAGTAATTCTAAAAACGTTCTCACAAGTAATGCTAAAGAGTAGTTCTAAAAACGTTCTCACAAGTAATTCGAAAAACATTCTCACAAGTAATTCTAAAGAGTAATTTAAAAACGTTCTCACAAGTAATTAGAAAAATATTCTCAAAAGTAATTCTAAAGGGTAATTCGAAAAACGTTCTCACAAGTAATTCTAAAGAATAATTCTAAAAACGTTCTCACAAGTTATTCCAAAGGGTAATTCTAAAAACGTTCTCACAAGTTATTCCAAAGGTAATTCTAAAAACGTTCTCACAAGTAATTCTAAAGGGTAATTCGAAAAACGTTCTCACAAGTAATTCTAAAAAAGTTCTCACAAGTTATTCTTAAGGTTAATACTAAAAACGTTCTCAAAAGTTATTCGAAAGGGTAATTCTAAATATGTTCTCACAAGTAATTCTAAAGGGTAATTCTAAAAACATTCTCACAAGTAATTCTAAAAACAATCTCACAAATAATTCTAAAGGGTAATTCTAAAAACGTTCTCACAAGTAATTCTAAAGGGTAATTCAAAAAATGTTCTCACAAGTAATTCTAAAGGGTAATTCGAAAAACGTTCTCAAGTAATTCTAAAGGGTAATTCGAAAAACATTCTCACAAGTAATTCTAAAGGGTAATTCTAAAAACGTTCTCACAAGTAATTCTAAAGGGTAATTCTAAAAACGTTCTCACAAGTAATTCTAAAAACGTTCTCACAAGTAATGCGAAAGAGTAATTCTAAAAACGTTCTCACAAGTAATGCTAAAGAGTAGTTCTAAAAACGTTCTCACAAGTAATTCGAAAAACGTTCTCACAAGTAATTCTAAAGAGTAATTTAAAAACGTTCTCACAAGTAATTCGAAAAATGTTCTCACAAGTAATTCTAAAGGATAATTCTAAAAACGTTCTCACAAGTTATTCCAAAGGGTAATTCTAAAAACGTTCTCACAAGTAATTCCAAAGGGCAATTTGAAAAACGTTCTCACAAGTAATTCTGAAGGGTAATTCTAAAAACGTTCTCACAAGTTATTCCGAAGGGTAATTCTAAAAAACGTTCTCACAAGTAATTCTAAAGAGTAATTTAAAAACGTTCTCACAAGTAATTCGAAAAATGTTCTCACAAATAATTCTAAAGGATAATTCTAAAAACGTTCTCACAAGTTATTCCGAAGGGTAATTCTAAAAATGTTCTCACAAGTAATTCTAAAAATGTTATCACAAGTAATTCTAGAGGATAATTCTAAAACCGTTCTCACAAGTAATTCTAAAAACATTCTCACAAGTAATTCTAAAGGGTAATTCTAAAAACATTCTCACAAGTAATTCTAAAGGGTAATTCTAAAAACGTTCTCACAAGTAATTCTAAAGGGTAATTCTAAAAACGTTCTCACAAGTAATTCTAAAGGGTAATTCTAAAAACGTTCTCACAAGTAATTCTAAAGAGTAATTCTAAAAACGTTCTCACAAGTAATTCTAAAAAAGGTTCTCACAAGAAATTCTAAAGATTAATTCTAAAAACGTTCTCACAAGTAATTCTAAAGGGTAATTCTAAAAACGTTCTCACAAGTTATTCCAAAGGGTAATTCTAAAAACGTTCTCACAAGTAATTCTAAAGGGCAATTCGAAAAACATTCTCACAAGTAATTCCAAAGGGCAATTTGAAAAACGTTCTCACAAGTAATTCTAAAGGGCAATTCGAAAAACGTTCCCATAAGTAATTCTAAAGGGTAATTCGAAAAACGTTCTCACAAGTAATTCTAAAGGGTAATTCGAAAAACGTTCTCACAAGTTATTCTAAAGGGTAATTCTAAAAACGTTCTCACAAGTAATTCTAAAAACGTTCTCACAAGTAATTCTAAAGGGTAATTCTAAAAATGTTCTCACAAGTAATGCTAAAGAGTAATTCTAAAAACGTTCTCACAAGTAATTCGAAAAACGTTCTCACAAGTAATTCTAAAAACGTTCTCACAAGTTATTCTAAAGGGTAATTCTAAAAACGTTCTCACAAGTAATTCTAAAAACGTTCTCACAAGTAATTATAAAGGGTAATTCTAAAAACGTTCTCACAAGTAATTCTAAAGGGTAATTCGAAAAACGTTCTCACAAGTAATTCTAAAAATGTTCTCACAAGTAATTCTAAAGGGTAATTCTAAAAACGTTCTCACAAGTAATTCTAAAGAGTAATTCTAAAAACATTCTCACAAGTAATTCGAAAAACGTTCTCACAAGTAATTCTAAAGGGTAATTCGAAAAACGTTCTCACAAGTAATTCTAAAAATGTTCTCACAAGTAATTCTAAAGGGTAATTCGAAAAAGGTTCTCACAAGTAATTCGAAAAAGGTTCTCACAAGTAATTCTAAAGGGTAATTCGAAAAACGTTCTCACAAGTTATTCTAAAGGGTAATTCTAAAAACGTTTTCACAAGTAATTCTAAAAATGTTCTCACAAGTACTTCTAAAAAAGTTCTCACAAGTAATTCTAAAGGATAATTCTAAAAACATTCTCACAAGTAATTCTAAAGGGTAATTCTAAAAACGTTCTCACAAGTAATTCTAAAAATGTTCTCACAAGTAATGCTAAAGAGTAATTCTAAAAACGTTCTCACAAGTTATTCTAAAGAGTAATTCTAAAAACGTTTTCTCACAAGTAATTCTAAAAAATGTTCTCACAAGTACTTCTAAAGTAAAAAGTTCTCACAAGTAATTCTAAAGGATAATTCTAAAAACATTCTCACAAGTAATTCTAAAGGGTAATTCTAAAAACGTTCTCACAAGTAATTCTAAATTCTAAAAGCGTTCTCACAAGTAATGTAATGCTAAAGAGTAATTCTAAAAACGTTCTCACAAGTAATGCAAAAGAGTAGTTCTAAAAACGTTCTCACAAGTAATTCGAAAAACGTTCTCACAAGTAATTCTAAAGAGTAATTTAAAAACGTTCTCACAAGTAATTCAAAAAATGTTCTCACAAGTAATTCTAAAGGATAATTCTAAAAACATTCTCACAAGTAATTCTAAAGAGTAATTCTAAAAACGTTCTCACAAGTAATTCTAAAAAAGGTTCTCACAAGAAATTCTAAAGGGTAATTCTAAAAACGTTCTCACAAGTTATTCCAAAGGGTAATTCTAAAAACGTTCTCACAAGTAATTCTAAAGGGTAATTCGAAAAACGTTCTCACAAGTAATGCTAAAGAGTAATTCTAAAAACGTTCTCACAAGTAATGCTAAAGAGTAGTTCTAAAAACGTTCTCACAAGTAATTCGAAAAACATTCTCACAAGTAATTCTAAAGAGTAATTTAAAAACGTTCTCACAAGTAATTCGAAAAATATTCTCACAAGTAATTCTAAAAACGTTCTCACGTAATTCTAAAGGATAATTCTAAAAACGTTCTCACAAGTTATTCTAAAGGGTAATTCTAAAAACGTTCTCACAAGTTATTCCAAAGGTAATTCTAAAAACGTTCTCACAAGTAATTCTAAAGGGTAATTCGAAAAACGTTCTCACAAGTAATTCTAAAAAAGTTCTCACAAGTTATTCTTAAGGTTAATACTAAAAACGTTCTCAAAAGTTATTCGAAAGGGTAATTCTAAATATGTTCTCACAAGTAATTCTAAAGGGTAATTCTAAAAACATTCTCACAAGTAATTCTAAAAACAATCTCACAAATAATTCTAAAGGGTAATTCTAAAAACGTTCTCACAAGTAATTCTAAAGGGTAATTCAAAAAATGTTCTCACAAGTAATTCTAAAGGGTAATTCGAAAAACGTTCTCAAGTAATTCTAAAGGGTAATTCGAAAAACATTCTCACAAGTAATTCTAAAGGGTAATTCGAAAAACGTTCTCACAAGTAATTCTAAAGTGCAATTCGAAAAACGTTCTCACAAGTTATTCCAAAGGGTAATTCTAAAAACGTTCTCACAAGTTGTTCGAAAGGATAATTCTAAAAACGTTCTCATAAGTAATTCTAGAGGGTATTTGTAAAGGGTTCTAAAAACGTTCTGATGAGTAATTATAACGGGTTTTAAAGGGTACTTTGATAGGGTAATTGTAAAGGGTATTTTGATAGGGTAATTGTAAAGGGTATTTTGATAGGGTAATTGTAAAGGGTGTTTCTAAAAGGTTCGAGAGTGTAGTTCTAAAGGGTTTTCATGGGTAATCTGAAGACTTTTAAAGGGCATTTCTAAAGAGTATTTCTAGAGGGTTCTACATCGTAATTTTAATGTGTTCAAAGGGTTCAACAGCGTAATTCTAATAGGGTTTATACAAAAGGTAATTATCAAGGGTTTTAAAGTGTAATTCTAAAGTCCAAAAGCGATCAAAGTGCATAATTGGTTCGTGGGCACCAGCAGTGACCACTAGTTTCATTGTCTGTGTGTCTGTTTGTGACTCTCCAGAGCATAGCTCCATGAGGTTTGATGCGATCTTGATGAAACTTGGACACAAGTGAGATATCATGGTCTAGCTTTGTCTTTTTGTATGAGGGGCGTCCCACTCCCTTTGTGGGCAGAGCCACACCCACTTGGACTTTTTATTTTTATTTTTTCTCGATTTTTTTCTCGCAATTTCATTTCCTAGAAGCTGTGCGTAATGTCCATATGTACAACATATTAAAAAATCCGATTTGATTTGGTCAATTTTGACGGAAGATAGGTTTTTATGGTAGGGCTTCCTCAAAAGCTTCC
The DNA here is from genome assembly GCF_056783735.1 of Eptatretus burgeri. NCBI lineage: Eukaryota > Metazoa > Chordata > Myxini > Myxiniformes > Myxinidae > Eptatretus > Eptatretus burgeri. The sequence continues at coordinate 57,327,772 of NC_140967.1, forward strand.
ACTAACTCAATTGTACCTATCGTGGCATTGCTCAATAATGCCCGCGAACCATCGTCGCCTCCTGGCTAGTTCTAAAGGTTTCTGAAGGGTAATTCTGAAAGGTAATTCTAAAGGGAATTCTGAGGGGTTCTCGAGTGTTGGGTTCAAAAGGGTAATTCTAAACTCCTGAAGGGTTCTACAACATAATTCAAAAGGGTTCAAAAGGTAATTCTCAAGTCCAAAAGGGTTCTGGAACATAATTCTAAAAGCTAATTCTTGCGGTTCCAAAATTGGTGGAAAATGGTATATAAATTGTGGGTAGAGGCAGACGAACTGTCCAACCAATGAGTGGAAGTCGCACTGCTCCTTTTCCAGTGTGGATACAAGGCACTTTGGTGCCAGATGAGGCCACTCAGCCCATCATACCGGCGCTACACCAACATCTGATACAATCATTCATTCACACACAAGCTACCGAGAAGTCTTGACATACTGTTCACAAAAATAACATCGTTTCGTTTTTTTGGAATACCAATTAGCATCTTAGAATAGCATCTTAGAATTAGAATACCAATCTGCTCACGCCTTGTTTTGACAAGTTCGCTACACTTCAATTACTGATCCATCAAGAGTGGGTTAATGGGGGTGATATACCACAAGGCTTCCCTACAACATTGGCCACTCAAGGCATGAAGCCACAGTCCGTCTGCTGATGTCATTGACATGGACAATGGCAAATGATTACAATAACATAAACATGGTCATCTCAAGGAAGGCAAGGGATGGTCAGTGCATGAGAATGATAACTCAAATGTCTCCACTGAATCATCGAATGATAAGCTGGTAGGGCTGGGACTTTTGTAGACCAGTGTAACAATTTTGGACATTGAGGTGAAATGCTTACGGATGCACTGCGAATGAGCTTGAAGACGTTGATGCAACAAAATATTAATGGTGCTGGTGAGGAGGTTTCTTTGGTGGTCAAAGTGAAAGGTGTAATTAAATGCAAAAGGTTCAACTCTAAGGTAATTATGGGCCAAAATGAAAGAACAATGAGGGTGATGACACATCCACAGAAGCATGGGTAATTGGTCATTTTAAGTCAGTTCCTCTGCTAAAGATAAAGGGTGAGAATGCATAAAATTAAGCAATGGATCCAAATATGAAAGACGAAGTGGAAGACAATTATGGAGATAAAGTCAGGAGGGGGATAAGGAGGATAAGATCAGGACCAGAGAAATACACATGATCCTTGTGACAACGGTGGTGGCCATGCAAGGTCAAATTGGAGCCAGGCTTTGGAAAGTGTGAGGAGGTGGGGAAATAAAAGCTGTTCAAAAATCTGTGGAAAAGCAACAGCAAATGGCCATTAGCAAAGCAAAATCACCAGCGACTGTGGCTAACTTACAGTTCAGCTAAAAGGGTACACAGGAGAACAACAATGGGATTATACAAATTGGGGCATGGAGGGATGAAGATGCGAGATAGCGTCAAAACTGGAGGATATGGTTTCAGCCATTTATCACAGGTCTGGATTTCCCAAGTACACATCCGTCAAAAAAGCAACCATTCTGCAGGATTACAAGATGGAAGTATCTGAACCTGGGGTTGCAATTCCAGAGGGGAATCCTCCCTCACAAGCGAATGGCCAGCTATTCACCATAACAGTGGCTGTTCAAGTAACGTTAAGAACATTGTCCTGGTCATGTAAATATGTACAATTTGTTCTCTTTGCCGGAACTTCCAAAGGATTTGAAAAAATATTATTTACATACTAACATTTTTACTTTTGGGTTTTGTTTACTCTACAGGGTCGAAGGCTTATGGAAGAGGTCACACACATGCAGCTAGAGACCCCCCAGACCTAACTTTGTCTATAAGACAAAGACAGCCAACAACCTTGGCGAAGTAACTTCCCAGAACACTCTGGATGTCAGTGACAACACAAGATTAAAGGCATCTCTCCTCAGTCAGTAGGAATTTTAAGAAGAAATCCCCAACCCATGGGGTTTATCCATGCTTTGTCCTCTAAATGCTGAGCATCAAGCAAGGAAACAGCACATACTGGTCCAGCTATAACATCTCGGTCCAGCTATAAACTGTCAATCTGGTGTTTCACAGACAGGGCGAGGCATTGACGTGTGCGCCGTCCCTCGGATGGATGTCAAAACTGTGCATCCCGTCTGCCAGCATTAGTTGGTGGACATTAAAGATCCCAAGGTATCCTTTCTGAAGAGTAGGCGAGCTATCCTCAGCATCTGGGCCAAATTACACATTTCTGCCATGACTTTGTGTGTCAGAGTGGCGTCGCGTCCAGGATTGTAACCCCAGCCAAGAAACTTTCAGCAGAACCGATGCTCATGGTGCATGATGACGATGATGATGTTTGGTGACGATGCAATAAGCGATTAGAGGGGAAGACGAAACACAGGACAGGCTGCATTATTTATACAGATTTAATACCATAAATTGTGTTTTTGAAATTGCATAATAGCTTTTGGCATTGAGCGGATTACTAAAGTGAAGACATGATTCAGGCAAGATGGTCAGAATTTTGTTTCCTGCATATACTTGGATAAAATGTTGCAAGCATTTTCTGAAGCACAAAATCACACATCATACAGTTTGGGTATTAGGTATATCCTGTTAAACCATCCAATGTGAATCAAAGGCACAATGGTCATCATATAAGGCATATGTGATGTAAACAGCATTGCAAGGTAAGCCAACTTTCAAAAAAAAAAGAAAAAAAAAAGAGGCAATTACAGTGATCCCATACGTGCTACGTTATTAGGCACAAGTCCAAAGAAATGTACTTTGATAAATGACCGATCTTATTTGTAATATGCTTTCTTTTGCTGTTGATGGATTTCTCACCATCGCTTCAAACACAATGAAAAACATCAAGTAATCTCTTCATACATTTCAGGAGAAACAAGGTAGCAAAACCTGTAACCAAATGACATCGATCTCATCTTATGATAGTCAGGACCAAGCATTGTCATAGAAAGCAATGCACAAAAGCCAATTTCTCCTTAACTCTACTTCATGGGATCAATCAGGAAGGGGTGGGGCCAATGAAATCATGTTCTTCACATTACATCTTTCAGGAACTCCAAAAATATTTTTCGATTGCAAAATACTAACCAATTATTTTGCCCACCTGTTCAGCACACAATTACATGGGGGCAGAATATGTACCTGCAATATGGTGAGTTCGCTGCTTCATCAAAACTAATTGCACTGCACCTATCATTCTCACATCAAGAAATTATTTTTTCCACATCTCAAAGGTCTCTTACACCTTATCTTCCATCATGTGCTGGGTGTTGGAACAAATGTACTTTCTGCAGTAATTGTAACTGTTTTCTGGAAAAAGGCAAGGTGTGTTCTGAATATAAACCCAAACAGCTCTGTCTGAATATAAAAAAACGCCTAAGTGACAACCCTGGATTTCATTATTTTGTGACAGCCTTCTCAACAGTGAAAAATGTTCTTTTATGATCAATGAAATGCTAATCAATACAAACGAAAACTTAAGTTACACTTTTGACATTGCAAAACAGGTGATAAACCACAGAGAATGAACATCATCAAAATTCATAACGTTCTTGGAACTTGCATGGCATTGTCTCTCCCCAGCACCTGTCATTTTATAAACAGAGCAAACCCGACGTCTTACTCCAATCACTTCCCCAGCTTTGGTAGCGTCATTGTGGACATGGAGGGCACAGCAATGTCCTTGAAGAGTGCCCAGTGCTCAGCATCTGGGAGCAGTCGATTTGTCTGCTCCAGAATCTCCATAACAGACTGTCGTGTTTCTCTGCTGTTATCACCTCGCATGGAAAGCAGAGCTAAGATGTGTTCCTCTCTTGTGAAGGTGAAAGGCAATTCAAACCAATGGGGGTACATGGATGATACAAATTAAGCAACCACTTATATGGGTAAGGTAATTAAAATGAACTCTTGTTGAAATAAGTTTTACAAGTTGTTGACAATTAAAATTTTAAAAATGAATTTCGGGGAAACTGGGGTGCGTTGGGAGATTCCTTCTAGCGGAAATTATTGGCCATAGATGTTTATTACAACATTATGATGCAAGTTATCAGAGGCGAAGAATAGCTGCAAGGGGTGTCTCAATGGACCACAGTTTCCCCACAATAGGTTGGCGTATCAGTTATAAGCTACGACCTTGAAAGAATGGCAAAAAAGGAAAACTTAGGTGAGTCACCATAAGTTAACAAACCTGATCATATTAATTGCGATTTGCACCCAGGCTCACCTGATGTCAGGGTATCGCTTGACAACGCCGGTTATTTCAAGACCCAACATCGACGGGTCTGAAAGCTTAATGACCTCAGCGAGAGCCGCAATGATTGAGCTGGGATGGTCCCCATCTCCTCCAGAAGCCTGCTAAAACCCAAACAGCATTGTCTCTGGATGCAAGAACAACAAAAAGCTACATCATGGAAGTTATAACAAAACACAATTCAGCAAAAGATTCTGATCTGATACCCTATTTCAGGATCAAGATTCATGGAGTCTCATGAGGCCATCACAAAAGTTACAAAAGTGGAAGATTCCCAATGAGATAAAGGCCCATGGGGGTTGAAAGGCCTAATAACACAATTGTATTCGCGCAGTGAAAACTATGTCGGATGATTGGGTCCTGAATTGATGAAAAACGTTCCATTCGTTTTTGTTCAGTGAAAGGACCCTAAAACCCCAGTAGACCCCAAAGGGGTGTAAAGGGTCTAAGGTGGTCAAAAGGGTCTTGGAGTGTAAGGGGGGGAAGTGTCGAAAGCATCTTAAAAGGTCTAAAGGGTTCTAAAGAGTGAAGGTCAAAAGGGTCTACAGGTTTAAGGGGTCATAAGGTGTCTAAAGGGTCACATTCCAAAAGTAGTTTGAGTCGAACAGATCTATAGGGTCACAGGAAGTAAATGTTTAAAGGGTCTTAAAGGTCTAAAAGGGTGCTAAAAGTTCTAAAAGGAGTCTAAGGGTCAAAAGTCTTGAAGGGGGTCTAATGGGATCTTCATGGTCTTAAGGGGTCGAGTAGTCAAAAGGGCAAATGGGTACATTCCAACAGTAGTTAGGGGTATAAAGGGTCTCAATGGGTATATAGGGTATTAAGGGGCCGAAAGTGTAAAAAATGTCTTAAAAAGACAAATGGAAAAAGGACTAGAAAAAAAGTATTGAAAGGACTGTCCCCCCTCTGCCTGCAACACCCTGCAACAGCATTAAAAAAAGTTATCAGAACAGGATGCGTACAAGAGTACAAAAACACCAAATGTAATCTTTATTTCCTGGCTTCAATGCCACACCCATAAATTTTTCCTTGGCTTCAACCTCCTTCACTATACACAAGACATGTTGCTTCTGCTTTCCCCACAATTGATGGAGGTCCTCAATACCAGACATGAGATCAGAGCCATTTCCCTAGACATATCATGTGCTTTCGATACCGTCTGGCACCTCACCCTACTCAATAAACTCTCTTCCTATGGTATCCAAGGCAATCTCCACTCATGGCTCACAGACTTCCTCTCCTGCCACAGTTAACGTGTGGCACTTAATTGAGTTCTCTCATCCCCTCTTCCTGTCCAGGCTAGAGTTCCTCAAGGCAGTGATCTGGGCCCTGTGCTTTTTGTGGTTATCATCAATGATCTCTCCGACTATCTGGAAAATCCTCTTTATCTCTTTGCTGATGACTCCACCCTCTGCCATAACATCTGTCATCCCTCAGGTCGGCAAGCAGCAGCCTCTTCACTCTCGTGAGATATGGATAAAATCACAAGGCAGTCCAACACTTGGAACATGTCTTTCAATCCTGACAAATCTCACACTCTCACTTTGTCTGTCCATAACGACCGTCTGGAATCCCCCCCGCCCCCACCCCTCCCCCCACCACCCCATCTACTTTCTCAGCAATCCTCTTGAAGAAGTCTTTTCATTCAATCTTTTCATACTCACCATCTCCCATGATCTTCCCTGGGAAAGCCACATTTCCAATCTGGCCTCAAGAGCTAGTCACCATCTGCGCATCCACAGCCTGATGCAGAGATGCCAACTTTTGGAAATCAGAATTAGGGAGGATTTTTAACCGACACCAAATAATGTGCGCGAAGCGCACATCTCGAGCGCGGAGCGCTCGACCCTTGCGGCGGGCTCCAGGGCCCGCCTTAGGGCCCTGGAAGCTCTGGGGTTCTAGACGCTCTCTAGTGCCCTCTGAGCCCTATTTTGGAGCATTTAACATGTTAAGAATTCCCACTTTTTGAACAAAAAAAGGGGAAAATTGTGCACTTTTTAATGTTACATGTATGTTAATATTAGTAAGTTAGGGGACAATCAAAGATTAACAAAAAGCACAAAAGAAGCAATATTTTTCTTACCTTACTGGCTGGTACTACTGCTGCTTGCTTTTTCCATGGCAGCTTTGCTGAGTGACAGCTGTGTGGCTCTTTTAGCCCTTCTGATTATGTCTTTGCTGTATTCTCTCTGGTAGCAAGGGGTGCTATGAGCTAGTTTTTCAATTAAGAGAGCTTCCAGGGTTTTGACACTCAAATTGGGACGAAATTCAGTATGATTCTTCCGTACAAGACTGAGTGCCCGCTCACATGATGCGTTCGAATGAGGAATGACCAAGATTCCCTTCATCACTTTGCTCAAATTAGGATACTTCTTGGCACCAGTGCAGGGATCTGTGAGCTGTGAAATCCGATGCCACTGCTCATCCACTCTCACCGTCTCAGTAGCAATTGTAGCTATGGAGGCGTCTGCCTGGTAGTGAGCGAATTCACTCTCAAGACTGTCTATGTCACTATCACCGCCACTGAACAGACAGGGGAATTTCTTGATGAAAAACTCCACACAGTCAAACCCCACTTCTTGGTGTAGCTTAACATCCAGCACCTGAGCATGCTTGGCTAATTCATCATCTAGCGGCCAGGTTTTGAAGATGTAATTGCAGGCTTTCACATAATATGAGCGAACTGCACTGAAGAAACCTTGGATGTCTGACTCACTCAGAGTGAAGGTGGATTTCTTGAGACTCCTTTGTTCCCTTATATACAGTTTGGCATCGTTCCCAATCATGAGGTCCTCATCATTCTTCTGATGATTTCTGTCAGAGAAGGGTACATTTACCAGAGGAACCGATGACACCGATGGTTTCAAAAACCGTACGAAGATATCTTTCAGAAGACCATTCAATTCTCCGTGCAGGAGATGAATACAGGGTTCGTCTTTTTGGAGCAGAAGATTCCCCTTCTCAAAAAGCTTGTTAGCATATCAAAGGAAGAAACAATAGAGTTTTGTTTGTGGAGACAAGAACATCCTGTTGACACGTTTTTCTCTAGATTCCTGCACAGTGTTTGAGGAAGATGCGCTTTTAGTTGTAGAACTCGTAATACACTTAGCCGCAGGGCGATCACACTTGCGTTTACTGCCAGCAGAAGAGGTCAGACTCGTAGTACCAGATCCAATTTTACGTTTGAGGAGAGAGCTTGAGGTAGGTGCAGCCAAGGAAGAAGACCTCTGATTCGAAGGTTTTGCTGAGCTTCTATCAAGTGATTTGGCAAAAGCAGAACTTAACTTGGGTCCTTCTTTGCCTGTAGATGGGACTATCGCAGTCTTTCTCGACTCTGAAGGGATCTGCTTTGTAGATGAACGTGATGAAGGGCCGGTGATGCTACCTGCTCTCAGCATTGGTTTTGGTGCTGTCCCTGCTGTCTTCTTCGCAGCAGATACTGCAGTGGTAGTGGTGAATGCTGCTCCACTAGTGCTTGATCCTGCAGTGCCAGTACTGGCAGTAGATACAGTGCCGTCCTTCTTGCTCGTTGTTAGAGTCTTGGCTACAGTTGGTTGCATTTTTCTTCGTACTTCTTCTTTGAAGAAGAGGCGAAGTGGCTCCCACTGTTCAATCAGCCTGTCTAGGCACTGACCAAGGGACAGCCACCTTGTTGCGACATGCTTCAGAATCTTGTGTGTCGGGGCATCACAGAGTTCTTGCAGTGCTTTCACTCCTTTGACGCGTTTACTACTTTTGTCCAAGTAGTAGTAAATATCGATGAGAAAGTCATCTAATTCAATGGGTAAGGCCTGAGCCGCCTTCTTGGCCGTATTGTGCATCATATGGCAAGGGCATCCCATGATGTAGCACTCTGGATTTTGTTTGTGGATATAAGCAGCGACTCCTTTGTGCTTGCCCACCATGACAGAGGCATTATCAGCACAAAAGGAAACACAATTTCCCCACGGAATTTTCCTGTCACTGAACTCATGATCAAGCAGTTTGAAAATGTTTTCTCCAGTGGAATCTTGTTTGCACGCAGGCAAACTTAGCAAACCTTGCTTCACAATCCCAGCACTGTTGTCATAGTACGAAATCAGGACAGGATATAGCTGGGCCTCACCACTGTCATTGCTACCGTCTGTAGCTAGGCTAAATGGAGCTAGTCTAGCAATATCGGCAATAGATGAAGCAGTAACATTTGACAACTCACCAATTACACTGGTCAACAACAAATTTGTTGTCTGCATTTTTTAAGCTGATTTAGGACGAATCTGATGCGCTGAATCCAAAACTCACATTAGTTTTGTTCAATCAGGTCAAGTTTTTGAGATATGGCCACATGTCGTTTTTTACATTTTTGTTCACATGTACGCATGTGTGGAGCATTTTAGAAGAAGTTGGTGGGGGTAAAATGTCATGTCAAATAATTGTTTTAATTGGAAATAATTATTTTAATGACAAGAAGTATTCAGGTACGATAGTTCTAGGTGATTATGTCGAAAAGGGATCAGTTTGAAGTCATAAAACCTCAAAATCTTCCAAAAATTGGTGAGGCAAAGCATAAAGTTCGTGGATCAAAACTAAAGTTAATGGGGCAGATTTTGTAATAATGTGATACAAAAAAGTTGTATTTCTTGAAATAACGAACTCTGAAGAATGTACAATACCTACATGCGCCAATTTATGACATGCGCTTCTGCTCAAGCTTGGAGTGCCACAGTACGAACCCAAAGATTGGAGACTGTTCATTGACAGCAGCAAGCGATCACTGAAATGTGTTCTGCTACACAACGGCAACCAGTTTGCCTCTGTACCCATCGCTCACTCGACTACACTGAAGGAGAAGTATGAAGCGGTGAAGTACGTGCTGGAGAAAATTGGTTATGATCAGCATAAGTGGTTTATTTGTGTTGACCTGAAGATGGTGAACTTTTTGTTGGGACAACAGTCTGGCTTCACCAAGTACCCATGTTTTCTGTGCATGTGGGATAGTAGGGACCGTGCTCAGCATTACACGAAGAAGGACTGGCCTGTGCGGGAGGAATTGGTGCCATGCAAAGAAAGGAACGTCATCAACGACCCTCTGGTGGACAGAGACAGAATACTCTTCCCACCGCTGCACATCAAGCTCGGCTTAATCAAGCAGTTCACCAAGGCTCTGGACAAAGATGGTGACTGCTTCACTTACTTGTGCCAGGCTTTTCCAGGATTGACCATGGAGAAGTTGAAAGCTGGCATCTTTGATGGTTCTCAGATCCGTCAGCTCATCAGAGATCCAGAGTTCAAAAACTCAATGAACGAAGTGGAACTGGAAGCGTGGAAGACATTTGTTTTGGTAGTGAAGAACTTTCTTGGCAACAATAAGGCCAGAAACTACGCAGAACTTGTCAACAACATGCTGACTGCTTTCAGAAACCTGGGCTGCAACATGAGCATCAAGATGCACTACCTATTTTCACATATGAACCGGTTTCCTGAGAACCTGGGTTCAATGAGTGACGAGCAGGGGGAGAGATTCCATCAGGACATGAAGGAGATGGAGACCAGGTATCAGGGTCGCTGGGACGCAGTCATGATGGCTGACTACTGTTGGAATCTGAAGAGAGACCTCCCTGCCGCTGAACATTCCAGGAGTTCGAAGAAACGGAAGTTCAAGCCCTGAAGTTTGAACAGTGGTGACGCAACATGCAATTTACTTGTACTTACCTTTATCAATGCCCACCATTCAGATGACAGTAATCGATGTTTCTATCATGTAATCAATAAATGTTGTTGGCAAAACATTTTTTTTTCTTAAAAACATGTTTAGGATGATATGTGTTGACAAAAATCAGCTGATAATGCCACAAAAATGTAATTGATTTTGTCACAAGATCTGATTTTTTCAAATCAACTTAGCACAAAAACCTGACCTGATGGAGAGAAACGGATGCCATTTCCTGATTCAGCAGTGCCAGAATACCCTAATTCACTTGTAGAAATCTAGACAACATTCAGAAAGTAAAAAATTGTTGACCAGTGTTCTTTTTTTCTTCTTTGTTCTTGTTCTGTTTTTTTTTTGTTCTTTTTTTTTTCTTTCTTTTTTTCTTGCTTTTTCTTGTTTTTTTTGTTTTTTTGTTCTTGCACATCTTGCACATCTTGCAAGTTTTTGTTCTTGCACATCCATACTTTGAAGCAACTTTTGAATCTGGAAACATCTTTTGAAATAGAGGTCCAGCATGATCTGAGACTGATATGGGCAAGTTATGTTCCACAATAAATCCACTAAAGAGAAGTTCCGCTCGGGTAACATCCTCTTCCTCGCTTGTCCCTTGTTTGGTGAAATAATTCAGAAGTGTACCGGTACTCGTGCTCGAAGATCTCTCCTTTGCAATGTCTGTGTGCCGTTTGCTTCCAACGTGCTTCCGAATATCATCGCGACCTCCGTGCTCAACTGAAATATCAACGCTGCATACTGTACAATACGCATGATGAA
>NC_140967.1:57344016-57359016 GCF_056783735.1 Eptatretus burgeri
ACACGGCCGTGCTGTGTGAATGAGGAAGTGGTTTTGGACTGTCATGCTGTGAAAAAATAGGAACTATTCTGTGAGACAAGGTCTCGTGTTTATATTTTATCTCAGAACACGAACTGAAAACATTTGAATCAAAACTTTTATGGCGTGGTTTATGTCCAAAAACGATTTGCAACTCGGGCGGTGGCCAGATGAGATCATTAAGAGAAGCTTGTCATTTCCTGTGCCCACACCCAATGATTAAGCAATTTCCTCATCGTTGCTTTATAAGCGGTTCGCCAGACAAAGTTTCTGCCAGACGGGATTTCATTTTTACAACTGAGGCATGGACGATATTTCTTCCGATGAAGCCAACAGCCCACTACAGAGTTGGTAAGTTTGTGTATGCTTTTCTCTTTGAACGATGAAGCAAATGATTATTAATTAAATCATGATAATTCTGATATATATATATATATTTTTCCCTGACAGGGCATTGGAAGAAATTGAGTTCACATATCACGACGTGGTTCATGAAATTAATACTCTTATTGAAGAGATCAATGATTTTAGAAGAGAATTGAAAGACATTTTCAATGAGTGGCATGAAGTCTTATCACGTCCTCTCATCTCGAAGGAATTAAACCAATGGTGAGACACGTGTGTGTGCCTCTCTCTCTGTCTGTCTTTCTACCTACCTCTCTCTGCTCTTATTGAAGAGGCCAATGATTTATAATGACTGGTCTCTGATCTCGAATGAATTAAACCAATGGTGAGGCACGTGTGTGTGTGTCTATGTGTGTGTGTATGTGTGTGTGTGTGCGTGTGTGTGTGTGTGTTGCTTTCCCTGTCTGTCTCTTCATCTATACCCTTGACTTATTTTTTTTTTTTTCAGCACTATCGCACAACATCAGCTGTTGAAGCAATCTTGTACAACACATGATTTTCTGGAGGTAAATATTTCTGAATTATTATTAATATCACTCGTACAACACATGATTTTCTGGAGGTAAATATTTCTGAATTATTATTAATATCACTCTCTCTTTAGAATGTCGCCTTATGTTGGTTGCATCATTAGTTTGGACGTGGTTTTGTCAGTACACTGGAATTCATTTTATTGACCTTGAAAGGATGACAGGCTCCTGGTGTGTTAATTCAGTGGTCAACGAGGCTTATTCATATTACCATGTAATTATCTTTATAGAACCTAATTATTATCCACTTTTTGTTTCAAAACAGAATATGGTGTCTGAGTTTGCAAATAACAAGGCATCTGAAGAAGATTGCTGGGAAAGATTGTACATTCTCGCAAATGAATATTTAATATTTTCAATATTAATAAATTATATTTGTTTTCTTTACAATTACTTGATTCTTAATTACAAGAAAAGAATAAAAGAGATGTAAAGGGGGGGTTGGGGGGAGGGGGTAGGTGCGCTCCCCAATGACCCATCACCCCTCATCCCATCCCTCCCCTCCCCATGTGTGTGTGGGGAAGGGTGGGGGTGGGATGAGGGAGGTGGTGGGTCAAAGGTGGGGGCGCACAGGGGGATGAGGGGGGTGGGGCTTGTGTGGGCGGGGCTTGTGTGGGCGGGGCTTCGGTGGGGGCTTGTGTGGGTGGGGTGTGTGTGGGAGGGGCTTGTGTGGGCGGGTGTGTGTGTGGGTGGGGCTTGTGTGGGTGGGGCTTGTGTGGGCGGGGGTTTATGTGGGTGGAGCTTGTGTGGGAGGGGTTTATGTGTGTGGAGTTTTTGTGTGGAGCTTGTGTAGGCAGGGCTTATGTGGGAGGGGTTTATGTGGGCAGGGTTTATATGGGCAGGGGTTTATGTGGGTGGAGCTTGTGTGGGAGGGGTGAATGTGGATGAGGCTTATGTGGATGAGGCTTATGTGGATAAATGGATGGGTGGAGAGATGGGGGATGGGTGGATGAGTGGAGCTTGTGTGGATGGGTGGATAATTTTTTAATTAAATAAACATGTTGTGTGTGTGGGGAACTAATTAACTAATCACTAATTATGTGAATATGATGAATATGGGTGGAGCTTGTGTGGGGTTTGTGTGTGTGGAGCTTGTGTGGAGTTTTTGTGTGGAGGTTGTGTGGAGCTTGTGTGGGGTTTGTGTGGGCGGGGCTTCGGTGGGAGGGGCGTGTGTGGGCGGAGTCAAAAAGGGGCGGAGTCAAAAATTTCAATTTATTGGAGCTTGTGGGGGGTGTGTGGTGGGGTTTGTGTGGGATTTGTGTGGGCGGGGCTTGTGTGGGCGGGGCTTGTGTGGGTGGAGCCAAAAAGGGGCGGAGTCAAAAATTTCAATTTATCTTTGTCTTTTGTAATTCCTGTGAATAAAATGAACCTAAAATCTCTTCCCTTCCAAATCATATATCTTATAAGTCCAAGGAACCGTATCTATTACATCAACAATTTTAAAAGCTCGTTGGTCCATCTTTTCGTATAACCTTTTTCAAAATGAGATTTCCACCTATATATTCTTACGATATCACCAACTTTGAACTTAGGTTTTCTGACATTAATCTCTTTTTCATATTTTAATTTTGTAAATGTTTCTGATGGCTTCATATTTGTTGACGTGTGAATCGTGTCATTGTACTTATCCACAATATCTTGAATAAAAGATGACCATTGTTGTGAACTGAGTTGTGTGAATTTTTTATATAGTCTCTCTTTAAGGTACGATTAAAACGTTCAACAACAACTGCCTTCCCTTCATTAAAGGTACTGTATAATGTAATACTGTTATTTTTTAGAAAATTCATAAATGTCTTGTTATAAAACTCCCTACCCTCATCAGTCCACAATTTTTAGGTTTTCTCTTACTTTTATTAAATATCTGTTGGAAGGCTAACATAAGAGTATTACCTGTTTTGTTTTTTAATGGTACAACCCACGCATATCTACTCCTCAAATCAATAACGGTTAAAGCATACTTGTACCCCTTATCATTATTGAGTTCAATCAAATCAGCAGACCAGATATAATCTACTTCCTTGGAATAAACTTTCCTTCTCTGAAACTTTGTGAATATTGGTTTATGTAATTCATCAGCTAATTGCTCTTCAGTCTTAATGGCATCATTAGAGCCTATACGTTTTTGAATTTCCAAGTCCAAGTTTCAATTTAGCACTGATCATCTTCTTCACAATGAACCGATCAACTTTTTCTCTCAAGGTTGGATTTTGTATCAGAGACAAATTATACAACATTTCTCTATCGGCTTCATGCTTTTCTTCCAACGTTGTGGTATTCCCATAATCAATATCGTGTCTCATGCACACTTCATCAACTCTATTGATAGGCTTACTCCAGGATTTAGGATTGTCTGCCTCATCTAATCTTTTATCCAAGTTTGTGCCTGGGCCACAGAAAGAATACCCTGAAGATGTAATTCCCCTGGTATTCCAGTAGTTGTAAATTTACTTCCTGATAAAAACTTTTGGATATCTCCTCCTAGTTTGTGTTGGGAGATAAATTGATTTTTTTGAACCACACACTGAACATATACCTTTTTGTATAACCCTGTTATTTTTACTTTTAATATATGAAATATTTTTAGTATTAGTTTTCTTTTTACATTTGAGACAATAACTCATTTATTTATGAGAAAAATTCCTGCAGAGTGCAAAAACCTTTTTAGTTTCCAACATGCACATTTGAATCTTGATTTTTAAAACATAAAGAATCCTTAGAAATGCCTTCACTCTCTCCTCCATTTATTTAAGAAAAAAAAAATGAAAAACTTGAATTAAAATCCATATCTTGTCGATGCCAATAGTCTTGCTGAAAGTATTGCAAATAGACTTGTCAATTCTTTCTTTTCCTCCTCGGTGGGTTGAGTTATTTTCTGTAATACCCTTAATCTTTTTTAATCTCACTGGTTTCCATATTTTGATATTTATTTTGTCTCGCTCTTTCCTCCCTCTCCTCCTTCTCTCTCTTCTCTTTTTCCTCCTTCTCTTTCTTCTCCCTCTCCTCCCTCTCCTTCTCTTTCTTCTCCCTCTCCTCCCTCTCTCTCTTCTCTCTCTCCTCCCTCTCTCTCTCTCTCTTTCCTCCCTCTCTCTCTTCTCCCTCTCCTCCTTCTCTCTCTTCTTTTTCCTCCTTCTCTTTCTTCTCCCTCTTCTCCTTTTCCTCCTCTTCCCTCTCTTCTTCAACTCCTTCCTCATCCCTTACTATCCTTGAATCGCTTACACCCCATAGAATATTATACATATATTCATCAGGATTTCTTGTTATTCCTGTATCCAAAATAATTTTTTTTACAACAGGAAACCAATAAAATTTCTTTTGAATTTCTAAAAGAGCCTTACCTTTTCTTAACTTTATAATTTTTTCATTATTTAACATTCTAATTAAATCTAAAGTTGTCGGTTTATCAACATCAGCATAATGCCAATCTTTTATTGAAAATACCTCATTCTTATGTTGTAGAACATATTTATTAAAATACCGAATACCCTTTTCTTGAAGGTATGCTTGGACACAGAAATGATAATTTTCTTGAAGCCTTCTTGCTGTCATTTATGTATTAGAAATATATGTTAGAATAATATTATGGCACGAAACACCTCCCCATCTTCCCATAGTTAAATCATTTTGTATTTCCTTACTTATTATATATAATCCTGTTTTTTCTGTTTTCATGAGATAAACAAGGGCAAAACCATTATTATATTTACCCTTATTAAATTCTTTTTATTTGTTGTTTACTAATCGTAGCCCCACAAAACTCATTCTCGATACCAAGTGGATAATATTCTTCCTTACGAGACTGATTTAATTGTTCCAGGTCTTCGAGGTTAATTTTAAATGACCAATTATACCCTAAGTCATTCATATCATATCCCCATTGTTCTATTCTCATACAAACGATACGCCCTTCTTTATAAAAATTTATTTTAATTCGAACTGTGAATTCTGTATGACCTGGAGATAATATCAACACTTCTGTATCTTTGGAATACACAGCCGTTTTATTTAAGGATATATATTGTGATAAATCGCTTAATCTCACCAAGTCATTCGCGTCAGTCGGGCTTGGATAATTTTTTAATTTATAAGCATTTTTCATGTTAATATTTTTGGTTATATTATATTTATGTCCCTCAGCCTTTGCCTTTGTGTAATAATTTGATAAATCAATATCCAGTTCTTGAGATAAACCAAAGATAGAACCATCTTTACCAACATAAGTCATTTATATTAGATTAAAAATAATATCATAAAATTTTTTATTTTTGTTGAGTTGAAATAACACATATAGGCATAATTGGCCACAACACTTGGAATTTAATTCTTGGACTTGAAATGTTTGATAAACACCATTCTGTAAGAATTTTATGACTTCAACAGGTGGTGGAAGACCAAAACTATCAAAATAATATTTGTCTTGACTATTAAAAATACAAACCCAATGAGAACCGTTCCCATTATTATCTTCTAAGTTCATAATAATATTCTTTGTATGTTTCGCCACATTTGTTAATTCATCTCTCATACAAATAACCACATTATGAATTTTTAATTTCTTACAATATTTGACAAGTTGTAAATTTGATGTTGTATTCTTTCCAAATTTTTTCAACCACTCATCAATGCTCATTTATTTATTAGAAAGATATAATCCATTACCTCTTTTCGTTAATTTTACACCTGCTTGTGCTATAGAAGAAAGCATATCTCCAACTAACAATCTCGCTTTATCAGGCAGACCTTCAAGTTTTTCAGCAAAATCTACAATTACACCACTTCCACTAATTTGTTTCTCCAACTCTTTGTTATGTCTTTCCAATTCTTTTTGAGCCTGGAGTTGAGCCTTCCTTTCGTTGGCAGTTTTCACCGCTGTTGAAATACCACCCGTCAATGCTCCAACCGCACTTAAACCAGCAAATAAAGGAATTAGAAATGGGAGAAATCCTCCACTCGCCTCTCTTATTGAATATTTTTTCAACATTGGTTTTGTCATTTTAATTTTAAGTGAGCCAGTGTCATTCAAGATTTTAACCTGTTCTCTTGTGAGAAAAACATCAATTCTTACTGCTCCTTTTCTCTGAATTGTATTAACGTTAATCGTACAAGGCTTTTGATTTTGAACACAAGATGATAGTTTATGAAGATTGATTTGATTAACATATACCCCAGTTGGTACTTTGCCACTCATTTATTTAACAAAAATTATGTGAGACTAATCATCACACCATTATCTGTATTAATCTGCAATTCTGTTTCTTCCAAAAGCAAACAATATGTCTCAGCTTCTTCTCTCTCTCCTCTTTCAATGTATAGGGAAGTATGGTTGTGATTAGACTTTATAGTTTCGTTTTGAGCGCTCAGGTCAAACGCATAGATTGTATACAAACTTTTAAATGCTGTCATATCCAAAATAGGTTCTTTATTTCCATTACTTTCACACACCTTTTGGTAAGACTTGTATGCTTCAGCAAAATCATTTTTTTCCCAATTAATTTCCAATCTATCTCGTGGGTAAAATGTTCCATCTAGAGAAACGCGAAGTTGTTTCACCTTAGCATTATCACTCAATGCATTATTCTTATCAGTCGCAGTATCACCATCTGGCTTTTTAAAAATGATCCACAGATATCGTGGCTTTCCTTCCAGAACACCCAAATTCCACGTGTAAGTTGTTTGATTGAGTTTAACGTGTTGACATCTTCTTTTGAGGTATGATACACTGAGTGGTTTCTTTGAGTTAAGTCTTCGATTCAACATCTCTTCTGTTTTAAGATTAGGAGTATATTCACTGATATACCAACTCATTTCCTCAATTACAAATTTATTCTGATCACCAAAAGCACTACCAACACCAAAAAGCAATCGATTTTCATTATCATTCCTTTGTAGTTGAAATCTAATTTTAAGGCCATACAGAACTTTATCATGATCACAAAATCCAAATATACCTTTAAGAGGAACTGCCACAGTAAAACTATTTTCTGCTTTTGTATCATCATTATACATTCCTTTCCTTTGAGTATACCCAGGGTCTGTGTTTGTTCCCGTTGACATATCAGGAATAAAACCTTCGACAGACCCCTTTCCCATTCTATCACTGAATGTATAGAGTGTAAATTTTATCATTTCAGATACAGCAGAGACATAATCAACCGCTTCAACTTCTTGTGTTCCAATATACAAACGCACACTATCAAACATTTTCCAGAAGAAATCATTTACAAGTGTAGCGTTTGTGTTATTCCCAGCCTTAGTGAATTTAAATTTACACAACAAGAAACTTTCGGAGAGATTCAAATAGGTTTGTTGATTATTTATTTCAAAACTTTTTGTACCATTCGTATTCCAGTCTGTTCCAGTTATTGCATTTACCTTGAAGTAATCTTTTTTAGTGGAGTTTGAGATAATAATAGTATCATCCAAATCATAGATACTATCAATTGCTTCCATACTTGTATTTATTTAGGAAAAAAAGATGTTAAAACTTTTGAAACCCTGATCCAAGTATTTGAATTATTTTCTGTCGTTCTTGGGGGACAACTGAGTTTTGCCTTTCTTAATTTCTTTTTATTGCTTGTAATTTATGAGATTCCTTCTGAGCATCTTTTATACTCTTTACGGCACCTGCTACATTTCCCACAGCAGAAGCAGTTGAACCAATTAGATCTTTATGTTTAAGAATAGTTGAACCAATACCCATGAGAGTATCAATTATCCCATCTCCTCTAAATTGATGTCCAACACCCCTTTGTCTCTTAGGTTTATAGTATCCTCTACCAAGATACATACCTTCACCCTTGTAGTATGGGGAAAGGAACATCCCATCCCCTGTAATTATTTTATATTTTCCCAACTCGTGTTTCCTCAAAATAACCATCGTATTTATTTATTGGAAAACTTCACGTAGGTGAATTCTGATGGATATAACTTCTCCATTAAAAGAAATCACACGATTATCTTGGTCGGTTATCCTAAAATTTACTCTGTGTATGGTTTTTCCTGACACAGGTAGATAAACCAAATTTTTGGGTTCCATATTGAATTTATAACCAATTGGGGTTGAGTATGCGCTGAATGAAAATATTGTATTTGTTTTTTTCCCATCATTATAAGCACCATCAATCAAATCACAGTGAATTAACACCGAATTTATTCCTGAGGATATTTGAATGACATTATCACTGTAAAACGTCCCATTAGTTTCAATCTTTTTGAGGAGAAACCCAATAACTCTCTAAATGAATTATCAATTGTGAAATCAACCTTGTAGTTATTTTTAACTTTAATCGTTGATTTTGAAGTATGTTTTTGAATGTTTATAACAATATTTTTTGGTTCATCACCCTGTTCTTTCATAAGACGAGCAATTTTCGAAGATATTTGAGAAATCTCATATGCTCCGGGTGAGACTGTTATCGCTTTGTATCCACTTCCTGGATTATAACTAAACTTGTCATTTTTCTTGGTTATATTAAATAAGGTATTATAAGTTTCCATGGACAATAAAGATGCCTCATATTCTTTTGTTGTGTCAAGTTGTAGTGGGTATGGGAATGAAGATGTGTGGTCGCTTGTTGTGAAATTGAAACTAAGGATTGTGCTTCTCATCTTATTTAATATGAGATAAAATGTCTTTATATTGATATTTATTAATTATTTTCATGTTCATCAACTGGTCTAAAATGGCTGATGCTTCATTAAAACAATTGTTATTTCCAGCCTTCTTACTGCCTAACAACAATAACAGTCTATTAACTAATTGCGATGGGTCATTTGGAAGAAAACTAACACCTGAACCAAGGATACTTAAAGCCTGAATAATGTGTTTCTCCTTCTCATTCTTCCTACTTTTACCAGAAAGAATAACCTTATAATTTAGAGTGTTCAGCAGATCAATATATACTCTATCATCATTATTTTCCATATCCAATGGTTTATCAATATACTTTGATTCATCCCTCACAGTTGAACCTTGTCTTCCATCTTTTGTGAGAAGAAACATTAATCTTGGAGTTAGTTTAACAGGGGTTGAGCAGAACCCAAGAACCTTAATTCATCATTAAATATCAATACCTTTTCTTGAACAAGATGAAATATTGCTGATTGTTCTGTTGGAATGAGTCCTGCTTTGGTTTTTGAATCCGCTGAATATTCATTGTTTTGAAGAGCATTCACAATATAATCAGGGGGTCGATTAATCTCTTCCAGTTGTTGAAATAAACCTTCATCATCATATTCTAATTCTCCTAAATGCTCTAATTCTTCCTCCGTCATTTGACTGAAATCTTTTAACATTTGAATTCTACCGTGGGAAATGTGGAAACATCTTTCATTTTTCCTTGGGAAGTTTTTAAAAGTGGTTTAAAAAATTTCTCTTGTTTTCTTTCAAATGCTTCTTCGCCCGTTAGTTTCTGTCTGCGTTTCTTCTTTATGTCTTCCTGCTGTTTTACAACTTTTGAAACCAACTCTTGATGTTCCCTAAATCTTCTTGCTCTTTCTTTTCGCATCCATTTATTTATTGAAAAATATCATTTAATATCTCATCTTGTTTCACAACAATATATTTATATTTTTCAGTCGTGGTGTTTCATGTAATCCCCAATTTCCTTTTTACTACATAATGTAGAACAATTGTCTCTCCAAAAATTGTTTATATCTATTGAATTTAACTTGAATAAAATAAAAGTATTAGCATTGTTTCTGATGGAACGACGAGGAAGCTGAAAGTACGATTGACTAAGATAAATACAATTACAAGAAGAATGTCTCCCTCTTGTGTAGTAGCTGTCCATTACCGTTTGGTTTCTCTCATTAACACAATCATCAAAGATAACGAGGTTCTTTTGGATTTATCCAAATCTTGGGGAGACGGTATATCATCCGTATTATCACTCAGAATACAAGTTATCGGTTTTGATTTCTTTTACATCTCTGTGTATCACAAAATAGTTGTATTATATCTTCAATGTTAAAATCATTTAGGTTTTTTTGAAGTTTAAATAAACCGATTATATCTTCTTTTTGAAGACCAGCATTAAAACCTTGTGAGAGTAGTTGATACTCTGGTTGAAAACTCGACTTTGTGAAAATTATTAAATTATCATAATCTAAAAAGTTGGGAGTGAGGAGCATCTTTAAAAGTAAGCAGGTTTTTCCACATCCACTTGAACCAACTATGAGGCATCTTAATGAATTTGGGAGATTTTTATGGTTGTCAAATTTTATCTTATTTTCCCAAATAGGTAAAAAATCATTCATTTATATATTTGGAAAACAGGTTATTTAATTTATTCTTGGCTTTTTTCGAAATTCTATATTTTATCCTAAGTTCAGGTTTAATTTCAAGATAATCCATTATTTTATTTATGCAATATCTTGTGTTGATATTTCCCTGAAAATCACATCCATGAATAAGATATAACAACAATCCTTTGAACATTTCTCTAATACGTTCAGTTTCTTCCCTTGTAAGGAAAGGTGTGTTCTCACCCTCGTTCTTTACATTCATTTCTCGAATCAATCTTGTAAAGTAATTCATTTTTGGTGTAAATCTAAAAGAATTATTTTCCTTTTTATATTTTTGATTATCATTAATTAGAAGATAATCACAGAATATACATTGTTTATAGGCTTTTGACTCTGTGTTTAATCCCCGTCTTTCACACGCAGGACAATTCTCAAATTTGTCATATGGAGAATCATGGAATTCAAGAGGCTCAAAATCGAGTAAACTATTCATATTTATAAAGTAAAACTTTACTTAAACTGAAATTCATCTTCGATATCATCTTCGATACTTTCAGAATCATCTATACTTTCATAACTATCATTTGAACACAAACTCTCGGTGTCATAACTATCGTTTGAATGCAAACTCTCGGTATCATAATCACTCTCATAATCTTCAAAATCTTCAGTTGAATATTGGCTCATTTAATTAGTAGAAAAACATTACCATCGATATCGATATACATTTTTTCATTAACAGATTCAACTGCTACATTTTTTATATTAAAGGTAATTTTAAAATGATCCTTAACTACAATTGAACGAAATGTCATTTCACCTGATATATTAACATCCTTTATTTCATCAGGATTTATATCTTTAGGGTTGTTGAAAAAAATACAAATTTCTCCTTGCATATTACAGATGGTCTTATCTTTTCTTTCTAAAGCTTCATCCATAAGGTTTTTATTTTTTGATACCTTTTCTTGTTTCATTGCTTTTTCTAGTTTTGAATATATTGCCAGAAGGAGAGGAGAAACTTTTGTTAGAGATACCTTAATTGATGTTCTTCCAGGTATACTAAAAGCCCTTCCACTGAAGTAAATTGAAGAACTCATCATATCCACCATAATTGTTTTTATCCAATAGTTGTTATATTTATCTTTGTTCAATTTTACATCCTTGACATATTTCTCAGCATCTTTAACAAATGAAGAGATTGATTGAAACTTGTCTTTTGTGTCTTGAAACATTGTATTTATTAAGTGAAAAAGTTGGAGGATAAAATGGTTTTAAGCACAGATTCACCTGTAAAATAAACGAAATTTTCATCAAGAAAATTTTAGTTTAAGCACAGATTCACCTGTAAAATAAACGAAATTTTCATCAAGAAAATTTTAGTTTAAGCACAGATTCACCTGTAAAATAAACGAAATTTTCACCAAGAAAATTTTAGTTTAAGCACAGATTCACCTGTAAAATAAACGAAATTTTCATCAAGAAAATTTTAGTTTAAGCACAGATTCACCTGTAAAATAAACGAAATTTTCATCAAGAAATTTTTAGTTTAAGCAAAGTTTTATTATATAAATATGGTGAATACAACATACTGCGATGTTTGTAATCACGAATATAAACATTATAGAAAACACCTCCGAACCAACAAACACACATTTAATCTATTTCACAAAATATCCCCTCTTGAGTTGGAAAGAAAACATTGTGATACCTGCTCAAAGGATGTTTTGAAGAGTAGTTATAATAGGCATCTTCAATCACAAAAACACAAGAAAAATGAGTTTAAAGTAAAGGGAGACTATTATATTGAAAACACTGATGGGGCATTTAAAGGGCATATAAAAATAAGGATTTTTCAATTTGGAGAACCCGGTCCATCATCAATAATTGAATCAATTGAAATAGTGAAACCTGATGTTGAAAAATTTATTAAAAAACATTAAAAGAAATGAAAACTTTAAAGTTTTATATGGGAGTGAAAATGAATATGAAAAGACAAGATGAAGAACAAACTCCTTATATGAGGACAGATCTTCATTTTATAACATCATTTCAAGATTTTTTGAATAGTGGGGTTTATGAAGAACTATCAAGACAAGAGGAGGATGTTGATAATACAGTGGTAGGAAGTGGATTCAATATTAAAAAATCATCTTTTAGATGTACACATTCTAAAATCAAACCCTCTTAAAGCTTCTTCTTATATTGAATTACCAAAAGAAATAAAACGAAAGAAGGCAGTTGTTAATATTAAGAATAATGATAATAAATGTTTTCTCTGGTCTGTTCTTGCTCACTTACATCCACCAAAATGTAATTCAGAAAGAGTAAAACAATATATGAAATATGAGAATACCTTGGACATTAAAGATTTTAATTTCCCAATGCCACTAACAGATATTCCTAAATTTGAGAAAAAGAATAATCTTTCTATTAATGTATATGGATTAACGGATACAAACAAAGTTCAAATATTAAAAATTTCAAACAACTATAAAAATGAAGAAACACACATTGATCTTTTATATTTTAGTGTTGGAAATAATTCACATTACACATACATCAATAATTTATCAAGATTAATCTCTTCTCAGGTATTCAGAACAGCAAACAAAATATATCCTTGTAAGCGATGTCTTAATTCATTTCATACAAAAGAACGATTAGAACAACATTCAAAATATTGTAGTAATCATAAATCAGCTGTAATTACAATGCCTAAACCTGGTGAAAAGATTTCTTTTGAAGATTATAATAAATCTATCATGCACCCATTTGTGATATACGCTGATTTTGAATGTATCCTTAAAAAGATAAATACTGCTTCTCCTAATCCAAAAGAACCATATACAAATAAATATCAAAAACATATTCCTTGTGGTTTCTGTTATTATATCAAATCATCTGTTGGAGAAAAGTATAATAAACTTGAACAGTATAGTGGAAAAAATGCTTCACAAGAGTTTGTAAAACGATTAGAAAAGGATTGTATAAGACTAAGTAAATTAATGAAAGAAACAAATGAACCGATGAAATTAACCATAGAAGAAAAATTAGAATTTAGAAAGAACAATATCTGTCATATTTGTGAGGAGGAAATTGAGGAGTCTAAAGTTAGGGATCATTGTCATCTTACTGGTAAATATAGAGGTCCCGCTCATTCCTGTTGTAATCTTAATTATAAATTACCTTCTTTTATTCCAGTCTTTCTTCACAACAGCGCCAACTATGACACACATCTATTTATAAATGAACTTTCAAAAACACCAGGGAATATTTCTGCCATAACAAACACAAGTCAAAAGTATATTTCATTTACAAAAATGATATTCACAAAACCTATAACTCGTATAAGGTTTCTTGATTCTTACAAGTTTATGGGAACGCCACTAGCCAACCTCGCATCAAATCTAAGCTCCACGGGCTCTTTTCCAAATCTTAATTCATTCTTTCCAAAAGAGGAAATTCTAACTAAAGAGGAAATTCAGATTAAAGAGAGAATTCAAAGTAAAGAGGAAATTCTAATTAATGGGGAAATGAATGAAGAAATTCTTACTAAAGATGAAATTCTAATTATACACAAAATTCGAACAAAGAATGAAATTCTAACTAAAGAGGAAATTCTGATTATAGATGAAATTCTGATTAAAGAGGGAATTCTAACTAGAGAGGAAATTGAAACAAGGAATGAAATTCAAAGTAAAGAGAAAATTCTTACAAGTAAGGGAATTTATCCTTATGGTTATATGGATTCATTTATGAGATTTAAAGAAACACAACTTCCTTCAAAAGAAAGTTTCTATAATAACCTTTATGAAGAAGAGATAAGTGATAAGGAATATAAACACGCACAAGAAATTTGGAAAATATTTAAGATAAAGAACCTTGGAGAATATCATGATTTGTATCTAAAAACAGATGTTTTATTGTTAGCTGATGTGTTTGAAGCTTTTAGATCACTCTGTCATAATAAAAATTGTTATGGATTAGATCCTGCCCACTATTTCACAGCTCCTGGTTTAGCTTGGAGTGCAATGTTGAAAATGACAAAACAAGATATAGATTTAGTCAGTGATGTAGATATGCTTTTGATGATTGAGAAGTCTAAGAGAGGTGGAATATCACAAGTATGTTCAAAAGATATGCTAAAGCAAATAATAAATATCTTCCAAATTATGAGAGTGAAAAAGATAGTAATTATTTGATGTACTTTGATGCTAATAATTTGTATGGATGGGCAATGTCTCAATCTCTGCCTTATGGTAAATTAGAGTGGGTGGAAGAAAAGGATTATGAAAAGGCTTTGATGAATATTGTTATTTCTTCTCAAGAGAAATTGAATGACAAAGAAGAAGGTTATTATTTTGAAGTTGATTTGAAGTACCCGAGTGATCTTCATAATAAGCATAAAGACCTTCCTTTTGCATGTGAGAAAGAAACCCCAAAGAAAGAATGGTTCAGTGATTATCATAAAAGTTTTAATATTAAAGGCAAATCAACAGAAAAGTTATTAACAACATTCTATGATAAAGAGGGATATGTTTTGCATCAAAGGAACTTGAGACAATATTTATCTGCTGGGTTGAGAGTAGCTAAAATTCATAGAGTTTTAAAATTTAAACAAAGTCCTTGGATGAAAAAGTATATTAAATTCAATACAGATATGAGAACAAATACAAAAGTAAAATTTGAACTGGAATGCTATAAGTTTATGAATAATGCTGTCTTTGGAAAGACAATGGAGAATGTTAGAAACAGGCAAAACATTAGATTTGCAACATCTTGGAAAGAAGCTTCTAGA
>NC_140967.1:57374016-57376516 GCF_056783735.1 Eptatretus burgeri
CAATTTTCTCTCCGTGCCCTCACACGGTCTCATGGCTGGGACACGTGGCTCCCTTTGGCAGGCACGACCCTCTGCCGATTCTCCGACGATGGCACCCCCGGGCACTACACTGCCTCCGAGCCTACCAGCTCCCTAAACACCGGGGAGTGCCCCCCATGGCACCTCCCCTGAAAAGCACACGTGGCAGGCTGGCTTCCCAGGCCCCTTTCCGAGGGTCACCCATGCCCACAACACTGCCCACGCGGCTAATGGCACCCCGGGCCCCCGCACCAAGCAGGCGCACCCGTGCCCACTACGCTATCCCGGCCCCCCATGGGCCCTTGGCCTACCACGGCCGACTCGCCTGGTGCCCGGGGTACCCACTCAGCGATACTCACCTTTCGCCACCACGCTCCCAGCCTGTCAACAGGGCTCCTGCACCCCTCCAAACGGGTTTCGAGCCTACTTCCCCACCAACAACAAAACGACTTCCATATTTGTTAATTTGACTAACCCACTAACTCAGTCTACACTGACCCCGGGGTCCCTTGGGCGGGAGTCACACCTCCCCCCAATCACTCATCGCACCATGCATTCCCCATTCGCTCCACTCACACAGACCCGCTGGCCTCACTCACTCACCAAGCACATGCTTCCACTTCACTCACCAACAACTCTTCAACACACACACCACTGAACTCTGCCATCCTTCTAACTACCTCCCCTAACTAAGTTGTGCTCCCACGTCGTCCCTTAAACTACAGCACGTTCCTTTTAACACTACGTAGCTAAACTACGTCCCCTCTACACATCCACAAGTCTGTCACTGTCTCCGAACTCAAAAATTCATTTTATTTCCCAACCTAAATCTGGCTACAATCCCTCTAACTAATCCATTCCACGGACTCCATGAGGACTTACCCCTGCCCCATGAAGTCGGTCTAACTAAGCTAACCCTTCCCCCTAACTCGTTTCCATCCTGTGCCCAGGCCAAGGGGATCATCCACCCCTTGCCCAGGGATCCTGTGCACCCGAAAGTGAGGCTTGCTTTTTTTTTTTTTTTTTTTTTTCCCATGTGCAGCACCAGCGCGGCAACTCGCAGCTCGCGCACTTTACACCTGCCCGTGACGTCATGCAGCTGCACGTGTTCCTCGTCCCTCCTTGGACGGTACCATCCGGCAGGATACCCCTCCTGCCGGATTCCAACCCCACGTGCAGCCATGACGTCACCGTGCGCATAAAAAAAACAAGCCCCACGTCTCGAGGGGTTCCCCACGCGAACACATGTGCTTTGCCCGTTGGAACTTAACACACACGATCGCGTGGAGAACCCGTCCGGTCCAAATCCGTTATCCTGCCTAAACTTTGTCCGTCCGCGGGATCGGGACTTCACTCTCGCAAGCGAGCACGTGGGGGCCTCGTGCGTTGCACAGCACGGACCTCGTGCTCGCTGCTGGGTGAACCCGGCACGGTCCCCGAAACAACTACAGCCGCTACTCGGCTTTCTTTCCTCTGTCGCAGTCTCCGTCTCCATTCCACACACGCACTCCCGCGTGTTACGACGCTCACAGTCCATTCCATCACATTCACCCCGGGAGACGCGGCTGCATGTTCACACATGCCGACCGACATCTCCCTTACACACAGCGACCTTGCACACGCTGTCTCTCTCACACTCGGCCGCTCACTCACGCATGCCATTTCCCTCACACGTGGTGCTCCATTCATACTGGCCGTTTCACTCACGCATGCCGTTTCCCTCGCACACGTGGCTCCACTCACTCGCGGCCTTTCACTCACTCGTACCATTTCCCTCACATAAACCATACCACTCACACACGCGGGGGCACTCATCCGCGGTGCCTCACTCATACACCGTGCCTCACTCACACACGCGGGGGCACTCATCCGCGATGCCTCACTCATACACCGTGCCTCACTCACACACGCGGGGGCACTCAACCGCGGTGTTTCACTCACACACGGCGCGCTGGGAAGCACGCCCTTCTGCACACTTACCACCACACCACTCACACATGGGGTCGCTTCCACACACGGGGTCTTTGTCACCCACCCGGTCGCTCTCACACACGCCCTTGGACCCGCGCTATGCGTGCGTTGCAGCACGCATTTCGCCACACTCGTGAACACACACCTCGACACCACACACACCGGGACAACCACACTGGGGATTCGTGTCCCCACAAGGGTCTCCGGGGCCTCTATACCCCCCAAGCTCGGCGTGCACCCGTCCACAGCACTCGTCCCCTCAACCTCGCAAAGCACGACCGAACCCACCTGGTCGTGACTCGCCTCAAGGGGGAATACTTCCTCCCCTCGTTCCTGGAGGAGGCTATCCCGCTGCTCGCACCGGGTCCCTACACGCTCCGCGAGCTCAACCTCATCGTCCTCCACTACCTCTGTGTGTGTGTGTGTGTGTGTGTGTGTGCGTCTCTAACCCCGTCATTATCATGCAGTCTCTCCTCTATCGTTCCCATCTCCTGTGTCTCTGTACATTTAT
>NC_140967.1:57381516-57389774 GCF_056783735.1 Eptatretus burgeri
GAAATACTTGTTCTCCCCACTGTATATATATATATATATATATATATATATATATATATATATATATATATATATATATATATATATATATATATATATATATATATATATATATATATATATATATATTGTTACGGATTCGCGCCCGCCGGCGTGCTGACGGCCACGTAACTCGAATCGCGGCACGTCGCCCACCGGACGGACAATCCAGTCGTGACCCTCTCGGACTAACGCTGGGAACCAGTCACGGGTGGACCTTTCGGTCTCACCGCGATCGAGCCAATCGGCCCCCGCGTGGGATAGGGTTGCTCGCCAAATTCGACCTACCTAAGTACCCACACGGAGGGTAGACCGGGCGATCGCACCTCGCCGCAGGTCGACTTCGGACACGGGCCACTTAAGCGACCCGTTCCGTACAATCGGGATAACCGAGCGGTGTTATCGTCGGCCTCGACGGTTCGATTAATTATCGGGCGTATTCAGCCCACTACCAACCCTTTACGTGAAGCAAGATGAGGATTCAATGAAAGAAATGACGAAGCGAAGCGGGAAAACAGTTCAATAATAAGCACATTTATTCGCGATGAACGGAAAGCGCACATATACAATTCCACCAAAAGCACATAGAAAAGGAGAAGACAAAAAGCAAATGCGACAATGCAGATCTAATACCGACTACGCGAGCACACGGCAACACTTATACAATTTTACTTCACAGACGGCGCCGACAACACACATTCCCAAAGCAAAAGAAAAGAGAACCACCCTCCAGGATGAGGGGGTAGGCGGGCCTGGGGCCGAGACCGTGTCGGGCCTACCCGTCTGGTGATGAGACGCGGAGCGGCGGTGGTGCCTCCACTCCGCGGGCCTCGCGGACAGTGTCTGGTAGGGGGTGGGAAGGGGGCCCCCTTTTGTTGCACTATCTCAGCGCGGGGGGAAACAGGAGGGGGTTGCTGATGCTCGGGGAAAGGAGGATATAACCCTGTCTCGGGTCCCGCGGCGAGCGTCTCCTCCTCCACCTCGGTCGCGTTGCTGGCCTCTCTGATGTGCAGCTCCCGGCACCGACGCGAGCACCCCCTCGTCTGTCTTCGCCGCCGCCGCCTCTCCACAGCTCCGTCCTCTTCACTCCGACTCCGCGAACTCCCAACTGCACTCTACTCTTCCTCCGCTTCCAACTCCGAACTCTTCCTCCTGCAAACTCTTAACTGACTTGACTGACGAACGCGGGGGCTTATGTGGTCGCTTATATAAGCCCCATGGCTTCGCCTTTGACCCCCTGCCTTCGACCTTTCACCTCGCTCCCCATTGGCCCGAGAAAAAGTGGGCGTGAATGCATTTTGATCCATGAATTTGCATATAGCGACCGCCCTCCAACGCCATGGAGGCGGGGCCAAATCGCCCCTCGCTCACCGATTGGACGGAACAAAAGTGGGCGTGAGTCGTTTTTGATCCGTTTTTCTGCGGAAAGTCCGTGGTTTTGTACACGCTGTTCGGCGCGCGCCCTGCACGAGTCCAATACTGGTACCCACAAGCGGCGCAAGAACGGTGGCGATGCGACGGTTGCGAGGTGTGACGGTAAAGGTCGTGGCTGTTGTGGTGAAGCGGCGTTGTGGTGGGTGGTTGATGTTGTGATGACTGTTGAGACGTGGTTGGTGGTGGTAATAATGGCGGTTGGTCCAAAATAAAGATAGTAAAAGAAAAACGGCTATCCTGAAGAGTCGCAGCACGCATGAATGACATTTATTCCCTCTAGACAACGGGTTTGGGCCTAACTACACATATACTTACCGAGATATCTCACCTAAGGGACCTGAATGGTGGTTTGCGAATTTGGTCAACCACAACACTACCCCCTCCCCTTTTTACAGACTCGTCCCGAGTCGTCAAATTTTCGTGTGCCATCATGTGTAGTTTTCCCCAAGTACATTTTACCTACGGATCCCTGAGTGCGACATTCATGGTATTCGTGTCCCCAAAATAAATAACCTGAGGGCTGCGTAACTACCGAAACAAACTCACTCACACGGATGACTTAAATAAAATTGCCGTCGCTCGGACAGACATGCCGGGGGCGCACTCATATTTACAGTACATCTTAACCTTAACTTACAAATTTTACACTAAACCATGGCCCAGGATCAATGAGCTCTGCAAAAAGAAAGCAGTAAACAGGGAGCCAGGCTGCTCGCATGCAGTCTCTGGCTCAAAACAATGCAGGTGACAGGGAACGTGGCTGGCTGCTCACACGCAGTCCAAGGCCTTCCCTTTTGAACTGAACGCAGTGAACCACAACGGTGCACGGGCTGCACAAATGCAGTCTCCGTGTCAGCTCAAGTGGCACACGCAATGAACACAACAAATGGATGCATGAATGTTTTGAACTGAACGCAGTGAACCACAACGGTGCATGGGCTGCACCAACGCAGTCTCCGTGCCAGCTCAAGTGGCACACGCAATGAGCACAACGGATGGATGGATGGACACAAACACGGTGCATGGGCCGCCACTGCAGGCCCGTGTTGTAGCTGCCAACAGGGCAGTTCTTGCAGCTTGCAAACTGTTGCCTTGATCCTGGCGCACATGGCAATGAACAGGGGGGGGGGGGCAAAGCAAAAATTGAACGGGGCTGGTGAACCTGGGCAGTGGGCATGGCATGGCAAAGGCAGCAGGCAAACACAGCCCGCAGAAGAAGGCCGCTGCAGGCAAACACAGCCGGCAGATGAACTGGCCGGCACAGGCCTTGAAGCACAGCAGATGCAGACGAAGTGGCCGGCACAGGCCTTGCAGCACAGCAGCTGCAGACGATCCAGCCGGCACAGGCCTTGCAGCACAGCAGCTGCAGATGAAGTTGGCCAGCCTTTGCCGTTCCGTGGAGGTTGGTGGAGGGAGTGCGGTGGTGCTGGCCACTTGGAAGGCGGGCTCGGACCTACCTACCTGTCTCCCTCCCAACCTATCACCTTTGCCTGTCACTGTACATACCCACTCCCTTAATTTGTCAAACCCCAATTTAGCCCCAACTTATTTTTTTTTGTTGTTTTTATTTTTACTCCCCCACTATAAATCGTCCCCTAACCCCCTTTATCGTCTTTGTTCGGCTAACCTATCCTGTCACCTAGCCTACTCCCAATCCCTACGTTCCCTTCCCGGAGGGGAATAAGGGAGAGCTAGCGTCCTGTGTCGAGGCGCAACGAAGCCTCAGAATGGCCTCCACAGAGTTCGGCGATCTATAACCAAAGTGGGTCCAGCGGCCCACAACGAGAGCGAGGGGATGGATGGTGCGGAGGGGTACATCTCCTAATCTACCCTAACCATTTAACTGTTAAACTACCCCGGGGCTTTCAACAAGCGCCTCTCGCTGAAACTATTGGTTCTAACAACCCAGATTTCCGTCGCCTGTGTTGGTGTCCTCACAATTTCGGGCCTCGCCCCCCAATTTTCTCTCCATGCCCTCACACGGTCTCCTGGCTGGGACACGTGGCTCCCTTTGGCAGGCACGACCCTCTGCCGAATCTCCCGCTATGGCACCCCCGGGCACTACACTGCCTCCGAGCCTACCAGCTCCCTAACACCAGGGAGTGCCCCCCATGGCACCTCCCCTGAAACGCACACGTGGCAGGCTGGCTTCCCAGGCCCCTTTCCGAGGGTCACCCGTGCCCACAACACTGCCCACGCGGCTAATGGCGCCCCGGGCCCCCGCACCAAGCAGGTGCACCCGTGCCCACTACGCTATCCCGGCCCCCATGGGCCCTTGGCCTACCACGGCTGACTGGCCTGGTGCCCGGGGTACCCACTCAGCGATACTCACTTTTCGCAGCCACGCTCCCAGCCCGTCAACAGGGCTCCTGCACCCCTCCAAATGGGTTTCGAGCCTACACTCCCACCAACAACAAAACGACTTCCATTTTTGTTAATTTGACTAACCTCCTAACTCACTTTATACTGACCCCGGGGTCCCTTGGGCGGGAGTCACTCCTCCCCCCAATCACTCATCGCACCATGCATTCCCCATTCGCTCCATACACACAGACCCGCTGGCCTCACTCACTCACCAAGCACATGCTTCCAATCCACTCACCAACAACTCTTCAACACACACACCACTGAACTCTGCCATCCTTCTAACTCCCTCCCCTAACTAACTCGTGCTCCCACGTCGTCCCTTAAACTATAGCACGTTCCATTTAACACTACGTCGCTAAACTACATCCCCGCTACACATTCACAAGTCTGTCCATGTCCTCTAAATCATAAATCATTTTATTTCCCAACCTAAAGCTCACTAAATCCCTCTACCTAATCCATTCCACGGACTCCATGAGGACTTACCCCTGCCCCATGAAGTCGGTCTAACTAAGCTAACCCTTCCCCCTAACTAGTTTCCATCCTGTGCCCAGGTAAGGGGGTCTTCCACCCCTTGCCCAGGAATCCTGTGCACCCGAAAGTGAGGCTTGCTTTTTTTTTTTTTTTTTTTTTTCTTTACAGCGCAGCACCAGCGCGGCAACTCAGAGCTCGCGCACTTTGCACCTGCCCGTGACGTCATGCAGCTGCACGTGTTCCTCGTCCCTCCTTGGACGGCACCATCCAGCAGGGATACCCCTCCTGCCGGATTCCAACCCCACGTGGAGCCATGGCGTCACCGTGCGCATAAAAAAACACAAGCCCCACGTCTCGAGGGGTTCCCCACGCGAACACATGTGCTTTGCCCGTTGGAGCTTAACACACACGATCGCGTGGAGAACCCGTCCGGTCCAAATCCATTTACCTGCCTAAACTTTGTCCGTCCGCGGGATCGGCAAATCCACCGCGTGCGTTTCCGGACCGGGACTTCACTCTCGCAAGCGAGCACGTGGTTGTCTCGTGCGTTGCACAGCACGGGCCTCGTGCTCACTGCTGGGTGAACCCGGCACGGTCCCCGAAACAACTACAGCCGCTGCTTGGCTTTCTTTCTTCTGTCGCCGTCGTCGTCTCCATTCCACACACGCATACCTGCGTGTTACGACGCACACACTCCACTCCATCACATTCACACCGGGAGACGCGGCTGCGTGCTCCCGCATGCCAACCGACATCTCCCTCACATACCGCTCTCTCACACACACGGTCTCCCTTGCACACGTGGCTCCACGCACTCGTGCCTCACTCACACGCGCGGGGGCACTCACCCGCGGTGCCTCATCCACACTGGCCGTTTCATCCACACACACGGCCTCACTCACACACGGTGCCTCACCCACACACGCGGGGGCACTCATCCGCGGTGCCTCACTCATACACCGTGCCTCACTCACATACGCGGGGGCACTCACCCGCGATGCTTCACTCACACTGGCCGTTTCATCCACACACACGGCCTCACTCACACACGGTGCCTCACCCACACACGGCGTGCTGGGAAGCACGTACTTCTGCACACTTGCCACCACACCACTCACACACAGGGTCGCTTCCACACACGGGGACGCACTCACACCTTGCACCACACACACAGGGACAACCACACTGGGGATTCGTGTCCCCACAAGGGTCTCCGGGGCCTCTATACCCCCCAAGCTCGGCGTGCACCCGTTCACAGCACTCGTCCCCTCGACCTCGCAAAGCACGACCGAACTCACCTGGTCGTGACTCGCCTCAAGGGGGAATACTCCCTCCCCTCGTTCCTGGAGGAGGCTATCCCGCTGCTCGCACCGGGTCCCTACACAGTCCGCCAGCTCAACCTCATCGTCCTCCACTACCTCTGTGTGTGTGTGTGTTCGTCTCTAACCTTGTCCAATTCATGCAGTCTCTCCTCTATTTTTTCTGTCTCCCGTGTCTCTATACATTTATAAGTTTCTGTTGTCGTCACCTCGTGTCTCGTCTCACACGTTTTGGTCTCCCCATTTAATTTTTCCCTTTCGGTCACCGTCGATTCTTCTGTCACGACCCTCGCCCAACACGCCCCCCGAATTATTTTTTTACCCGCCTCCACCGCGGGCCTGTCAGCCGTTGCACCCCCTTCCAGCTCGTTTGCTCCCACACGTGGAGTCGCCATTCCCAGCTCCCTGGTCACGGCCTTCATGCCCGCCTGCAGGCATCGGCCCATGTTCTGCGTCTCACCCCGTAGTTCTTTCATTTCTTCCCTCATTTGCTGTGTATTCGCATCCATCGTCGTTTTCACTTCATTTGTATTTGTATCCATCTTTTCGTTCATGCCTTTCATTTCGTTTTTCATTTCATTTGTATTTGTATCCATCTTTTCGTTCATGTTCGCATTTATCTTCGCTGTCATTTCCGCCAGCATGGCGAATAGCTGGGCCATGTCGGGTGCGCTTGGGTGAGTCGTTTTGGCAGGGATCGGGGAAGGGTTTTGGTGGAGAGGGGGAGGGGAGGTGTCATACACCGCGGCCGCTGCCGCACCCATTTCGGGCTCTGGGTTCAGTTGGGCGAGTTCGTTTTCCTGTACAACCAACATTTCCTGCACGGGGATTTCATCCTGAGCCATGGATTCTACACATTCTACATCCATTTCTAATACCCCCGGCTCCCGCTCGCCTTGAGACGCCATCTTGCTTCTTGTGAAGGGTTAATTTCGCTCGCTCGTAATTTGGAGGGAATCGGGGGTCGCTTCTCTCACCCCTGGACCGATTCCCGTGAATTTAGCTGGAGACAGGAGAGCCCGTTTTCCTGTTCTCCGATACCAGTGCCGCGAGGAGGGCGATGGATTTGTATCGCACGACCTGACACCAGTGTTACGGATTCGCGCCCGCCGGCGTGCTGACGGCCACGTAACTCGAATCGCGGCACGTCGCCCACCGGACGGACAATCCAGTCGTGACCCTCTCGGACTAACGCCGGGAACCAGTCACGGGTGGACCTTTCGGTCTCACCGCGATCGAGCCAATCGGCCGCCGCGTGGGATAGGGTTGCTCGCCAAATTCGACCTACCTAAGTACCCACACGGAGGGTAGACCGGGCGATCGCACCTCGCCGCAGGTCGACTTCGGACACGGGCCACTTAAGCGACCCGTTCCGTACTATCGGGATAACCGAGCGGTGTTATCGTCGGCCTCGACGGTTCGATTAATTATCGGGCGTATTCAGCCCACTACCAACCCTTTACGTGAAGCAAGATGAGGATTCAATGAAAGAAATGACGAAGCGAAGCGGGAAAACAGTTCAATAATAAGCACATTTATTCGCGATGAACGGAAAGCACACATATACAATTCCACCAAAAGCACATAGAAAAGGAGAAGACAAAAAGCAAATGCGACAATGCAGATCTAATACCGACTACGCGAGCACACGGCAACACTTATACAATTTTACTTCACAGACGGCGCCGACAACACACATTCCCAAAGCAAAAGAAAAGAGAACCACCCTCCAGGATGAGGGGGTAGGCGGGCCTGGGGCCGAGACCGTGTCGGGCCTACCCGTCTGGTGATGAGACGCGGAGCGGCGGTGGTGCCTCAACTCCGCGGGCCTCGCGGACAGTGTCTGGTAGGGGGTGGGAAGGGGGCCCCCTTTTGTTGCACTATCTCAGCACGGGGGGGAAACAGGAGGGGGTTGCTGATGCTCGGGGAAAGGAGGATATAACCCTGTCTCGGGTCCCACGGCGAGCGTCTCCTCCTCCACCTCGGTCGCGTTGCTGGCCTCTCTGGTGTGCAGCTCCCGGCACCGACGCGAGCACCCCCTCGTCTGCCTTCGCCGCCGCCGCCTCTCCACAGCTCCGTCCTCTTCACTCCGACTCCGCGAACTCCCAACTGCACTCTACTCTTCCTCCGCTTCCAACTCCAAACTCTTCCTCCTGCGAACTCTTAACTGACTTGACTGACGAACGCGGTCGCTTATATAAGCCCCGTGGCTTCGCCTTTGACCCCATGCCTTCGACCTTTCACCTCGCTCCCCATTGGCCCGAGAAAAAGTGGGCGTGAATGCATTTTGATCCATGAATTTGCATATAGCGACCGCCCTCCAACGCCCTGGAGGCGGGGCCAAATCGCCCCTCGCTCACCGATTGGACGGAACAAAAGTGGGCGTGAGTCGTTTTTGATCCGTTTTTCTGCGGAAAGTCCGTGGTTTTGTACACGCTGTTCGGCGCGCGCCCTGCACGAGTCCAATACTGGTACCCACAAGTGGCGCAAGAACGGTGGCGATGCGACGGTTGCGAGGTGTGACGGTAAAGGTCGTGGCTGTTGTGGTGAAGCGGCGTTGTGGTGGGTGGTTGATGTTGTGATGACTGTTGAGACGTGGTTGGTGGTGGTAATAATGGCGGTTGG
>NC_140967.1:57390274-57395274 GCF_056783735.1 Eptatretus burgeri
GGATAACCGAGCGGTGTTATCGTCAACCTCGACGGTTCGATTAATTATTGGGCGTATTTAGCCCACGACCAACCCTTTACGTGAAGTAAGATGGAGATTCAATTAAAGAAAAGACGAAGCGAAACGGGAGAAACAGTTCAACATAAAGCACATTTGTTCCGCGCAAACGGAAAGCACACATATACAATTACCACAATTATGCACCAAAAGCAAATGTAACAAAAGAAGAAACACCACAATAATGCACAAAAAGCAAATGTAAAAGAGAAACACAATGCAGATCTACTACCGACTACCGAGCACACGGCAACACTTATACAGTTTTACTTCACAGAGGGCGCCTGACAACACATATACTCAAAGCAAAAGAAAAAGGAAGGGGCCACCCTCAACGATGAGGGGGCAGACGGGCCTGGGGACGAGACCGCGTCGAGCCTACCCCTCTGGTGATGAGCCGCAAAATGGCGGCGGTGCCCCGACTCCGCGGGCCTCGCTGGCACTGCCTGGGATGGGGTGGGAACGGGCCCCCTTCTCGCACTATCTCAGCGCGGGGGGAAACAGGGAGGGGTTGTTGATGCTCGGGGGGGGGGTGAGGATATCTGGCTGGCTTGGGTCCCGCGACGAGCGACGCCACTGCGACCTCGACCGCGTTACCGGCCTCCCCTTTCCGCAGCTCCCCGACTCTGACACGAGCGCCGACCTCCACAAAGATTCTTGGCTTCTCCAGCCTCTCCGGACCCCGACAGACACTCTCTCGACTGATTTCGCCGCCTCCACAACTCTCCAACTCTCTTCTCTTCTCAACTCTCGACTCTCCCCAACTCAACTCTTCCCAACTGCTCAACTCTCTTCAACTCTTCCCAACTGCCTTCGCTTCTCAACTCCCTCCAACTGCTTTCACCGCCGCCACAACTCTCCAACTCTCCCACTCTCCACTCTTCTCAACTCCGTCCAACTGCCTCGATTCGCTCCGCGCTCGGTGTTTTATAGTCCGACAGGAGAAATCATATGCAGATTTTTGGATCATGAATGGCTCGGGGGCGGAGCCACGCTCCCCATTGGACAGAGGAAAAGTGGGCATGAATCATTCTTGATCCGCGAATCTGCATGTAGCGATTATATTCCGATGCGCCTGGAGGCGGGGCCAAATCGCCCCACGCTCGCTGATAGGACGGAACAGAAGTGGGCGTGAATCATTCTTGATCCGATTTCTCGGAAAGGCTGGTGTTTTTGCACCCGCTGCTCGGTGCGCGCCCTGTACGAGTCCAGTATCGGTGCCCACAAGCGGCGCGGGAATGGCGGTGATGCGATGATTGCGAGGGCAAGTTGTGATGGTGAGGGTCGTGGCTGTTGGCGTTGTTGTTGTTGTGAAGCGGCGTTGCGGTTGGTGGTTGTTGTGTGATGGCTGTTGAGACGTGGTTGGTGGTGGTTGTGGTGGTAGTAATGGCGGTTGGTCCAAAATAAAGATAGTAAAAGAAAAACGGCTATCTAAAAGGGTCCCAGCCCGAATGAATGACATTTATTCCCTCTAAACAACGGGTTTGGGCTAACTACACATATACTTACAGAGATATCTCACCTACGGGACGTGAATGGTGGTTTGCGAATTTCGTCAACCACAACACTACCCCCTCCCCTTTTTACAGACTCGTCCCGAGTCGTCAAATTTTCGTGTGCCATCATGTGTAGTTCTCCCCTAGTACATTTTACCTACGGATCCCTGAGTGCGACATTCATGGTATTCGTGTCCCCAAAATAAATAACCTGAGGGCTGAGTAACTACCTAAACAAACCCACTCACACGGACGACTTAAATAAAATTGCCGGCGCTAAGGCAGACATGCCAGGGGCGCACTCATATTTACAGTACATCTTAACCTTAACTTACAAATTTTACACTAAACCATGGCCCAGGATCAATGGACTCTGCAAAAAGAAAGCAGTTAGCAGGGAGCCAGGCTGCTCGCATGCAGTCTCTGACTCAAACAATGCAGGTGACAGGGAACGTGGCCGGCTGCTCACACGCAGTCCATGGCCTTCCCTTTTGAACTGAACGCAGTGAACCACAACGGTGCATGGGCTGCACAAACGCAGTCTCCGTGCCAGCTCAAGTGGCACATGCAATGAACACAACAAATGGATGGATGAATGGATGAATGGATGGACGCAAACACGGTGCACGGGCCGCCACTGCAGGCCCGTGTTGTAGCTGCCAACAGGGCAGTTCTCGCAGCTTGCAAACTGTTGCTTTCTGATCCTGGCGCACATGGCAATGAACAAGGGGGGGGGGGCGAAGCAAAAATTGAACGGGGCTGGTGAACAGGGGCAGTGGGCATGGCATGGCAAAGGCAGCAGGCAAACACAGCCCGCAGAAGAAGGCCACTGCAGGCAAACACAGCCGGCAGACGAACTGGCCGGCACAGGCCTTGCAGAAAACAGCTGCAGATGATCCGGCCGGTACAGGCCTTGCAGCACAGCAGCTGCAGCTGATCCAGCCGGCACAGGCCTTGCAGCAAAACAACAGCTGCCGATGAAGCTGGCCAGCCTTCGCCGTTCAGTGGAGGTTGGTGGAGGGAGTGCGGTGGTGCTGGCCACTCGGAAGGCGGACTCGGACCTACTCTACGGTCTCCCTCCCAACCTATCGCCTTTGCCTGTCACTGTCTATACCCACTCCCTTAATTTGTCAAACCCCAATTTAGCCCCAACTTATTTTTTTATTTTTACTTCCCCACTATAAATCGTCCCCTAACCCCCTGTACTGTCCTTGTTCGGCTAACCTATCCTGTCACCTAGCCTACTCCCAACCCCTACGTTCCCTTCCCGGAGGGGAATAAGGGAGAGCTAGCGTCCTGTGTCGAGGCCCAACGAAGCCTCAGGATGGCCTCCCCAGACTTCAGCGATCTAACCCAAAGTGGGTCCAGCGGCCCACTACGAGAGCGAGGGGATGGATGGTGCGGAGGGGTACACTTCCTAATCTACCCTAACCACTTAACTGTTAAACTACCCCGGGGCTTTCAACAAGCGCCTCTCGCTTAAACTATTGATTCTAACAACCCAGATTCCCGTCGCCTGTGTTGGTGTCCTCACAATTTCGGGCCTCGCCCCCCAATTTTCTTCCCGTGCCCTCACATGGTCTCATGGCTGGGGCGCGTGGCTCCCCTTGGCAGGCACGACCCTCTGCCGAATCTCCCGCTATGGCACCCCCGGGCACTACACTGCCTCCGAGCCTACCAGCTCCCTAAACACCATGGAGTGCCCCCCATGGCACCTCCCCTGAAACGCACACGTGGCAGGCTGGCTTCCCAGGCCCCTTTCCGAGGGTCACCCGTGCCCACAACACTGCCCACGCGGCTAATGGTGCCCCGGGCCCCCACACCAAGCAGGCGCACCCATGCCCAGTACGCTATCCCGGCCCCCCATGGGCCCTTGGCCTACCACGGCCGACTAGCCTGGTGCCCGGGGTACCCACTCAGCGATACTCACCTTTCGCAGCCACGCTCCCAGCCCGTCAACAGGGCTCCTGCACCACTCCAAATGGGTTTCGAGCCTACATTCACACCAACAACAAAACGACCTCCATTTTTCAATTTAACTAACCCCCTAACTCACTCTACACTGACCCCGGGGTCCCTTGGGCGGGAGTCACTCCTCCCCCCAATCACTCATCGCACCATGCATTCCAGACTTGCTCCATTCACATAGACCTGCTGGCCTCACTCACTCACGCAGCACATGTACTCACTCAACTCACCAACAACTCTTCAACACACTCACCGCTGAACTCTGCCATCCTTCTAACTACATCCCCTAACTAACTCGTGCTTCCACGTCATCCCTTTCACTAAAGCATGTTCCTTTTAACACTACGGAGCTAAGCTACGTCCCGCTACACATTCACTGTCTCCAAATAATCTCATTAATCAATTTCCCAACCTAAATCTCGCTACAATCCCTCTAACTAATCCATTCCACGGGCCCCATGAGGACTTACCCCTGCCCCATGGAGCCGGTCTAGCTATGCTAACCCTTCCCCCTAACTAGTTTCCATCTTGTGCCCTGGTAAGGGGGTCTTCCACCCCTTGCCCGGGAATCCTGTGCACCCGAAAGTGAGGCTTGCTTTTTTTTTTTTTTCACATGCGCAGCACCAGCGCGGCAACTCACAGCTCGCGCACTTTGCACCTGCCCGTGACGTCATGCAGCTGCACGTGTACCTCGTCCCTCCTTGGACGGTACCATCCGGCAGGGATACCCCTCCTGCCGGATTCCAACCCCACGTGCAGCCATGACGTCACCGTGCGCATAAAAAAACACAAGCCCCACGTCTCGAGGGGTTCCCCACGCGAACACATGTGCTTTGCCCATTGGAGCTTAACACACACGCCCGCGTGGAGAACCCATCCGGTCCAAATCCGTAATCCTGCCTAAACTTTGTCCGTCCGCGGGATCGGCAAATCCACCGCTGGCGTTTCCGGACCGGGACTTCACTCTCGCAAGCGAGCACGTGGGGGCCTCGTGCGTTGCACAGCATGGACCGCACGCTCGCTGCTGGGCGAACCCGGCACGGTCCCCGAAACAGCTGCAGCCGCTACTCGGCTTTTGTCTCTCAATTGTCGTTGTCGTCTCCATTCGACCCACGCACACCTGCGTGTTACGACGCTAACACTCCACCCCATTAAACTCACACCGGGAGACGCGGCTGCATGTTCACACATGCTGACCGACATCTCCCTTACACACAGCGACCTTGCACACGCTGTCTCTCTCACACTCGGCCGCTCACTCACGCATGCCATTTCCCTTGCACACGTGGCTCCACTCACTCGCGGCCTTCCACTCACTCATGCTGCTCCATTCATACTGGCCGTTTCACTCACACACATGGCCTCTTCCACTTGCGGTGCCCCTTTTACACACGGCGTGCTGAGAAGCACGCACTCCGGCACACTCGCCACCACACCACTCACACACGGGGTCGCTTCCACACACGGGGTCTTTGTCAC
>NC_140967.1:57402774-57425274 GCF_056783735.1 Eptatretus burgeri
CATTACAGGGACCTTCAGGAAAGAAAGCAGGGAATTTGAAGGAGGTGGGCTTGGGTGGATTATCGGGGGTAGAAAAGATTGAGGATTTGGATGGGGGATGATAAGAGGTGGTGGTGAACAGCTGTTTTGAAAGCCTGGAGGGAAGAATGGGAATGAATAGAGTGAGGGAGTTTATTCCAAAGGCAGGACAAAAAGAGGAATGAAAGAGTGAAGGTGAGCAGTGATTCGTGATTTTGGTAGTTTTACCAGAAGGGGGTTGTTGGTGGACCTTGAGCTCCCTGCGGAAATGTGGTGTGGACAAATTGCAGAGTGAGCTGGGGGGGGGGCGAGGCTGCAGAGGAGATGGTAGAATACAGAAAGACCACCCACCAACCTGCGGTGAATGAGTGAGAGGCCCAAAGTCTCAGCCTCATTGAGGGATATACCAATGATCCGAAATGCCTTGGTTTCTACAGCGTGAAGTCGAGAAAGGTGAGAGGCAGGAGCACCAGCCCAGAGGGGAAAGCAATACTCCATCAGGCTGCGGACAAAAGCTTTGTAAGTGGTCAGGAGCTCAGGTGGGCGAGGAAGGACTTTGCACGATGGAGGATCCCCAGTCGGTGACTGGCTTTGGAGGCGAGGTTTGAAATGTGGCTTTCCCAGGAAAGGTCATGGCAGATAGTGAGACCCAGAAGCTTGAAAGAAAGCACTTCTTCCAGAAGATTGTTGAGAAAGTGGATGGGGGGGTTTTCTCAACGTTCCTTTCGAAGAGACAT
The DNA here is from genome assembly GCF_056783735.1 of Eptatretus burgeri. Classification (NCBI taxonomy): domain Eukaryota; kingdom Metazoa; phylum Chordata; class Myxini; order Myxiniformes; family Myxinidae; genus Eptatretus; species Eptatretus burgeri. The sequence continues at coordinate 57,403,530 of NC_140967.1, forward strand.
AGTGAGAGTGTGAGATTTGTCTGGATTGAAAGACATGTTCCACATTTTGGACCAGTTTGTGATTTTATCCAGATCTGCAGTGAGCAAAGAAGCTGCTGCTTGCCGGTCTGAGGGATGACCGATGGTACGGCAGAGGGTGGAGTCATCATCAAACAGATATAGAGGATTTTCCAGAGAGTTGGAGAGATCATTGATGAAAACCAGAAAACGAACAGGGCCAGAACGCTACCTTGAGGAACTCCAGCCTGGACAGGAAGAGGGGATGAAAGAACTCCATTTAGGGCCACATGGTGACTGCAACAGGAGAGGAAGTCTGCGAGCCATGAGTGGAGATGGCCTTAGATACCATAGGAAGAGAGTTTGGTGAGCAGGGCAGGGTGCCAGACTGTCAAAAGCACGTGATATGTCCAGGGATACTGCTCGGATTTCTTGTCTGGCATTGAGGACTTCCATCCATTGTTGGGAGAGCAGAAGCAGCATATCCAGGGTGGAGTGACCTGGTCTGAAACCAAATTGATGATCAGAAATCAAGCCATTGGAGAAGAGGAAGGATTTAATGTCTGAAGCGATGATGGATTCCATAACCTTGCTGATGATTGGGAGAAGGCTGATTGGTCTGTAGTTGCAGGGATCTGTTTTTGCATCTTTTTGTGCAGGGCAGTGATATTTGCTGATTTCCAAGCAGATGGCAGGTGACCTTGAGCAAATGAGAGGGTGAATAGAACAGAGAGGGTGAGCAAGAGCAGAAGAGCAGGCTTTGAGGACACGTGGGCTGATGCCATCTGGACCAGTTGCAGAATCTGAGCTGAGGTTTGACAGCAAGCTCTCCACCTTGTCAGGAGTAAAGAACACAGAGTCCAGGGACAGTTGGGTGTGACTGGGTAAGGTGGGTAGAGAAAGTGATGGGTTTTGGACACAAGATTTAGCTGCAAACACCGAGTTTAGGCATTTAGCTTTTTCACGTGCGGTATCAGCAGTGCTGCCATTTCAGGTAAGGGACAGGATGTAGGCGGAACATCCACCAGAAACAGATTTGATTAGACGCCACCAGGATTTTGAGGAGGGAGAGAGGTTTGAGAGTTCAGACTTGAGATGAGAAAGATGTTGTTTTGTGGCTCTCCTGAAGGTAGATACACACTTGTTCCGAGCTTTATGGAAGGAACTGAGATTGCCCTCAGTTGGGTTTGCTTTCCTTGAGGCAAAGGCAAGTTGTTTCAGGACAACTGCATCACCACAAGCTTCAGTGAACCAGGGGCGGGAGGAAGGGTAGGACAATTGAAGACGAGAGGGGATAAATCTGTGCATGAGGGAGAGCAAGTTTCTTTGAAAGAATTCCCAGGATGAGTTGATGTTGGAGAAAGTAGTGATAGGAGACCAGTCTATAAATTTGAGGGCTGCTTGGAGACCCTGCCAGTCGGCTTGAGTGAAATGCCAGACTCGACGGCGTTGAGGTGGTTCTCTGATAATAGTCAGAGAGATGTCCACTTTGACAAGGACGTGGTCAGAAGAACCGATTGGAGCGAAGGAAGAGCAGCAGATATTGTCAGGGAAGTTTGTCAAAATCAGATCCAGAAGAGATGGAGTACCATTGGTTGAGATCCGGGTCGGGAAGTTGACCGATTGAGTCAGTCCCAATGAGTCGCAGAAAGCTTTTGCTGAGGTGCCATGACAGGTGAGAGAGGCACCCACACCTAGCCAACTGGCATGATGACAATTGAAGTTGCCACATATGAGGAAGAGAGAGTTTGGATGAGAAGATAGAAGTTGGTCCATGTTTTCGGATAGTGAGGTGTAGATGGAGTCATCACTGTTAGGTGGACGGTACAGTACACATATAAACATGAGGTTGGAGTGGAGGGGAAACCATAGCCAGAGGTATTCCTGGGGGTGTGAGGGAGTGAGGGCAGTGCATGGAGAGTGAGGAATAGAGTCTTTGATGAAGAGAGCAACTCCTCCACCAGGACGAGGTTCAGGTCTGTCATACCGGAGGAGGGAGTAACCAGGGAGAGATACCTGGGAGTCAGACACATCTTGGGGAAGGAAAATTTCTGTTAGGCAGATTATGTCTGGTTTGTCAGTGGCAACCTGCATGGAAAGATCTGAAAGGTTTGAGCGAAGGCCCCGGATATTTGAGGTCCACACTTTTAATGAAGAGGCCGGGGAGGAGGCTTTGGGTGCAGGGGGTGGGGCGGGGGGAGGGGGAGGGTAGGACAAGGGTTGAGGGTGGGCGGTAAGGAGTGTTGTTGAAAGAGTGTGGGGGATTGCAGAATAGCTAATGGAGGGGGCTGGATGTGGAGGAGAAAAGGCTCTGTGGTACTGGGGGAGATGGGGGACAAGAGAGGGGGAAGAAGGCAGTTGAGGATTTGAAGAGGTGTAGTGAAGAGAAGGAGGTGAGAGGGCAGTGGAAGGAGGCAGCTTTGTAGATGAGAGGGGGGGGGGCAACTTTGAGAAGGATGAGTGAGGGGGATGAATGGAGGGATAAAGGTGAGGGGGGGGAGTTTTTGAGAGAGGTGAGAAGGAAGCTTGGAGGGAGAAGAGTGGGATGGTTGCTTTGAGAGTGAGGGGTGAGAGGGGTGAGTTGGCACTGAAGTTGGAAAAAAAGAATGGTCGATGAAATAGAAAGCGAACATTCATAGCAAACTGGGGTTTTAAAAAGTTTTATTCAGAGATGCGATTTAACACAATTCTTGAATCTTGATGGATGCAATAAAGGCGAATTCAGAGAATGGAGAGAAGAAACGCTGTAACAGATGGATTTTTTTAGGCAAGGTATGAAGGAAAGGTCGAATTGAGAGCAGTCTGTTTAAATAGTAGCAGAGTAGTGCATTATGATACAGTAAAGAGTACCACACGTGTGAAAGAGGAAGATGAAGCATTATAAGAGATCATTATTATTATTATTATTATTATTATTATTATTAATGTTTGAGAGAGTTTTCAGCAGATTAGGTCATGGAATTGTTGTAGAAAAAAAATCGAGGAAGAACATGATGAAGAAGAAGAAGAAGAAGAAGAAGAAGAAGAATCGAGAGTCGTGAGTGAGGAAGGAGAAAGATCGCATTTTTTTTGTTTTGTTTGCTTTTGTTTTGGATTTAAGATAAGAAATCGAGTGATTAATTGGGAGGGATGGGGGACGTTAAGAAAGTGGGGAAGATAGAAATTTGAAGGTAATGGGGAGAAAAAAAGAAAACACGATCGTACCGTTAGGCCTCAAGCCTCAAGGGTAGGTCTCAAGCGTCTGGTATGACAAAGTCGACAAAATCTCACAAAATAGCATGATTTTTGAAACAAAACCGAACTGGGAACACACGGTAACATGAAAGTGAGAGAATAAACAGTTAAAACGGGACAGATAATGACCGGAAACTTAACTTTGAGATCGTCAGCAGAGAGCCCTGGGGGAACCATTTTCCTGGGGGAACCATTTTGGAACTTCCGGTTCCAAACCCAGAACCGGAAGTCCAACACTTGACTGTGTCTGGATGGCTTTGTGGGTAGAGGAGTTGCAGCTGAAACCCAAATCCAACCAGGTTCTTCCTGATTACTTCATCTTTGCTTTTTGCTTGCTCAGGTTCCTTCTGATGACTCAAATGCAGGACTGTACCGATTTGGTCTTCCATTTCATTTGAATTGAATTAATTTTAATCCCATTCTGAATTCAATTGAATAATAATAAATGTCATGGGTCAGGGTTATGTGTCCATTCAAAGCGGGGTTGCATCAAAGCAGGACGTCTTGGTACCCGGTCATCACTGCCAGCAGTTATAATGCGGCAGTTCTAATTGTCTATTATTACACCTGTACACAAACACCACACAAAATACACTTCACTAAAACATACAAACACCACACAAAACAAGTCCTGGCAAGGGTCTGCAATCTCTGATTGTTCTTTTTCTTGTTTAATACTACATTTGATATTTTGGTTTTGCCGAACCACATGACTGATGATGTCACAAAAAAAATGTTCACCAATTTACCCTTCAATGACGCTCAAAAAATTCATACTGATCAGATGTAGCGTTCTCTCTTTGCAATTATGACGTCATCATGGAGGCACCTATGACATTAAAAATCTTACTTATTCCTCATGAGGAGTATTTGCCATGTGCCAAGTTTTAATTTTTTCCATGGAGTGGTTTTGGAGATGCAAAGGTACAACTTTCTACTTTTTCCAACATCGTTGCCACACCACATAACCTATGACAACATAGTTATTATTATAACATTCTACATGAGTGGTCGCACCTATGGTGAAAATTTTTTTGAGTCCGACAATTAGTTCGAGAAAAGGGAATAACAAAAAGGAGACAGGCACTTGCACACATAAGGGACCGATCACTTAACCCTGCCTCTCACTTTGAGAGCATGGGCTAAAAAAGCTTTAAAAGGTTTTTTAAAGTTTTTAAAGAATTTGGTAAAGTTTTCAAAAACTTCCACAAGGTTAAAAAAAACAGTTCAAATGTAAGAAAAAGTAAACTTAAAAATTGCAAAAAAACAAAGATGGAAAAAAGAAAAAAAAACAATAAAAGGAAGTATCAAACAAATGAAATTTAAATAAAGAAATGTAATGAAAAACGTTGAAGTAACTTTAAAAAGTTTAGAAACAAAATTAGAAAACGGAGTTTAAAAAACATATGACAAAGCTTTAATAACTTATGAAAAGAAAAAGTGGAATAGTGACATCTGGGTTGCCACCCCCAACAGGACGCATCCACACACAAGTAGCTATTACCATCGTCTCCTGAAGCCGAGAAATAAAAGATGATTGAAATAAAACTGTTTCTCACAAACTAGAGCAAAGCAGTTGGTGCCGGCTTGCAATTCAGTGAGAGCTAATCCTGCTCCGGTTCCAAAAGAAAACTGCAATAATTTTGACCCTCTAGTGATCCCAAATAAACCTGAATGTTTGTGTGACAAAACGGCAGCAACTTGAAGCAATGCATATCCCCAAATCAATAACTCAATTTATTACACAGTAGGATATAAACACAATTCCCGAGAAACCTTATCTCCCTCCCCAACTAGGCCGCTCGCACGCACGCACGCACGCACGCACGTGCGCGCGTGGAGGTGGAGGGTACAAAACTAGAAGAGATTTCTGGGAGCACAAAATTTATGTAGAATATGCAGCAGTCTCAACCAGTGAAACCCAGAGCAAAAGCGGAAGTCAGAGAGAGAGAGGGTACAACCCAGACAGAGGGCAATTCCTCTTGAGGCTGGGTTATATTACCCAAACCAATGCCAAGGCAAACCACAACTCTACTGCTCCTGAGGCTAACCAATAACAGGCAATAAAAGCGTCCACCTCCAGGGGGCTTCATCAATCACAGGCTAAAAGGGCCTCCACCCTAAGGGTTTCACCAATTCCACCATGTTATATCTACCAATCCCAGTCTGAGACCTCCAGGAATGTCTGCCTTGAGGCCTCCACAGTCTGCCGTGAGGCCTCTCGCCACCCGAAGGACATTCAACAATCCCAGTTTCCGCAATGAACAAATCTTTGCCTCCCACGCAATAACAAACTGTGGGGGAGGAATCTATTCCTCGCTTGGGGAAATGGAGACGTGACTTCATCCCACAACTGTCCGAGTATTACAGAGGCAAAATAAAATGTGAGACCACTTAACCTAGCAATATCCAAAGCAGACAACATCGATCCCCTCACAGGCAACACCTAAAGACTCACCCAAAACACACTTAACAAGGGTATTATGTTTGAAAGTTACATGAGCATATATACATAGCATTGATAACCTTAATCTAACTCAAGCCCCCATCCCCATAAACAAAACAATAGGCCCCATAAAAACAGAAAATAAAATGAATAAACAATTGTTTTTAGTTTTAAAAAGTATGAAAAGGAAAAAAGTAAGTTTTGTTTTTTAAGGCGGTAATATAACAATGTTAAAAGATTGCAGAAATTAACACCAAAAAGTTTTTGAAAATGTTTAAAAAACGATTTAAAAAACAAAGTTAAAGAAATAAAAGACAAGGTTTAAAAAGTCTTATAAATAGACTGAAAATGTCCAAAATAGTTTTCTTAAAAGAGAAAAGGTTTAAAAAGCGTAAGTAAAAGTTAAAAATGATCTAAATACATTAAAAAAGTTAAAAAAATACAGAAGTAAAGGAAGAGGGAAAAAATGTTATAAAGTGAAAAAGAAATACAACTGCAAGAGTAAAACCCAAAGTACTTTTATTTTCTTTAATTTTTTCTTCACAAAAGTGAGGCTCATGAAAGAACAAGGTTAACTTGACAGTGGTGGAAGCAAGTCAACAATTGGGCAAAACCACCCCACATCATAACAAGTTGGCAGGACAAAGCAAGGAATACACAAACAGGAAAGGAAGAAAAAGAAGGGAGGGAAAAACAAAAAAAGATGTAAATAATTAGGCTAGGAAGGGTTAATGGGGATAATAAAGATCAGGATTCAGTATGGGGGATGACATGAGGTGGTGGTACACTGCTTGCTTGAAGCCTTGAAGCCTTATAGGGAAGAGTGGGAAAGAAGGGCTTCTGGAAAGCGGTTCCTAATATGGGAGAAGTGATGAACAAAGGAGGTGAGGTGTGTCATCATTCAGCCTGGATTTTGAAGTTTCAGCAGAGGGGCTGGGGGTTCCTGGAAGAACACGTGTATCCTGGAGTTGATGGGGATGGTCAGAAGACTGAGAGAAGAGAAAGCTATATTGGAGAAGAGAAGGTAAAAACAAAGACCACCAACCTGCTTGAGATAGGAAAATGGCAGATACTTCAGTCTTGTTGAGGGATATTCTAATAATGTTGAGAGCTTTAAATTCCACAAAATCCAGAAGAGACAAAATTGATGCTGGTGCAGCAGCCAACAGGGGAGAGCAGGCCTCCATTGAGCAACAGAAAAAGATCTTGTAAACTATAAGGAGCTCTGATTTTCCAAGGAAATACCTAGATCGATGGAGGGTGCCAAGTCTACAGCTGGATTTGGAAGCCAGCTTTGCTATGTGGATGGTCCAAGAGAGGTAATAGTCGAAGGTGAGGCCAAGAAGTTCAAAAGACTAAATGTCTTTCAGTGGCTGACCATGGAAATAGACAGGTAGATTAGTCTGATGATATTTCCAGAGTGACAAGGTGAGACAGTGAGGTTTTTTTTCCAGTAGTGAAGGACATTTTTACATTTATCCGACCAGCATCTAATCAATTCCAGATCAGCAGAGAGTGACACAGCTGCAGTCTGCCGAGCAGTGGGATGGGGGTACTGTAAAACACAAATGTGGAGTTATCTGCAAAAAGCAAGAGGGTTTTGTAGAGCACTGGAGAGGTTGCTTTTGGAGATGAAGAAGAAGACTGGGCTTAAAACACTGCCTGGGGGAACTCCAGCCTCCACTGGGAGAGGGCTCTTTAACAGCAACACTGACTACGTGTGGATGAAGTGAGAAATCCAGGAAAAAAAGGCAGTCTTGAATGCCACAGGCAGAGAACTTGGAAAGGAAGGCAGGTTTCCAAACTGTCTAATGTCCAGGATATTTCCAAAGAGATGGTTCTGACTTCTTGATTGAGATTTAGGGCTTCCAACTATTGCTGAGAGAGAAGTAACAGCATGTTCATTGTAGAGTTGTTGGGATAGAATCTAAACTGATGGTGAGAGATCAGGTTGTTTGAAAACAGGAAAGGCTTGACATATGCAGCAGTAATGAATTCCATGACTTTGCTTGTAATTGTAAGGAAGCTCACGCACTGGTCTATTGTTGATAGGATCTGTTTTTGCATCCTTCTTGGAAACGGGAGAGATGGTTACTGCCTTCCAGGCCGTTGACAGGTGGCCAAAGGACGACAGGCTGAATATGGCAGACAAAGCGGAAGCAAGAATGTCAGAGCAGGATTTGAGAACATGGGCACTGAGAACATGACCATCTGGGCTTATAACCAAAGAAGAATTAAAGCCAGGCATAACCTTTTTTACATTGTTGGGTGAAAGGGAAATGGAGTCCAGTAGACAGTGGGTTCAAGAGGGCATGATGTGGACAGACCGGATGAGTTGGGTACATGAGATATGGAGGCAAACACAGAGTTCAGACATTCTGCTTGATCTTGTGAAGACTTTACAGTAATGCCGTTTGAGGTGAGGGAGGGGATGGAGGGGGAGCATGCATCGGTGAAAGATTTGACAAGGTGCCTTGACCTTCTGTACTTTTTTTTTTCTCTTCCAAAGTGAGGCTCACGGAAGAGCAAGGTTGAATTCAGAGTGGGGTATGAACAATTGGGCACAACCAGCAAGGGAATAAACAAACAAACAAGGGAGAGAGAGAGAGAGAGAGAGAGAGAGAGAGAGAGAGAGAGAGAGAGAGAGAGAGAGATAGAGATAGAGAGATAGAGATAGAGATAGAGATAGAGATAGAGATAGAGATAGAGATAGAGATAGAGATAGAGATAGAGATAGAGATAGAGATAGAGATAGAGATAGAGATAGAGATAGAGATAGAGATAGAGATATATAGATAAGGGGAGGGAAGGAAACACTGAAACCAGCAAGTAAAAAGGTTGGCTTAGTAAGGGTAATGGGGGTAATAAAGATCATGGGTCAGGATGGAGGATGACATGAGGTGGTGGTGCACTACATGCTTGAAGAACAAGAGGAAAGAGTGGGAAAGAACAGCCTCTGGAAGGCGGTTCCTCATAATGGGAAAGTAGTTGAGATGTATAGTGAGCCTTGATATTAGAAGTTTAACCAGAAGGGATTTACTCTAAAAACACGTGTGTGCTGGAGTTGCTTGGGAGGGTTGGAAGACTTAGAAGAGACCAGAGTGAGACCACTCCTGTAAAAAATTGTTTTTTTCTTATTTAGGCTTACAGATGCAACCCAACACAGTATAGAGAAAGACAGAGTAAGAGCTGATAATAAAAAAAAACTTGTGTATAATGGAAATAATTATGATGTAGAATATATCGTTTTGAAATCATTATAACCAGAATGAATAAGTGACAAGGCAATATTAATTTCATTTTTAAGATGTTGAGGTTTATGGAAGAACAGAACAACAGGAGGCAATTGATCGACAGACAAAAACTGGCAAAGGGAAAAGAGTGGTACTCCAACAAAGACACGAACCACAGCACAAGGAAAGGAATTGTAGGAAAAGGGTCAGAACAGGGTCTCTGAAGGTGAAATCCTGTCGTTAAGAGCTTGGGACAACAGATTCAGGGAGACAATTCGACAGGCGAGAGATGATGGATGTGAAAGAATAGATGTGAGGGTTGAGTGTAGACTTGGAAAGAGTAACAAGGAAAGGCTTTCTGGTAGAATGCGTGTGAACTGGAGGAGCAGAGGAATGGGTTGTAATTGTCCACTTTGATGGTCCGATTTCTCTTATACCTCATCATAAGACTCCATGCCAAGAATTACAAATGCCAAACCTTTCAAAAGCAAACATTCACAAAACAGCAGTCCAATTGAACGACCAGTTATTTGAAGGACAATATTAATTAAAATGATGCTCAGGTGGCTTTTTAATTAAACGGTCACTTTTCTTATTCGTTTTGGCCATTGCATAAATTCCCATGGTGTACGCATCATTCAAACCTTCCATGCATCACACAGAGATGGCCGAGCGTTCTGCTCTTCAGGCAAAGCATGCGTAGGATGCACTGAGAGCTCAGAGACGTGCTCGGAAGGAATTCTGTGGTTTGTTACGAGATAAACCTTCTCATTACAAAAATTCATTCCCATGTAACCAACATTAGTCAGAAATACATCATGTCAGATAAAAAAAAAGAAAATTCTACATTTCTGTATACATTTATACACTAAAGTATGTGCACAATTTGTGTGCACGTGACATTACAGATAGTAGAAGTAGTAGTACTACTACTACTACTACTACTACTACTACTACTACTACTACTACTAATTCTTTAACGGCTGAAATAATTAGAGCCTTCTTGTATGATCGGTCACCCAAGGAACGTTTTGGGGCCAAGACTTTCACAAACTGATTGGCCAAGCCTTTGACTGAAGGTGACAGGAATTTGTAATTATTTCTGCAATATTCAACAAACTTCCCTGCAATATTCAATCCCCAATATTACCACCAAGAGAAATGCGATGTCTTTGCCTCCCTGTTCTCCTCTGATCCTCTGTCAGTATGTGAACCTGCTATTGTGTCGTTATCTCCTCCATGAGCTTCGATTTCATGTTATAAAATAGAAGGGCACTCGGTAGAGCACAAACCTCCCCCATGTAATGCCTGATCCACGAGAACATATCGTGCCCAATACATTTTTGAAATATCGTGCTATACAGGACGATTTCGTTTTTGTCCCTGTCTCTCAATGGTGAAGAATCACTTTAAAAATTATCAGATCCGAATCTGAATTCGGATCTTCACCAAAATTGAATCAATTCTTCCTTGTCACACACCCAACATGTCCACCAAGTTTCGTCCGGATCCATCCACAACTTTTCGATATATCCTGCACACAAACAAACAAACAGACAAACAAACGAATGAAATTGCTCGTTGAGCAAGGAATTTCCGGAATAACTTTGTTATATCTCCATGATCTCTGAAAAAACAAAAACCTGGAAATCAATTTGGTTCTTATAAGTCGATAGTGCTACTGTTTAATGAGTTATAGCACTTAGTTTGGTCTTGATCATAACTTGGAAGTCAATCGGACTTGAAATGGCGTTTTTATCGCAATTTGAAAGTTTTGACCCGACCCCCGACATTCGACCCCCGACCGCTAAGAAGGGAGTTGGTGTGACACCCCAATGAGACATATGGTTGGATGCATTATTGGAAGATGCACATTTTAGATTTGGTTTGAAGTAGATACGACCATTTTAGAGGACGTTATTGCGAAAATAAGAATTTTGGTTTTTCGGTGACCTTGACCTTGACCTTTGATTTAGATTCACCAAAAACGACAAGTGTCTAAGTTGGACCATGGCCGACGTCTGTGCCCAGTTTGGTCATGATCGGTGAAATGGTGTGGCTGCTACAGGGTAAACAAACACACACACAAACAAACAGACAGACAGACAGACAAGCCGGTAGGTGGCGATGGGTCGCCGAGCATGGAAACTATAAGATATAGAGCAAAATGGATGTCATATAGCAGATAGGGAATCACCTTAAGATTATGCATATCAAATCTCATCCAGTTCCATCTACTGATAACTACTCGGTATCCATTTGAATGAAAAGTACCGAAAATGCGGTTTGAAATCGGAAATCCCCAAAGTTCGAGGGGGTGCTGTGGGTGAACAAATATCTAAATTGAAAATCCGGCTCAATCGTTTGTGCACAATGTATTCCAGACGATTCGTGTGAATTTTTATGACCATCCGACCATAACCCTAGGAGGAGTAGCATTTGGCGCGAAGGCACCTCCAGCTCTCACATATTATCGATTTTTTTTCACTAATTGACCTTTGACCCCTGACCTAAGCGAAATCAGTCAATATGTCCTGAGGCAAAGTTGTAGTACTCATTGAGTACCATGAACCTGCAAAGTTTCATTCGTATCGATGCACTCACCTGGTCGCTCGGGGGCCTTCAATTTTCGCCAATTTTCGTGCCTACCCTAATTGTAGGGGGAGCTGCGGGTGAAGTATTCCATATCTCACAAAAACTGGAATATATTTGATAGAGCATCACCTGTGGATCATTCATGCCAAATTTCATAACCCAATGTGGGATAATGGCTTTCGGAATTGATTTCGCGTGAACGGTACCGATTTTGAAGGTTTTTCGATTGTTGCTAAGGAACCAAAGCGTCCCGAGCAACCATCACAATTTCCAAATTACTCGGTCATAAGATCTACCTACCACTTGAGTTTGGTCAAAATCTGCCCACGTTTACTACCAATTATGCTGATGATAAATGGACAAACATCCAAACAAACAGACAGAAATACTGACAATAAGGGTCACCTATTTTGGCGACCCAACAAACAGACAGAGACTGGTGAAAACAAAACCTCCTCCACCTTCGGTGGTAGATGTAATAATTGCAACTGGTTGTGCGTTTGTTTGTTATCAGGGCCGGATTTAGGCATGGTCAAGCTTGGCAGTTGCCGAGGAGGCCTCCACATATTTCATGAAAAAAAAAATTGTAAGGAAAAATGTATTTGTGAGTGCTTGAATGGTAGTTGGTCGTTAGTGGAACAGATATAAGATATTCATCTTATCTCATTCTCTATTTTATATTGAAGTCAGTTGACTTCTATTATATGGGAGTATGGGACTTTGCACGACTCTTTACTATTATTATCCTCAAAATTTTCAGGTTACATTTGTGGTCCTTGCATTTTTAATGTTAGGCCTTAGTTATTTTATAACTTTGTTTTCGGATCCACCGACGGTATATTTGCTGAAATGAAATATAAATATAAAACACATTTTTAGCCTTTTATATTTATACATTTTCCACCGAAGATAAAAAAGTTTCAAAACCCGAAATGTAAACGTCGGCATTTATTTTCAAAATATAATTTCGTGCGCACGCGCCAAAATGCCGAGTCACCTTTAACCAAACTGCACAGGCGAGCTGCGCAGTTGTCTTCGGTCATGGCGTCTGAGCAGTGGCCAGCGTGGTTCAGATTGACTGTGGTTTCTGGGACGAAAGTGATTGTGAGGAAGTATGTCAGCGATATAAATTCGAGTGACTGTATTGGTGATTTAATCACACAACATCTTGACGACGAATATTCTGGCCGAACTATTGCATCAATTCAGTGCAGCAGCAGGGATGATTCGCAGGCTACTCTCGATCGTGCTGATTTTGTTTCCATCGAAAGTTTCACACCGCTGTTCGTATTGAAAGATTTTGGTGCCAAGTACGTCAAAGTTTCCCTGCGATATGCTGATATTCTGCCTTCAACGGACCAGCAATCAGCCTTTTGTGTGCTCATGGGGATGGGGAGACGGTACGATCAGATGCCCGCTGAAAAGTAAGAGCTGGTTATGGCTCTGATTGACCGTTTGAGCGTGTTGACTCCGAGTAGACACCTTTTTTTAATCATATCCAGCACTATGCACTGGTGTGCACGTGCACATCTACGACTTGGACAGTAATTTTCTCAGCATTGTTTCCATTTGTTTGATGATCCAACAGGTTTCTATAAGGAAAACTTGCCAGACTATATTGTAAAAACAAGTTTTAATCTTTCTTTATTGTTTTTCACATCAGATGATACAGTGAACATGGGCATCCTGCATTTGAATGGTCTTCCATCTTCAATGTTTTCTTAGATCCTCCTGGTCCAGGATTTATATTTATTTCCCCCCCACCTACCCTTGTCTTTTCCATGGAACATCTGAAAAAAAAATCATAAAAATATATAATTTCTAAAAATTGAAATTATATTTATATTTCGACCTACCAACCCTACATTTTAGCTGAAGAACTGCGTAAACCAAGTTATAAAATAACTAAGGCCTTACTTTAATAGTTAGCTTACGTTTGGTTAACCCGGGTTTAGCCATTTGCACTTTCCTTTACAAAACTGTTGAGGTATATTCAGCTCACATCATGGCGAGAAATAGTGGACGCGCATGCGCGTCATGCGTGCTCACTTATATCTTATGTGAACAGATATGTTATGTGAGACTGAGATTAATAAGATTTACATCGGGAACATTCATATTTGTCTTCGTTGCATCATCAATTTTGACGTAAACAACTCGTTTCAATACGATATAGACATTCTTAAATATTGTAAGGAAACTGTTATGGATGTTCAGATGATTAGATCACCATTTTTTAATGCATGAATCAATTCTTCTTGTAACCATCCCCCCCTCCCCCCCCCCCCAAGGCAATCGGATGACTGTAAATATGTCTTGTCACCTTTTTAGTATTCTAAGGTAGGGTGGGCCTCCACTACTGAAGGCTTCCCAGGGGACACCACATGTCTAAATCCGGCCCTGTTTGTTATTCTTTTGCTGCCTAACCATAGAGCCAAGAAGTCCCAAATTTTGGTGTGGTGGGCAAGGTTTTATCTGAGCAAGGTTCAGAATCTGGGCAAGATTTTAAGCTCCCATGCATTGGCTTTGACGACCGTTTTGAGGCCATCAAAGCCCGTTAATCCACTATAAGGTGTATATTGGAATGTGGGATCAAGCAGTGCTTCTGCCAGCCCACAGGCAAAAGGTAACCACCATGAGCCCAATAACTCCATCGTTTTTCAATGTCCAATATGTCCTGAAACCGCTACAAGGAAAAATGTTTGAGCTCTGTATATCCGAAACCACTACATGGAAAAAATTGAAACTTGGCACGTTAAGTACTCCCCATCGAATGCTTTGTCTGATTAGTATGAAATTTTTGAAGGTCATCTCGGGCTAAATTGTATGGGGGGGGAGGGGGGAATTGATGGCGTCATTTCATTGATCACGTGGTTCGGCAGCCTTATTGGTTTTTTTTAACATAAAAACCTTGAAAAATTGGATATTGAAAAAATTACACTTGCGTAGTTGCTCCTGTGGTGAAAATTTTGTGTCAATCGGACAAGCGATTGCAGAGAATATTAATTCAAAAGGGAATAAATGTCCAAAAATGGGGGGAGGTATAATATATACAATAACAAGAGCGAGAATTGCTTTGCAGTACATGTCCCTTACCAATGTGATCTATCTATAATTCCAGCAATCTGTCTGTGTGTCTGTGTGTGTGTGTGTGTGTGTGTGTGTGTGTGTGTGTGTGTGTGTGTGTGTGTGTGTGTGTGTGTGTGTGTGTGTCAGTGTGTGTGTGTGTCTGTGACCACTGTTTCTCGACAACCACAGGTCCGATCTAATTGATACTTGCCAGGTATATTGCTGGGGACCTGAGGATGTGCCTTTTCAAGGTTTGATATTAATCGGACAAGTGCTTCCCAAGTTATGGCCATTTATTTACCAAACCAATGACAAGACACGTTGTTGCGTGGGCGTGGCTGATGGGGAAGGGAAGCACAGCCGCGCTCCCCATTACGGGTGACAACGTACAGGCTTCCGGAGAGTGATGACCGTGTATTCTAATAATTTCTCGATTTCTTATGCGCATTTATAGATAAACACAATGGCCCAAGTTATGATCGTTTTCATATTAGACGGTGTATAAATTTCAGTAACATCAGAGTGCTGGTATGCTCCCAACCAGGAAGTAAATATTTTTTCTCTTTCTTCTCTTCTCTTTTTGTTTTTCCTTGCCACGACATTGCGTAAAGGTAAAATATGTTGGCGCTAATTGAATAATTGGGTATTAAAACTAAATTGTGAATAATCGTAACTGCGAATAATATCGAACTTCCGGGCCACGCACGTACGGGCAGGTGAGAGCGAAGAAACGGCCTGTGTGGTTAATTATTATTATTATTATTTTTTTTTATGGGCACGTACTAGTATTTTAAATAACCCAATGGACATACATGAAGCAAAGCCACGCGTGTGACCGGGGTGACAGTTCGTAACTGGATCGGGATTCGAACTCCAGCTCAACATAGAGGCAAGTGTTACTCCATCCACTGCAATATTAACTGTAGGTCATCCACTGATGCCCTTTAATTATGCTCTGCACAAAAAATGAAATAAATACAGCTTGTTGTGCTTGATTTTGGGTTTATCCAGACTTTTCAAACCAGTAAACACATCTCTTTATTTGGGTGATACATAATGCCGTATTCGTGGCGAAAATAATACAAATAACCCGATGTACATACATGAAGCAAGAACATGCATACGGCTTATGTGCATGTATAATACATCATGGTTATATACCTGGGATCATTCCAATTGCACTGGAACATGGACTAACACCCAGGCCCAAGGCTGATCTGTGTTGCTTTCACAAACCGGTTGGTGGGGCATGATTATATTGGGGTGGAGTCAGGCCAGCTGTCCAGCCAATGGGTGTAAAGCAGTGGGTGGAGTCATGGCCAGCTGTCCAGCCAATGGGTGTAAAGCAGTGGGTGGAGTCAGGCCAGCTGTCCAGCCAATGGGTGTAAAGCAGTGGGGAGAGTCATGGCAGCTGTCCAGCCAATGGGTCTGGGGTAGTGGGTGGAGTCAGGGCAGCTAAACACTGACCCATGTATGGTATGTGATATTTTCTAAGTCTAAAAAGGGTATAACTATGTGAAAAATTGACAAAATGCCCTTAAACTCAAACTTATTCTGCAACTTCTCATAATAAAGCCATGTACCGTTTCATTTGAATATGTTAAAGAGTACGGGTGGGGGAGGGGGGATCAGAAAAACCATGGGTAGGATGGACAGATGAAAGGACAGAGATCAAACCTGTGGTCCCCTCTTGGTGAAACTGGTAGGGGACTCGTAATAAATAGTGGAAAATCAATTGGTTCCTAGCCTGTAAGACTTGGTCCCCTCATGAATAGTCCCAAGTGGGACAAGTGCTTGTCTCCCGATGAAGGGCGGTCATATTTGGGGTTCATTCGGTGATGAAGTTTATTTTCAGTTTAATTCAATGGAAAATCATGGGCCCGTGGGGGCTGAAAGGCCTGACAACATGATTGTATTCACGCAGTGAAAAATATGTGGGATGAGTGGTTCTGAATTGATGAAAAACGTTCCATTATTCTTTGTCTCGTGAAAGGACCGTTAAACCCATTTACACGATAAAGGGGTCTTAAGTGTTGCAAAGGTCTTACAAGGACTAAAAGGGTCATAAAAGACTAAAATGTTGAAAGGGTCTTCATGGTCAATAGGGATTTAAAGGGTCAGAAGGCATCGAAATGTCTGTGGGATCTAAGAGGTCTTTAAGGGTACATTCCAATTGTAGTTGGAGTTTAATGGGTTTAAAGGATGTAAATTTTGAAGGGGTCTAACTCTAAATGGTCCTAAAATAACTAGGTTTTAAGGGATCTAAAGTCTAATGGGTGTCAAGGATGGATGGGCTTCAAGGAATCTAAAGTGTCAAAAGGGTTTAAAAGGGTCTCCAGGTGTCAGGGGTCTATATGGTTTACAGGGTCATAAGGGGTCTAAAGGTCTAAAGGGTATGTTCCAAAAGTAGTTAGGGTCTAACTGGTCTATAGGGTTAAAAAGGGTCTAAAAACGTCAAAAGGATGTAAATGTCTAAAAGACTTTAAAATGTTGAAGAGATTTAGCGGGATTAAATGGTCACAGGGTTTAAGCTGTCTCATGTGTCTGGAGGATTTAAAGTGTTGAAGGAGTCTAAAGTGTCTAAAGGGTTCTTAATGGGTCTCATAACAAAGGTTCCATGGGGTCTAAAGTTCCAAAACATACATTGCAATAGTAGTTGAGGTTTAGAGGTTTAATGGGGCTATATAGGATCTAAAGGGGTCTTTTGGGCCTGAATGCTTCTTCTTCTTCTTCTTCTTCTTCTTCTTCTTCTTCTTCTTCTTGTTCTTGTTCTTGTTCTTCTTCTTCTTCCATATGGCAGCTTGACTGTCAGCTCTCATTTTGTTGTGGCACGACTGTGACACTGATACTGCACCCATATACCAGTACACTGATACTCATTTCACCAACCTCAGAAGGACGACAGGGTGAGTTTAACCTCACCTGGTGTTAATTCAGTGGCAAACAGGGCTCAAATTCAGGACCCTAAGATCCCAAGCCAACCACCCGAACCAAGAAGCTGACACCAGGCTTTCTTTAAAGGGTGTAAAGTGTTGAAAGGATTCTAAAAAGGGTAAATGGATGAAAAAAGGACTGATAGGACTGTGCCCTCTCTGCCCACCCCAACTTTCTGTCCTTCCCTCCCCCTTTATTTTCCGTTCTTCAAAGCAAGAGGGCATTGATGCCATTAAAGGGATAAAATTAAATTAAGAGGTGAAATTAAATTATGATTAATATTAAATTTAATTAATTGGTTTGTATCAAACGACAAACATAACATCTCATGAAATGATGGAATCTCATGCGATATTTGATGGACATTCAAACATCGATTACATTTTGAATTAATTTGTTAATTATCTCACCACCTGGATGGAAAGTTACAAATAAGGGCTCCGTTCGTTTTGCGTATCGACGTCATGAATCATCACGCCAAGTTTCAAAACGATTCGTTGAGCCGTTTCGGAGGGGTCGAGAAAATAAAACAAACAAATGTTCATGGAACCGCTGACTGGCTGCAAGACTGCTTGGGGCAAGACGGACGACTTCATGTAACCTCTTCATTTAATCTCTTGTCTCAAGGCCTTAAAATGAAAGAGACCGTTATGGCTTTAACAGCTCATCTTGACGAGCTCATGAATCAATATAAAAGGAGACATCAGAGATGTGAGGAAGATATTGTGCTTGGTGCATGTTGCAGTTGTAGACAAGCACAGTTGGACGATGCAAAAATAACAACTTTATCAAGTGCCAAAAACTCGTATCAACCACTCTAGCTAGATGCATCATCCACTTAAGGAATAGTCCCAAGTGGGACAGGCGCACATCTCCCCATGCAGGGCTTCCATAGTCAGGCTGCATACTTTGATGAAGA
This sequence comes from Eptatretus burgeri, assembly GCF_056783735.1. Lineage (NCBI taxonomy): Eukaryota > Metazoa > Chordata > Myxini > Myxiniformes > Myxinidae > Eptatretus > Eptatretus burgeri. The sequence goes on from NC_140967.1 coordinate 57,421,957, forward strand.
TGGTCTTGGGGTTCTAAAGGGTCTAAACTCTAAATCGTCTCAATGGTCTTTGGGGCTGTAAGAGATCTATGGGGTTTTAAGGAGTCTAAAAAGGTCCAAGGTGTCAAAAGGGTCTTAAAAGGACAAAAGGGACTAAAGAGACTGTCCACTCTGTGCACCCCACCCCCAAACTCTCTATCCTCCCCTTCCCTTTTCTGCAAAACAAGAGGGCATTAATGACATTAAGAAGTTAAAATTTAATTGAGATATTCAATTAAATAATGATTACGATCAAATTAAATTAAAAAGCTTAAATCAAGAGGATTAAGTGGATAAAATTAAATAATAGAGGAAACATCAATGATGGAATCTCATGTGATATGTGATGGACATACAAACATAGATTACTTTCTGAGTTAATTCATTCATTATCTCAACACCTGGATGGATTTTTTTTTAAAGGGCTCCATGTGTTTTTTGCGCATCGACGTCATGGATGAATCATCACGTCGAGTTTCAAAACGATCAGTTGAGTTGATTGGGAGGAGGAGGGAAAAACACAAAACGTGGTGTTAAATTGACCTCATTGCCCGACGGAAGGAAGGATGGATGCATGGACTGAAGGGCATCGTTATGGTCTTTAGGACATCTCGACTCATCATCTCGACCGAACAGCTCATCTCATATTAGATGAGCTAAAAAAACCCATCAACATCAATAGTACCATAATCCTTGTTCAAGCTCGGAATGTTGATTTTATATCCGACCTGGAACATCTATTTATGTTTGTTGCATCGATCGTGAATCCACCGCAAGTATGTGATCAAACAGGTTTATTCTCACCAACCGCAACACATGCATGTGCAGACCACCCAAAACCTCCCATCATACTACGTCACCAATTTGGGTGCAAACAGATGGCACTATGGTGATGGTAAAGCATGCAGCACATGCAGCGCCATTCCCGGTGTAGTTGTCGATGTGGTTCATCTTGATGTTTTCCCTTCCCTACTCATGGACTTCAAGGAAGAGCTCTGCACATTGAGTGCGTTAACATTTTGTCAACATTCGTGCACTTTTACGTGAATATACAAGAACATGAGAACGTCCAAAGGATCTAAAGGGTTTATAGGGTCCAAAAGGTGTTCGCCGAATGGCGTACTCCTGCATCTAAATTCCTTGTGTAATGGGGAAACAGTTTCAAGACAGTACAGTATCACAGCGTTTTAATCTAGCTCTTGTGTTATGACCCAAGGTTCTTACATCTTCTTCTTTCGGCTGCTCCCGTTAGGGGTCGCCACAGCGGATCATCCGTATGATCCGCAGAGTGATTTGGCACATGTTTTATGCCGGATGCCCTTCCTGACGCAACCCTGGTCGCCTCTTACGACACAGGGATATGGTACACCTATTTTAACCGGGTATACACCGGCCCAGTACTCTGGTACTCATTTCGCCGACCTCGGAAGGATGACAGGCTGAGTCAACCCCCTGGTGTATTAATTCAGTGGCCGAACGGGGCTTGAACTCCGGACCTTTTGGATCCCAAGCCGCTGCCCTAACCACTGCGCCAACACCAGGCTTACCCAAGGTTCTTACATGACTGGATGATAATATGCACCTCCCAAAGTGTTCACGTCTGCAGAAAACAGTAAATCGATTTGTCGCCATAAATTCCTCATTATACCCAGTTGATCATCAATTCTGCCCCCCCCCCTTTTAAAATCATGGAACCTGAAATAAATCAAGAAAATGGTAAAACAACAAAATCAATACGAAATACATGCCTACTTAGCAGCTGCACTCATCCATCCTTTGGTCCATGAAGATAGAGTAAGTGTTGTTGAGTGGATGGTTCTTAGACACAGTGCGAGTAGGACAGTGGCTGTGCAAAAATGTGGTGTTTTGCATCGATAGAGCACCACCTTAAGGTGAATCGTGGGGACAGGGCGCCACTTAACGGGGGCATCAAGAACTGTGCGATGGAGTTCACATATTAAGGTGCATTTGGTTATGAGCTCGGTTGGAAGGGTATGATGGTTGGTGATGCACATACAAGTTTCCATTCTTGTCTTTTTTGTAACCGACGATATAGAAGCCTTGTGCTGTCTTAATGTGGAAATATATCTCTGTAGTCTGTATGTGCCCTCTTGTCCAACATGAGTCCTCGTTTGTCGTCTTTGAAAGTGCCTCAGGTAATTTGCGCAGAAAATGGTCAGACCATTTGGAAAGCTCTTTGAGGCAGAAGGTATCCCGATCCCGCTCACAAGGAGTCAGGGAGAGGTCGTGAATGGAGCGGAACTTCGACCCTTTGTTGGCAGGCCATTGAAAATCCCGTTGATGAAGCAAGTTTTGAAACTCATCTGATGACCTCACCTTGCTTTGGGGTGAAGGAAGGAGTCACTCTGGCACACTTCAGTGGGTGCATTGGGGTTGATGAAGGTGGGGTGGGGCTGTTACTTGAGGGACTTCAATTACAGTCTTGAAGTTTCTGGTCCCACCACTAAGTAAGGCAGAGTGGCTGAGTACAAAGTTTTGCAGATTTTTTGTTGCCTTTTCGATTGACTGGTGGGTGTTGGTTCATTCCCTCCTTCCATCTTCTTCAAAGATCAGAGGTAAAAGTTAAAGATTGCAAACACTCGGTGATGAACAGTGGCGTCCAGGCAGTGAATGAATAAATGCAGGAAACTGGTGCACTCTTCTGAGAAGCATCCCACATGCATCATTCTTACAACATCACACTTATCGGGGGGGGGGGGGGGGGCTTGTGCTGTTTCCTGGCAGTGCGAGAGGGAGTCTTGCTCGCTGCTTAATTATGATAGAAGAAAACGTAAGACCGGACATCCAATGCCACTCACCCCTCTCCTCCCTCCCAACATGAAAGAGATTGTGGCCCAGAGCACTGTAAGATTTCCTGTTGAAAAAGGAAATATTTTCCTCACATGGACAAGTTCTGTATGTGTCCATGCCCAAAGATGTGCTCATGTTTAGAGAGAAAATGACAGTGCAGCCACGTGACAATCATTTCATTTGTAAAATGTTGGTTGTAACCCATGTTTGTTGAATTGCAATATTGTGTTAAATATGACAATTTAAATTGCACACAGCTGAATTCACACCTGTTTGAAACTTTGCTTAATCTCTCTTTTGTTTGATGGATAATTTAAAGATTAACATGATGTGAAAACAAGTCAACCATCATGGTATCACGGTGGCATTATGGTTTGGATCAATCTTGATTCTTGGAGGTGAGTTGTTTGATTCTGATCATCACACAGTCTTACCAAAGACTAAAAGTAGTGTGTGCTGCTTTCTTGCTTGACACTCCGCACGTAAATG
>NC_140967.1:57437774-57442774 GCF_056783735.1 Eptatretus burgeri
GACGACTTAAATAAAATTGCCGGCGCTAGACAGACATGCCGGGGGCGCACTCATATTTACAATACATCTTAACTTAAAAATTTTACACTAAACCATGGCCCAGGATCAATGGACTCTGCAGGAAAAAGAAGAGTCAACAGAGAAGCGGCGCACGAGCTGCCACTGCAGGCCCGTGTTGTAGCTGCTAACAGGACAGTTCTTGCAGCTCGCAAACTGTTGCTTTCACAATGATCCCGGCGCGCATGGAAATGAACAGGGGGGGGGGGGGTGGGGCAAAGCACAATTGAATGGGGCTGGTGAACATGGGCAGTGGGCTTGGCATAGGTAGCAGGCAAACACAGCCTGCAAAACAAGGCCGTTGCAGGCAAACACAGCCGGCAGATAATCCGACTGGAACAGGCCTTGAAACACAGCCGCAGACGAAGTTGGCCGGCACAGGCCTTGAAGCAACACAGCCAGCAGATGAAGCTGGCCAGCCTTTGCCTGTCAATGGAAGTTGGTGGAGGGAGTGCGGTGGTGCTGGCCACTCGGAAGGCGGGCTCGGACCTACCCTATGGTCTCCCTCCCAACCTATCGCCATTGCCTGTCACTGTCCATACCCACTCCCTTAATTTGTAAAACCCAATTTAGCCCCAACTTTTTATTTTTGTTGTTTTTATTTTCATCCTTACTTCCCCACTATAAATTGTCCCCTAACCCCCTTCACTGTCCTTGTTCGGCTAACCTATCTCGTCACCTAGCCTACTCCCAACCCCTATGTTCCCTTCCCAGATGGGAACAAGGGAGAGCTAGCGTCCTGTGTCGAGGCCCGACGAAGCCTCAGGATGGTCTCCCCAGACTTCAGCGATCTATAACACAAAGTGGGTCCAGCGGCCCACAAGAAGAGCGAAGGGATGGATGGTGCGGAGGGGTACATTTCCTAATCTACCCTAACCATTAACCTTTAAACTACCCCAGGGCTTTCAACAAGCGCCTCTCGCTTAAACTATTGGTTCTAACAACCCAGATTCCCATCGCCTGTGTTGGTGTCCTCACAATTTCGGGCCTCGCCCCCCAATTTTCTTCCCGTGCCCTCACACGGTCTCATGGCTGGGACACGTGGTTCCCTTGGCAGGCACGACCCTCTGCCGATTCTCCAGCTATGGCACCCCCGGGCACTACACTGCTTCCGAGCCTACCAGCTCCCTAAACACCGGGGAGTGCCCCCCATGGCAACTCCCCTGAAACACTCACGTGGCAGGCTGGCTTCCCGGGCCCCTTTCCGAGGGTCACCCGTGCCCACAACACTGCCCACGCGGCTAACGGCGCCCCGGGCCCACGCATCATACGGGCGCACCCGTGCCCACTACACTATCATGGCCCCCCATGGGCCCTTGGCCTACTATGGCCGACTAGCCTGGTGCCCGGGGTACCCACTCAGCGATACTCACCTTTCGCAGCCACGCTCCCAGCCTGTCAACAGGGCTCCTGCACCCCTCCAAATGGGTTTCGAGCCGACACTCCCACCAACAGCAAAACGACTTCCATTTTGTCAATTTGTCTAACCCAGCTAACTCACTCTACACTGACCCTGGGTCCCTTGGGCGGGAGTCACTCCTCCCCCCAATCACTCATCGCACCATGCATTCCCCATTCGCTCCACACACACAGACCCACTGGCCTCACTCACTCAACATGTACTCACCTCACTCCTCTTCAACATACACACCGCTGAACTCTGCCATCCTGCTAACTACATCCCCTAACTAACTCGTGCTCCCATGTCGTCCCTTAAACTACAGCACGTTCCATTTAACACTACGTAGCAAAGCTACGTCCCCACTACACATTCAAAGTCTGTCTTTGTCTCCAAAATGCTCTAAATCATTTCCCATCCTAAATCTGACTTAAATCCCTCTACCTAATCCATTCCACGGACTCCATGAGGACTTACCCCTTGCCCCATGAAGTCGGTCCAGCAAAGCTAACCCTTCCTCCTAGCTAGTGTCCATCCTGTGTCCTGGCCACGGGGTCTTCCACCACTTGCCCAGGGAATCCTGTTCACCCGAAAGCGAGGCTTGTTCTTTTTTTTTTAATGCGCAGCACCAGCGCGGCAACTCGCAACCTGTGCACCAGCACGGCAATTCACAGCCACACACCTGTGGCGTGACGTCATGGTAGCTGTTCGCGTCCCTCGACCCTCTTGGACGGTACCATCCGGCAGGGATTCACCCTCCTGCCGGATTCCAACCACACACACGCAGCCATGACGTCACCCGGCGCATCAAAAAAAAAAAACACAAGCCTCACGTCTCGAGGGGTTCCCCACACGAACACATGTGCTCTGCCCGTTGGAGCTTAACACACCCGCCCGCGTGGAGAACCCGTCCGGTCCAAATTCGAAATCCTGCCTAAACTTTGTCCGTCGCGGGATCGGCAACATGCACAGCCTCGTTTCCGGACTGGGTTTCACTTCCGCAGTTGAGCACGTGGCGGCCTCGTGCGTTGCACAGCACGGACCGCGCGCTCGCCGCTGGGTGAACCCGGAGCGTTGCTCAAAATAGCTACGGCCGCTACCCGGCCCTCGTCTCTCTGTCGCCGTCTCCGTCGCCATTCACTCCACACACACCTGCGTGTCACGACGCTCACACACCATTCCATCACACTCACACCGGGAGACGTGGCTGCATGTTCGCGCATGCTGACCGATATCTCCCTTACACACAGCGGCCTTGCACACACTGTCTCCCCCACACACCGTGCCTCACTCCCACACGGCGTGCTGGGAAGCACGCACCTCGGCACACTTGCCACCACACCACTCGCACACGGGGCCACACTCCCACTCGGGGGCGCACTCACACCTTGCACCACACACACCGGGACAACCACACTGGGGATTTGTGCCACCCCAAGGGTTTCCGGGGCCTCTATACCCCCCAAGCTCGGCGTGCACCTGTCCACAGCACCCGTCCCCTCAAACTCGCTCGACACAACCGGACTCACCTGGTCGTGAGTCGCCTCAAGGGGGCATACATCCTCACTCGTTCCTGGAGGAGGCTATCCAGCTGCTCGCACCGGGTCCCTACACGGTCCGCCAGCTCCCCCTCATCGTCCTCCACTACCTCTGTGTGTGTGTGCTCGTCTTCAATCCCGTCCAATTCACCCTCTATCTCCCGTGTCTCTGTACATTTATTAGTTTCTGTTGTCTCCTCGTGTCTATTAGTCTCTGCTTCTTTCTTGCGTCTTTCCCTTATCTTTATGTAGGTCAACCTTGCTTTCTCCTAAAGTCGCTCCCGTCCTTCCCTCTGTTTCACTCCTTGCTCTTTCACGATCTCCTCGTACCTCATCCCTGCTTTCCGTTTTAATTCTTATTTTCTCTCCCTCCCAATTCCTTTCACCTCGTGTCTTATCTCCCTCGTGCACGTCTCCGTCACCCTAATTAGTTTTTCCTTCTCGGTCACCGTCACTGTTGCTCTCTCCGTCACCTTTACAAGTCTCGTCCAACACGTCTCCCGAATTATTTTCTCCTCACCCGCCTCCATTGTGGGCCTGACAGCCGTTGCACTCCCTCCCAGCTTGTTCACTCCCACACGTGGCGTCGCCATTTTGAGCGCCCCTGTTATTGCCTTCATGCCCGCCTGCAGGCTTCAGCCTATTTGCTACATCTCACCCTGCATTTTTCCATTTCTTCTTTCATTCCGTTTTTCATTTGTTGCGCATTCGTTTTCACTTCATTTATGGCTTGCAAAATCATTTCGAGTGCACTCGGCTGAGCCGATTCGGCACGGATCGGGGGTTTTGGCGGAGGGGGGGGAGGGGGGTGTCATACACCGCGGCCACCGCCGCACCTATTTCGGGCTCTGGGTTCGGTTGGGGGGGAAGTTCGTCCTGTACAACCAGCATTTCCTGCACGGGGATCTTATCCTGGACCATGGATTCTAACATTTCTAAATCCATTCCTAATACCCCCGGCTCCCGCTCGCCGTGAGATTCCATCTTATTTCTCGTAAGGGGTTAAATTGGCCTGCTCGAATTTGGAGGGAATCGGGGGTCGCTCCTCTCACCCCTGAACCGATTCCCCGTGAATTTAGCTTGGAGGCGGGAGGGATTCGAATCCCACTCCCGGACACCTGTGTTGCGAATTCGCGCCCGCCAGTGTGCGATCGGCCGCTCGATTCGAATGGTGGCCGCCTCGCCCACCGGAACGGACAATTCTGTTGTGACCCTCTCGGAACAACGCCAGGAGCTAGTCACGGGTGGGGGTTTAACCCCACCACGACCGTGCCAATTGCCCACCCACGCAGGATAGGGTTGCTCGCCAAATTCGATCTACCCAAGTACCTGCGCGGATGGTCGACCGGGCGATCGTACCTCGCCGCAGGCCGACTCCAGACACGAACCGCTTAAGCGGTCTGTTCCGTGCTATCGGGATAACCGAGCGGTGTTATCGTCGGCCTCGACGGTTCCGATTAATTATCGGGCGTTTTAAGCCCACTACGAACCCTTTTACGTGAAGCAGGATGGAGGGTCAATCAAAAGACGAAGCGAAACGGCAAAACAGTTCACACAATGCACATTTATTACGCGACATACGGAAAGCACACATATACAGCCAAACAGTCAAAATGCACCTATATCAGGAAAACAAGAGAAACAATGACGCAGAGTTACAACCGAATACGTGTACACACGGCAACACTTACACAGTTCTACTTTACAAGACATGGCGCCAACACACATTTACTCAAAACCAAAGGAAAGAAGCCACCCTCATAGACAAGGGGGCAGACGGGCCGGTCGGCCAATATGTGCGCGGGACCTGAAGGAGCGGCCAGGTCCGCGAGACCGGGTGGGTCCTACCCGCGTCCTCGTGACGCGTTGGTGGACGAGCCGCAGACGTGGCCACGTGGCTGTGCCCCGACTCCATGCTCCTTCGCGGGTTTCGTTGGCACGACGTTTGGAGTGGGGTTGGAACGGGGCCCCCTTTGTTGCACTATCTCAGCGCGGGGGAAAAGGGG
>NC_140967.1:57447774-57559274 GCF_056783735.1 Eptatretus burgeri
GAAGAAGCATATCCAGGGTAGAGTAGCCTTGTCTGAAACCAAATTGATGATCGGAAGTCAAGCCATTGGAGAAGAGGAAGGATTTAATGTCTGAAGCCATGATGGATTCCACAACCTTGCTGATGATTGGGAGAAGGGTATTTGGTCTGTCGTTGCAGGAATCTGTTTTTGCACCTTTTTATGCAGAGCTGTATATTTGCTGATTTCCAAACAGATGGTAGATGACCTTGAGCAAATGAGAGGGTGAAGAGAATGGAGAGAGGTGAGCAAGAGCAGAGGAGCAGGTTTTTTAGGACATGTGGGCTGATGCCGTCTGGACCGGTTGCAGAATCTGAGTCAAGGTTTGACAGCAAGCTCTCCACTTTGTCGGGAGAAAAGGACACAGAGTCCAGGAACAGCTGGATCCGACTGTGTTCGGTGGGTACAGAAAACGATGGGTTTCGGACACAAGATTTAGATGCAAACACCGAGTTTGGGAATTCACCCTTTTCACGTACGGATTCAGCAGTGCAGCCATTTAAGGTAATGGAGGGGGAACATACACCAGAAACAGATTTGATTAGCCACGACCAGGATTTGGAGGAGGGAGAGATGTTTGAGAGTTCAGATTTGAGATTAGAAAGATGTTGTTTACTGGCTCTCCTGAGGATAGTGGGCACATTTATGATTTCATAGAAATGGGGAATGCATCGATCTATAATTCCAGAAATCTGTGTGTGTGTGTGTGTGTGTGTGTGTGTGTGTGTGTGTGTGTGTGTGTGTGTGTGTGTGTGTGTGTGTGTGTGTGTGTGTCTCTGTCTGTCTGTCTGTCCGTCTGTTTGTCTGCGACCGCCGTTTCTCGACGACCGCCTGTCCGATCTGATTGAAACTTGCCAGGAATATTGCTGGGGACCCACGGATGTGCCTTTTCGAGGTTTGATATTAATCGGCTGAGCGGTTCCCAAGTTATGGCCATTTATCTGTCGACCAATGACAAGACACGGTGCTATGACATCACGAATGACGTCACAATTAATGTTTATTTATTTATTATTATTATTTTTTGCACGATTGACGGTCTGATCTGATTGAAACTTGCCAGGAATATTGCTGGGGACCCGCGGATGTGCCTTTTCAAGGTTTGATATTAATCGGATAAGCGGTTCCCAAGTTACCGCCATGTATCTGTCAACCAATGACAAGACACGGTGCTATGACATCACAATTAATGTTTATTATTTATTCATTTTTTTTGCACGATTGACGGTCCGATCTGATTGAAACTTGCCAGGAATATTGCCGGGGCCCGCGGATGTGCCTCTCAAGGTTTGATATCAATCGGACGAGTGGTTCCCAAGTTACGGCCATTTATCTGTCGACCAATGGCAGGACACGGTGCTATGACATCACGAATGACGTCACAATTAATATTTTTTTTTGCACGATTGATGTCACAGTTCTTCTTCTTCTTCGGTATGATGTCACAATCGACCCTGGGGACCTGAGTTTGTGCCTTTTCAAGGTTTGATATCGTTCTATATCCGTTTCAGCTGTTTCCCAAGTGTTTCCCAAGGTTTGAAAGCTGTTTTTTCCCAAGGTTCGAATTAATTGTTCAAATTATTAATTAATCCAAAGGTTTGAATTTTCCCAAGGGAAACATGTTTCCCAAGGATTTGAAAGCTGTTTTTCCAAAGGTTTGAATTAATTGTTGTGCTTGGTGGACATTTGTGAATACATTTACAGAGAGGGGGGGGGGAAGAGGGGGGCAAGAGAGGGGGACGAGAGAGGGGAGGGGGGAGAGAGGAAGGGTGAGATGAGGAACGGAGAGAGACGGGGTGGCGAGAGAGGGGGGGGGCGAGATAGAGGGGGCGAGAGAGGTCTGCACATACTGGCATTCACCTACAGGCATGCACCTACGGGCCCGCACCTACGGGCCCGTACTATTATTTTTAATTTCAACTTCATTGGACACATGGTTTGGCAGCCATATTGGATTTACCCTCAAACCTATAAAAAATACATCACTCAAAGGAAGTCCTGGCGGGAGTCTGCAATCTCTGATTGTTCTTGTCTGGAATCTCTGCTGAGGTGTTTGGCCAGTGCTAATTTGATGGTCACTAGCTAATACCACCTGTCACTTCGCTGATGGCAATATGAGAGGGGAGAAGGAGTCAAAGAGGTGGGAAGAGGGTGGGAGTGCAGGGAGAGGAAAGAGGTGGAAGAGAGAGGAGGGAGGATGAGAGAGGAGGGAGGGGAAGTGAGGAGGGTTGGGGGAAGGGAAGACTGTGAGGTGAGAGGAAGGGAAGGCAGACATCTGGTGGAGCGTTAACTCTGACTCATACTGTTTCATCCAAATGATTCTGCACAGAATAACAGTGAAGTTGGAAACAAAATAATGTCTGAACTCCACTTTCGACCTGTCACACTAAAATAACAGTCCAGAGACAAACTGCTGTCCAGACAAGTCTGTAGACAAACTCTGCCCAGACGCGTACGGAAACAAACACCGTCCAGACATAACTAAGAGAGAGAGAGAGAGAGAGAGAGAGAGAGAGAGAGAGAGAGAGAGAGAGAGAGAGAGAGAGAGAGAGAGAGAGAGAGAGAGAGAGAGAGAGAGAGAGAGAGAGAGAGAGAGAGAGAATATTGTTGTGTCCAAGGGGGATTAACCCCTACCTGGACGGATGGCCAAGCTTCTCCCTTGGAGGGCCACAGCCGAGACTCTCGGAGATTAGTTCATGTGCACGGGAAAACGGTTAAGCGCTGTACCAGAAGGGCACAAATACACGGACACAAGCAAATTGAATTAACTAAATAATAATTTAATACCAATAATCAAATATGTACAATGACAATAATTCAAATTATAATAATGAAAGGAAAATGTGAGGTGAACCAAATATAAATCTAATTAACGTGCCTCCACACAGACTTGAATACAGACAAGAGGAAAATGAACCAAAGAAAAATCCCTCCTTTGTCCCGGCACTTAGCTGTGTGCCAGAGATGGTCTTGAGGGAGCTTTTAATTGAGGTGCTTCGCAGACGCGTCCAACAAAATGGCGCCAAGCCACCCTCTCGCCATGGGAAGAGCATACATCAGGCAATTTGTGAGTGGTAATTGACACCAAGGCTCAGGGACCACCATGCAGCTTCATTTCATGAGCGAATACGCCCATCCTTTCTCTCTTGCACCCGGTCAGGTCCAAATGATGGCCCACACGAGACGATTTCTGAGGCCCCGTGATGACGTCACGAGGCATGCTCTGCTTCCCTCCTCAGAAACGTACATACTTCACGGCTCAGCTGAACTGTCAATGGCCAATGTCATGCTCTGCACACGAGCTAATTTCACACTGCATGAACACGAGAATCGTGCAGCCTTCTCGTCTCTCCCGACTGGACGATTCTCGGACGAGAATCATCCTCTCCCAACCACGTGCATCCCTTTGTTAACTATCCGCCACCTTCCTATCTGAGCTGCTCCTCCCATGCCATCATCCTCTTCATGCGTCTCACATCACGCCCGTCAAACGTTCGCCTCTGGGGTGGGGCCTGCTCGCCCGAAACCCGGTAAGGCGGGGCCTCTGCCCCCTGGGCACGTTTTGCTTGCTTGTTATTATTAGTCCAGGCAAAATAAGGTTTGATCGGGAACAAATTGCAACATAATTTTTTTTAGCACATTGCATTTCTATGAGGTCCCCAGAACACCATAATAAAAGTCTTAAGGAATCCCTGTTGCGGAAATACGTCTAATTTGCATAAATCCAATATGGCCATCAAATGTCAATATTTTGCCACATCTTTGCTCTTGGATGATATATTTGAGCCATTTTAACTTCTAGTATATGTCTTTTGCATACAATAATTCATTTAGAGTATTTAACAATTTTATTGGATGTATTTTGACACACATCTCGTTTGCATAAATCCAATATGGCTGCCAAATATCAATATTTTGCCATATATTTACTCTCAGACAACAGGTTTGAGCGGTTTATATTTCTAGAATATTTGAGGGGATCAAAGGCTAAATTTGGGATAGTTTAATATTTTTATAGGATGGGTTTAAATAAAATGATGGATGAATTTAATAAAATCCAATATGGCCACCAAATATCGATATTTTGTGATCAAATTTATGACAGTCACTTCTTTGGCTAGTGTTTCATTGCAGGCATTTTAATACCCGACTGAAGATGCCCATCAAGGTCATCATTATAGTCATCAGTGAAATCTGGTAGCTGTGAGTTGGCACAAATTGTCCCATGACATTCCCCACAAACAGCACTGCAATGCAGACTATACTTTCTGCATGTGCACCTCTTTGTATTACTGTCTGTTTTACAGTGACAGCAAATGACAATAAGCAAAACGCTGCATTTCACAGAAAGGACTTGTAAAAGTACAGTGACATCAAATTCGCAACAAAAAAATGCTCAAATTACGCCAAAACAAGCTTCTCAAAACCAAACAAAAGCAGTGTCTGACTCAACTTTTTGTTCTGCATCACTATTCTGAAGCGAAAACGTGTGATTTCATTGAAATAGTGAGTATTCCAGCTTCAAATTCGCCAAAAAATCTCAAATTACCCTAAAACAAGCGTTTTAAACCAAACAAAAGCATTGTCTGATTCAACTTTTTGTTCTGCATCACTATTCTGAAACGAAAACGTGTGATTTCATTGAGAGAGTGAGTATTCTGGCTTCAAATTCGCCAAAAAATCTCAAATTACCCTAAAACAAGCGTTTTAAACCAAACAAAAGCATTGTCTGATTCAACTTTTTGTTCTGCATCACTATTCTGAAGCGAAAACGTGTGATTTTATTGAAATAGTGAGTATTCCAGCTTCAAATTCGCGCAAACAATGCTCAAATTACCCTAAAACAATCTTTTTAAACCAAACAAAAGCATTGTCTGACTCAACTTTTTGTTCTGCATCACGATTCTGAAGTGATAACGTGTGATTTCATTGAAATAGTGAGTATTCTAGCTTGAAATTAGCTTTATAAAAAATGCTCAAATTACCCAAAAACAATCCCTTTAAACCAAAAAAAGCATTGTCTGACTCAACTTTCTGTTCTGCTTCACGATTCTGAAGGGAAAACATGTGATTTCATTGAAATAGTGAGTATTTTTGCTTCAAATTCACGCAAAAATTGCTCAAATTACCTGAAAACAAGCATTTTGAACAAACAAAAGCATTGTATGACTCAAATTTTTGTTCTGCATCACTATGCTAAAGCGAAAACGTGTGATTTCATTGAAACAGTGAGTATTCTTGCTCCAAATTCACGCAAAAAATGCTCAAATTACGCGAAAACAACCTTTTGGAACCAAACAAAAGTATTGTCTGATTTAACTTTTTGTTCTGCATCACTATTCTGAAGGGAAAACGTGTAATTTTTTTGAAATAGTGAGTATTCCAGCTTCAAATTCGAGCAAAAAAATGCTCAAATTACCCAAAAACAAGCTTTTGAAACCAAACAAAAGTATTGTCTGATTCAACTTTTTGTTCTGCATCACTATTCTGAAGGGAAAACGTGTGATTTTATTGAAATAGTGAGTATTCCAGCTTCAAATTCGCGCAAACAATGCTCAAATTACCCTAAAACAATCTTTTTAAACCAAACAAAAGCATTGTCTGACTCAACTTTTTGTTCTGCATCACAATTCTGAAGTGATAACGTGTGATTTCATTGAAAGAGTGAGTATTCTAGCTTGAAATTAGCTTTATAAAAAATGCTCAAATTACCCAAAAACAATCCCTTTAAACCAAAAAAAAGCATTGTCTGACTCAACTTTCTGTTCTGCTTCACGATTCTGAAGGGAAAACATGTGATTTCATTGAAATAGTGAGTATTTTTGCTTCAAATTCACGCAAAAATTGCTCAAATTACCTGAAAACAAGCATTTTGAACAAACAAAAGCATTGTATGACTCAAATTTTTGTTCTGCATCACTATGCTAAAGCGAAAACGTGTGATTTCATTGAAACAGTGAGTATTCTTGCTCCAAATTCACGCAAAAAATGCTCAAAATACGCGAAAACAAGCTTTTTAAAACAAACAAAAGCATTGTCTGACTCAACTTTTTGTTCTGCATCACCATTCTGAAGCGAAAACGTTTGATTTCATTGAAATAGTTAGTATTCTGGCTTCAAATTCGTGCAAACAAATGCTCAAATTACCCAAAAACAAGCCCTTTAAACCAAAAAAAGCATTGTCTGACTCAACTTTTTGTTCTGCATCACGATGCTAAAGCGAAAACGTTTGATTTCATTGAAAGAGTGAGTATTCTTGCTCCAAATTCGCTCAAAAAATGCTCAAATTACCCTAAAACATGATTTTCAAACCAAACAAAGGCATTGTCTGACTCAACTTGCTGTTGTGCATCACTATTCTGAAGCGAAAACGTGTGATTTCATTGAAATATTGAGTATTCAAGCTTCAAATTCGAGCAAAAAAATGCTCAAATTACCATAAAACAAGCTTTTTAAACTAAACAAAAGCATTGTCTGACTCAACTTTTTGTTCTGAATCACTATTCTGAAGCGAAAACGTGAGAGTTCATTGAAATAGTGAGTATTCTGGCTTAAAATTCGCTCAAAAATAATGCTCAAATTACCCGAAAACAAGCTTTTTAAACCAAACAAAAGTATGGTCTGACTCAACTTATTTGTTCTGCATCACTATTCTGAAGGGAAAACTTGTGATTTCATTGAAATAGTGAGTATTCTGGCTTCAAATTCGCCAAAAAATCTCAAATTACCCTAAAACAAGCGTTTTAAACCAAACAAAAGCATTGTCTGATTCAACTTTTTGTTCTGCATCACTATTCTGAAACGAAAACGTGTGATTTCATTGAGAGAGTGAGTATTCTGGCTTCAAATTCGCCAAAAATTGCTCAAATTACCTGAAAACAAGCATTTTGAACAAACAAAAGCATTGTATGACTCAAATTTTTGTTCTGCATCACGATGCTAAAGCGAAAACGTGTGATTTCATTGAAACAGTGAGTATTCTTGCTCCAAATTCACGCAAAAATGCTCAAATTACGCGAAAACAACCTTTTGGAACCAAACAAAAGTATTGTCTGATTTAACTTTTTGTTCTGCATCACTATTCTGAAGGGAAAACGTGTGATTTTTTTGAAATAGTGAGTATTCCAGCTTCAAATTCGAGCAAAAAAAAATGCTCAAATTACCCAAAAACAAGCTTTTGAAACCAAACAAAAGTATTGTCTGATTCAACTTTTTGTTCTGCATCACTATTCTGAAGGGAAAACGTGTGATTTTATTGAAATAGTGAGTATTCCAGCTTCAAATTCGCGCAAACAATGCTCAAATTACCCTAAAACAATCTTTTTAAACCAAACAAAAGCATTGTCTGACTCAACTTTTTGTTCCGCATCACAATTCTGAAGTGATAACGTGTGATTTCATTGAAATAGTGAGTATTCTAGCTTGAAATTAGCTTTATAAAAAATGCTCAAATTACCCAAAAACAATCCCTTTAAACCAAAAAAAAGCATTGCCTGACTCAACTTTCTGTTCTGCTTCACGATTCTGAAGGGAAAACATGTGATTTCATTGAAATAGTGAGTATTTTTGCTTCAAATTCACGCAAAAATTGCTCAAATTACCTGAAAACAAGCATTTTGAACAAACAAAAGCATTGTATGACTCAAATTTTTGTTCTGCATCACTATGCTAAAGCGAAAACGTGTGATTTCATTGAAACAGTGAGTATTCTTGCTCCAAATTCACGCAAAAAATGCTCAAATTACGCGAAAACAAGCTTTTTAAAACAAACAAAAGCATTGTCTGACTCAACTTTTTGTTCTGCATCACCATTCTGAAGCGAAAACGTTTGATTTCATTGAAATAGTTAGTATTCTGGCTTCAAATTCGTGCAAACAAATGCTCAAATTACCCAAAAACAAGCCCTTGAAACCAAAAAAAGCATTGTCTGACTCAACTTTTTTTCTGCATCACTATTCTGAAGGGAAAAAGTGTGATTTCATTGAAATCGGTGAGTATTCTCGCTTCAAATTCGCGCAAAAAAATGCTCAAATTACCCTAAAACAAGCTTTTTAAACCAAATAAAAGCATTGTCTGACTCAACTTTTTGTTCTGCATCACCATTCTGAAGCGAAAACGTTTGATTTCATTGAAATAGTAAGTATTCTGGCTTCAAATTCGCCCAAAAAATGCTCAAATCACCCGAAAACAAGCTTTTTAATCCAACCAAAAGCATTGTCTGACTCTACTTTTTGTTCTGCTTCACTATTCTGAAGCAAAAACGTGTGATCTCATTGAAATAGTGAGTAATCTGGCTTCAAATTCACGCAAACAATGCTTAAGTTACCCTAAAACAATCTTTTTAAACCAAACAAAAGCATTGTCTGACGCAAAATTTTGTTCTGCATCACTATTCTGAAGCGAAAGCGTGTGATTTCATTGAATGAGTGAGTATTCTAGCTTCAAATTTGCACAAAAAAATGCTCAAATTACCATAAAACAAGCTTTTTAAACCAAATAAAAGCATTGTTTGACTCAACTTTTTGTTCTGCATCACGATTCTGAAGTGAAAACGTGTGATTTCATTAAAATAGTGAGTATTCAAGCTTCAAATTCGCTCAAAAAAAATGCTCAAATTACCCCAAAACAAGCTTTTTAAAGCAAAGAAAAGTATGGTCTGACTCAACTTTTTGTTCTGCATCACTATTCTGAAGCGAAAACGTGTGATTTCATTGAGAGAGTGAGTATTCTGGCTTCAAATTCGCCAAAAAATCTCAAATTACCCTAAAACAAGCGTTTTAAACCAAACAAAAGCGTTGTCTGATTCAACTTTTTGTTCTGCATCACTATTCTGAAGGGAAAACGTGTGATTTCATTGAAAGAGTGAGTTTTCCAGCTTCAA
Organism: Eptatretus burgeri; assembly: GCF_056783735.1. NCBI lineage: Eukaryota > Metazoa > Chordata > Myxini > Myxiniformes > Myxinidae > Eptatretus > Eptatretus burgeri. The sequence continues at coordinate 57,456,674 of NC_140967.1, forward strand.
ATTCGCCAAAAAATCTCAAATTACCCTAAAACAAGCGTTTTAAACCAAACAAAAGCATTGTCTGACTCAACTTTTTGTTCTGCATCACTATTCTGAAGCGAAAACGTGTGATTTCATTGAGAGAGTGAGTATTCTGGCTTCAAATTCGAGCGAAAAAAAATGCTCAAATTACCCAAAAACAAGCTTTTGAAACCAAACAAAAGTATTGTCTGATTCAACTTTTTGTTCTGCATCACTATTCTGAAGGGAAAACGTGTGATTTTATTGAAATAGTGAGTATTCCAGCTTCAAATTCGCGCAAACAATGCTCAAATTACCCTAAAACAATCTTTTTAAACCAAACAAAAGCATTGTCTGACTCAACTTTTTGTTCTGCATCACGATTCTGAAGTGATAACGTGTGATTTCATTGAAATAGTGAGTATTCTAGCTTGAAATTAGCTTTAAAAAAATGCTCAAATTACCCAAAAACAATCCCTTTAAACCAAAAAAGCATTGTCTGACTCAACTTTCTGTTCTGCCTCACGATTCTGAAGGGAAAACATGTGATTTCATTGAAATAGTGAGTATTTTTGCTTCAAATTCACGCAAAAATTGCTCAAATTACCTGAAAACAAGCATTTTGAACAAACAAAAGCATTGTATGACTCAAATTTTTGTTCTGCATCACTATGCTAAAGCGAAAACGTGTGATTTCATTGAATGAGTGAGTATTCTAGCTTCAAATTTGCACAAAAAAATGCTCAAATTACCATAAAACAAGTTTTTTAAACCAAATAAAAGCATTGTTTGACTCAACTTTTTGTTCTGCATCACGATTCTGAAGTGAAAACGTGTGATTTCATTAAAATAGTGAGTATTCAAGCTTCAAATTCGCTCAAAAAAAATGCTCAAATTACCCCAAAACAAGCTTTTTAAAGCAAAGAAAAGTATGGTCTGACTCAACTTTTTGTTCTGCATCACTATTCTGAAGCGAAAACGTGTGATTTCATTGAGAGAGTGAGTATTCTGGCTTCAAATTCGCCAAAAAATCTCAAATTACCCTAAAACAAGCGTTTTAAACCAAACAAAAGCATTGTCTGACTCAACTTTTTGTTCTGCATCACTATTCTGAAGCGAAAACGTGTGATTTCATTGAGAGAGTGAGTATTCTGGCTTCAAATTCGAGCGAAAAAAAATGCTCAAATTACCCAAAAACAAGCTTTTGAAACCAAACAAAAGTATTGTCTGATTCAACTTTTTGTTCTGCATCACTATTCTGAAGGGAAAACGTGTGATTTTATTGAAATAGTGAGTATTCCAGCTTCAAATTCGCGCAAACAATGCTCAAATTACCCTAAAACAATCTTTTTAAACCAAACAAAAGCATTGTCTGACTCAACTTTTTGTTCTGCATCACGATTCTGAAGTGATAACGTGTGATTTCATTGAAATAGTGAGTATTCTAGCTTGAAATTAGCTTTATAAAAAATGCTCAAATTACCCAAAAACAATCCCTTTAAACCAAAAAAAGCATTGTCTGACTCAACTTTCTGTTCTGCCTCACGATTCTGAAGGGAAAACATGTGATTTCATTGAAATAGTGAGTATTTTTGCTTCAAATTCACGCAAAAATTGCTCAAATTACCTGAAAACAAGCATTTTGAACAAACAAAAGCATTGTATGACTCAAATTTTTGTTCTGCATCACTATGCTAAAGCGAAAACGTGTGATTTCATTGAAACAGTGAGTATTCTTGCTCCAAATTCACGCAAAAAATGCTCAAATTACCCGAAAACAAGCTTTTTAAACCTAACAAAAGCATTGTCTGACTCAACTTTTTGTTCTGCATCACCATTCTGAAGCGAAAACGTTTGATTTCATTGAAATAGTTAGTATTCTGGCTTCAAATTCGTGCAAACAAATGCTCAAATTACCCAAAAACAAGCCCTTTAAACCAAAAAAAGCATTGTCTGACTCAACTTTTTTTCTGCATCACTATTCTGAAGGGAAAACGTGTGATTTCATTGAAATCGGTGAGTATTCTCGCTTCAAATTCGCGCAAAAAAAATGCTCAAATTACCCTAAAACAATCTTCTGAAACCAAACAAAAGCATTGTCTGACGCAAAATTTTGTTCTGCATCACTATTCTGAAGCGAAAGCGTGTGATTTCATTGAATGAGTGAGTATTCCAGCTTGAAATTAGCTGAAAAAAATGCTCAAATTACCCTAAAACAAGCTTTTTAAACCAAATAAAAGCATTTTCTGACTCAACTTTTTGTTCTGCATCACCATTCTGAAGCGAAAACGTTTGATTTCATTGAAATAGTAAGTATTCTGGCTTCAAATTCGCCCAAAAATGCTCAAATCACCCGAAAACAAGCTTTTTAATCCAACCAAAAGCATTGTCTGACTCTACTTTTTGTTCTGCTTCACTATTCTGAAGCAAAAACGTGTGATCTCATTGAAATAGTGAGTAATCTGGCTTCAAATTCACGCAAACAATGCTTAAATTACCCTAAAACAATCTTTTTAAACCAAACAAAAGCATTGTCTGACGCAAAATTTTGTTCTGCATCACTATTCTGAAGCGAAAGCGTGTGATTTCATTGAATGAGTGAGTATTCTAGCTTCAAATTTGCACAAAAAATGCTCAAATTACCATAAAACAAGCTTTTTAAACCAAATAAAAGCATTGTTTGACTCAACTTTTTGTTCTGCATCACGATTCTGAAGTGAAAACGTGTGATTTCATTAAAATAGTGAGTATTCAAGCTTCAAATTCGCTCAAAAAATGCTGAAATTTCCCGAAAACAAGCTTTTTAAAGCAAACAAAAGTATGGTCTGACTCAACTTTTTGTTCTGCATCACTATTCTGAAGCGAAAACGTGTGATTTCATTGAAATAGTGAGTATTCTGGCTTAAAATTCGCTCAAAGAAAATGCTCAAATTACCCGAAAACAAGCTTTTTAAACCAAACAAAAGTATGGTCTGACTCAACTTATTTGTTCTACATCACTATTCTGAAGGGAAAACCTGTGATTTCATTGAAATAGTGAGTATTCTCGCTTCAAATTCGTGCAAACAAATGCTCAAATTTCCCTAAACAAGCCCTTTAAACCAAAAAAAAGCATTGTCTGACTCAACTTTTTGTTCTGCATCACTATTCTGAAGCGAAAACGTGTGATTTCATTGAGAGAGAGTGAGTATTCTGGCTTCAAATTCGCCAAACAAAATCTCAAATTACCCTAAAACAAGCGTTTTAAACCAAACAAAAGCATTGTCTGACTCAACTTCTTGTTCTGCATCACTATTCTGAAGGGAAAACGTGTGATTTCATTGAAAGAGTGAGTTTTCCAGCTTCAAATTCGCCCAAAAATGCTCAAATCACCCGAAAAGAAGCTTTTTAATCCAACCAAAAGCATTGTCTGACTCTACTTTTTGTTCTGCTTCACTATTCTGAAGCAAAAACGTGTGATCTCATTGAAATAGTGAGTAATCTGGCTTCAAATTCACGCAAACAATGCTTAAATTACCCTAAAACAATCTTTTTAAACCAAACAAAAGCATTGTCTGACGCAAAATTTTGTTCTGCATCACTATTCTGAAGCGAAAGCGTGTGATTTCATTGAATGAGTGAGTATTCTAGCTTCAAATTTGCACAAAAAATGCTCAAATTACCATAAAACAAGCTTTTTAAACCAAATAAAAGCATTGTTTGACTCAACTTTTTGTTCTGCATCACGATTCTGAAGTGAAAACGTGTGATTTCATTAAAATAGTGAGTATTCAAGCTTCAAATTCGCTCAAAAAATGCTGAAATTTCCTGAAAACAAGCTTTTTCAAGCAAACAAAAGTATGGTCTGACTCAACTTTTTGTTCTGCATCACTATTCTGAAGCGAAAACGTGTGATTTCATTGAAATAGTGAGTATTCTGGCTTAAAATTCGCTCAAAGAAAATGCTCAAATTACCCGAAAACAAGCTTTTTAAACCAAACAAAAGTATGGTCTGACTCAACTTATTTGTTCTACATCACTATTCTGAAGGGAAAACCTGTGATTTCATTGAAATAGTGAGTATTCTCGCTTCAAATTCGTGCAAACAAATGCTCAAATTTCCCTAAACAAGCCCTTTAAACCAAAAAAAGCATTGTCTGACTCAACTTCTTGTTCTGCATCACTATTCTGAAGGGAAAACGTGTGATTTCATTGAAAGAGTGAGTTTTCCAGCTTCAAATTCGCCAAACAAAATGCTCAAATTTCCCTAAACAAGCCCTTTAAACCAAAAAAAGCATTGTCTGACTCAACTTCTTGTTCTGCATCACTATTCTGAAGGGAAAACGTGTGATTTCATTGAAAGAGTGAGTTTTCCAGCTTCAAATTCGCGCAAAAAATGCTCAAATTACCCTAAAACAAGCATTTTGAACCAAACAGAAGCATTGTATGACTCAAATTTTTGTTCTGCATCACGATTCTGAAGGGAAAACGTGATTTCATTGAAATAGTGAGTATTCTCGCTTCAAATTCGCCAAAAAATCTCAAATTACCCTAAAACAAGCGTTTTAAACCAAACAAAAGCATTGTCTGACGCAACCTTTTGTTCTGCATCACTATTCTGAAGCGAAAACGTGTGATTTCATTGAGAGAGTGAGTATTCTGGCTTCAAATTCGAGCAAAAAAAAAAATAATGCTCAAATTACACAAAAACAAGCTTTTGAAACCAAACAAAAGCATTGTGTGACTCAACTTTTTGTTCTGCATCACGATGCTAAAGCGAAAACGTTTGATTTCATTGAAAGAGTGAGTATTCTTGCTCCAAATTCGCGCAAAAAATGCTCAAGTCACCGTAAAACAAGCTTTTTAATCCCACCAAAAGCATTGTCTGACTCTACTTTTTGTTCTGCTTCACTATTCTGAAGCAAAAACGTGTGATCTCATTGAAATAGTGAGTAATCTGGCTTCAAATTCGCGCAAACAATGCTCAAATTACCCGAAAACAATCTTTTTAAACCAAACAAAAGCATTGTCTGACTCAACTTTTTGTTCTGCATCACGATTCTGAAGTGAAAACGTGTGATTTCATTAAAATAGTGAGTATTCAAGCTTCAAATTCGCTCAAAAAATGCTGAAATTTCCTGAAAACAAGCTTTTTCAAGCAAACAAAAGTATGGTCTGACTCAACTTTTTGTTCTGCATCACTATTCTGAAGCGAAAACGTGTGATTTCATTGAAATAGTGAGTATTCTGGCTTAAAATTCGCTCAAAGAAAATGCTCAAATTACCCGAAAACAAGCTTTTTAAACCAAACAAAAGTATGGTCTGACTCAACTTATTTGTTCTACATCACTATTCTGAAGGGAAAACCTGTGATTTCATTGAAATAGTGAGTATTCTCGCTTCAAATTCGTGCAAACAAATGCTCAAATTTCCCTAAACAAGCCCTTTAAACCAAAAAAAAGCATTGTCTGACTCAACTTTTTGTTCTGCATCACTATTCTGAAGCGAAAACGTGTGATTTCATTGAGAGAGAGTGAGTATTCTGGCTTCAAATTCGCCAAACAAAATGTCAAATTACCCTAAAACAAGCGTTTTAAACCAAACAAAAGCATTGTCTGACTCAACTTTTTGTTCTGCATCACTATTCTGAAGGGAAAACGTGTGATTTCATTGAAAGAGTGAGTTTTCCAGCTTCAAATTCGCGCAAAAAATGCTCAAATTACCCTAAAACAAGCATTTTGAACCAAACAGAAGCATTGTATGACTCAAATTTTTGTTCTGCATCACGATTCTGAAGGGAAAACGTGATTTCATTGAAATAGTGAGTATTCTCGCTTCAAATTCGCCAAAACATCTCAAATTACCCTAAAACAAGCGTTTTAAACCAAACAAAAGCATTGTCTGACGCAACCTTTTGTTCTGCATCACTATTCTGAAGCGAAAACGTGTGATTTCATTGAGAGAGTGAGTATTCTGGCTTCAAATTCGAGCAAAAAAAAAATAATGCTCAAATTACACAAAAACAAGCTTTTGAAACCAAACAAAAGCATTGTGTGACTCAACTTTTTGTTCTGCATCACGATGCTAAAGCGAAAACGTTTGATTTCATTGAAAGAGTGAGTATTCTTGCTCCAAATTCGCGCAAAAAATGCTCAAGTCACCGTAAAACAAGCTTTTTAATCCCACCAAAAGCATTGTCTGACTCTACTTTTTGTTCTGCTTCACTATTCTGAAGCAAAAACGTGTGATCTCATTGAAATAGTGAGTAATCTGGCTTCAAATTCGCGCAAACAATGCTCAAATTACCCGAAAACAATCTTTTTAAACCAAACAAAAGCATTGTCTGACTCAACTTTTTGTTCTGCATCACGATTCTGAAGTGAAAACGTGTGATTTCATTAAAATAGTGAGTATTCAAGCTTCAAATTCGCTCAAAAAAATGCTCAAATTACCCAAAAACAATCTTTTTAAACCAAACAAAAGCATTGTCTGACTCAAAATTTTGTTCTGCATCACTATTCTGAAGCGAAAACGTGTGAGTTCATTGAAATAGTGAGTATCCTGGCTTAAAATTCGCTCAAAAAATGCTCAAATTACCCTAAAACATGATTTTCAAACCAAACAAAGGCATTGTCTGACTCAACTTGCTGTTGTGCATCACTATTCTGAAGCGAAAACGTGTGATTTCATTGAAATATTGAGTATTCAAGCTTCAAATTCGAGCAAAAAAATGCTCAAATTAACATAAAACAAGCTTTTTAAACTAAACAAAAGCATTGTCTGACTCAACTTTTTGTTCTGCATCACTATTCTGAAGCGAAAACGTGTTAGTTCATTGAAATAGTGAGTATTCTGGCTTAAATTTCGCTCAAAAAATGCTCAAATTACCTGAAAACAAGCTTTTTAAACCAAACAAAAGTATGGTCTGACTCAACTTATTTGTTCTGCATCACTATTCTGAAGGGACAACCTGTGATTTCATTGAAATAGTGAGTATTCTCGCTTCAAATTCGTGCAAACAAATGCTCAAATTTCCCTAAACAAGCCCTTTAAACCAAAAAAAGCATTGTCTGACTCAACTTTTTGTTCTGCATCACTATTCTTAAGCGAAAACGTGTGATTTCATTGAGAGAGAGTGAGTATTCTGGCTTCAAATTCGCCAAAAAAATCTCAAATTACCCTAAAACAAGCGTTTTAAACCAAACAAAAGCATTGTCTGACTCAACTTCTTGTTCTGCATCACTATTCTGAAGGGAAAACGTGTGATTTCATTGAAAGAGTGAGTTTTCCAGCTTCAAATTCGTGCAAAAAATGCTCAAATTACCCTAAAACAAGCATTTTGAACCAAACAGAAGCATTGTGTGACTGAAATTTTTGTTCTGCATCACGATTCTGAAGGGAAAACGTGATTTCATTGAAATAGTGAGTATTCTCGCTTCAAATTCGCCAAAAAATCTCAAATTACCCTAAAACAAGCGTTTTAAACCAAACAAAAGCATTGTCTGACTCAACCTTTTGTTCTGCATCACTATTCTGAAGCGAAAACGTGTGATTTCATTGAGAGAGTGAGTATTCTGGCTTCAAATTCGAGCAAAAAAAAAATAATGCTCAAATTACACAAAAACAAGCTTTTGAAACCAAACAAAAGTATTGTCTGACTCAACTTTTTGTTCTGCATCACCATTCTAAAGCGAAAACGTGTGATCTCATTGAAATAGTGAGTAATCTGGCTTCAAATTCGCGCAAACAATGCTCAAAGTACCCTAAAACAAGCTTGTTAAACGAAACAAAAGCATTGTGTAACTCAACTTTTTGTTCTGCATCACGATGCTAAAGCGAAAACGTTTGATTTCATTGAAAGAGTGAGTATTCTTGCTCCAAATTCGCGCAAAAAATGCTCAAGTCACCCTAAAACAAGCTTTTTAATCCCACCAAAAGCATCGTCTGACTCTACTTTTTGTTCTGCTTCACTATTCTGAAGCAAAAACGTGTGATCTCATTGAAATAGTGGGTAATCTGGCTTCAAATTCGCGCAACCAATGCTCAAATTACCCTAAAACAATCTTTTTAAACCAAACAAAAGCATTGTCTGACTCAAAATTTTGTTCTGCATCACTATTCTGAAGCGAAAACGTGTGAGTTCATTGAAATATTGAGTATTCAAGCTTCAAATTCGAGCAAAAAAATGCTCAAATTACCATAAAACAAGCTTTTTAAACGAAACAAAACCATTTTCTGACTCAACCTTTTGTTCTGCATCACTATTCTGAAGCGAAAACGTGTGAGTTCATTGAAATAGTGAGTATTCTGGCTTAAAATTCGCTCAAAAAAAATGCTCAAATTACCCGAAAACAAGCTTTTTAAACCAAACAAAAGTATGGTCTGACTCAACTTATTTGTTCTGCATCACTATTGTGAAGGGAAAACCTGTGATTTCATTGAAATAGTGAGTATTCTCGCTTCAAATTCGTGCAAACAAATGCTCAAATTTCCCTAAACAAGCCCTTTAAACCAAAAAAAAAGCATTGTCTGACTCAACTTTTTGTTCTGCATCACTATTCTGAAGCGAAAACGTGTGATTTCATTGAGAGAGTGAGTATTCTGGCTTCAAATTCGCCAAAAAATCTCAAATTACCCTAAAAACAAGCGTTTTAAACCAAACAAAAGCATTGTCTGACTCAACTTTTTGTTCTGCATCACTATTCTGAAGGGAAAACGTGTGAGTTCATTGAAATAGTGAGTATTCTGGCTTAAAATTCGATCAAAAAATGCTCAAATTACCCGAAAACAAGCTTTTTAAACCAAACAAAAGTATGGTCTGACTCAACTTATTTGTTCTGCATCACCATTCTGAAGGGAAAACTTGTGATTTCATTGAAATAGTGAGTATTCTCGCTTCAAATTCGTGCAAACAAATGCTCAAATTTCCCTAAACAAGCACTTTAAACCAAAAAAAGCATTGTTTGACTCAACTTTTTGTTCTGCATCACTATTCTGAAGCGAAAACGTGTGATTTCATTGAAATAGTGAGTATTCAACTTCAAATTCGAGCAAAAAAATACTCAAATTACCATAAAACAAGCTTTTTAAACCAAACAAAAGCATTGTCTGACTCAACTTCTTGTTCTGCATCACTATTCTGAAGGGAAAACGTGTGATTTCATTGAAAGAGTGAGTTTTCCAGCTTCAAATTCGTGCAAAAAATGCTCAAATTACCCTAAAACAAGCATTTTGAACCAAACAGAAGCATTGTGTGACTGAAATTTTTGTTCTGCATCACGATTCTGAAGGGAAAACGTGATTTCATTGAAATAGTGAGTATTCTCGCTTCAAATTCGCCAAAAAATCTCAAATTACCCTAAAACAAGCGTTTTAAACCAAACAAAAGCATTGTCTGACTCAACCTTTTGTTCTGCATCACTATTCTGAAGCGAAAACGTGTGATTTCATTGAGAGAGTGAGTATTCTGGCTTCAAATTCGAGCAAAAAAAAAATAATGCTCAAATTACACAAAAACAAGCTTTTGAAACCAAACAAAAGTATTGTCTGACTCAACTTTTTGTTCTGCATCACCATTCTAAAGCAAAAACGTGTGATCTCATTGAAATAGTGGGTAATCTGGCTTCAAATTCGCGCAACCAATGCTCAAATTACCCTAAAACAATCTTTTTAAACCAAACAAAAGCATTGTCTGACTCAAAATTTTGTTCTGCATCACTATTCTGAAGCGAAAACGTGTGAGTTCATTGAAATATTGAGTATTCAAGCTTCAAATTCGAGCAAAAAAATGCTCAAATTACCATAAAACAAGCTTTTTAAACGAAACAAAACCATTTTCTGACTCAACCTTTTGTTCTGCATCACTATTCTGAAGCGAAAACGTGTGAGTTCATTGAAATAGTGAGTATTCTGGCTTAAAATTCGCTCAAAAAAAATGCTCAAATTACCCGAAAACAAGCTTTTTAAACCAAACAAAAGTATGGTCTGACTCAACTTATTTGTTCTACATCACTATTCTGAAGGGAAAACCTGTGATTTCATTGAAATAGTGAGTATTCTCGCTTCAAATTCGTGCAAACAAATGCTCAAATTTCCCTAAACAAGCCCTTTAAACCAAAAAAAGCATTGTCTGACTCAACTTCTTGTTCTGCATCACTATTCTGAAGGGAAAACGTGTGATTTCATTGAAAGAGTGAGTTTTCCAGCTTCAAATTCGCGCAAAAAATGCTCAAATTACCCTAAAAACAAGCGTTTTAAACCAAACAAAAGCATTGTCTGACTCAACTTTTTGTTCTGCATCACTATTCTGAAGGGAAAACGTGTGAGTTCATTGAAATAGTGAGTATTCTGGCTTAAAATTCGATCAAAAAATGCTCAAATTACCCGAAAACAAGCTTTTTAAACCAAACAAAAGTATGGTCTGACTCAACTTATTTGTTCTGCATCACCATTCTGAAGGGAAAACTTGTGATTTCATTGAAATAGTGAGTATTCTCGCTTCAAATTCGTGCAAACAAATGCTCAAATTTCCCTAAACAAGCACTTTAAACCAAAAAAAGCATTGTTTGACTCAACTTTTTGTTCTGCATCACTATTCTGAAGCGAAAACGTGTGATTTCATTGAAATAGTGAGTATTCAACTTCAAATTCGAGCAAAAAAAATACTCAAATTACCATAAAACAAGCTTTTTAAACCAAACAAAAGCATTGTCTGACTCAACTTCTTGTTCTGCATCACTATTCTGAAGGGAAAACGTGTGATTTCATTGAAAGAGTGAGTTTTCCAGCTTCAAATTCGTGCAAAAAATGCTCAAATTACCCTAAAACAAGCATTTTGAACCAAACAGAAGCATTGTGTGACTGAAATTTTTGTTCTGCATCACGATTCTGAAGGGAAAACGTGATTTCATTGAAATAGTGAGTATTCTCGCTTCAAATTCGCCAAAAAATCTCAAATTACCCTAAAACAAGCGTTTTAAACCAAACAAAAGCATTGTCTGACTCAACCTTTTGTTCTGCATCACTATTCTGAAGCGAAAACGTGTGATTTCATTGAGAGAGTGAGTATTCTGGCTTCAAATTCGAGCAAAAAAAAAATAATGCTCAAATTACACAAAAACAAGCTTTTGAAACCAAACAAAAGTATTGTCTGACTCAACTTTTTGTTCTGCATCACCATTCTAAAGCGAAAACGTGTGATCTCATTGAAATAGTGAGTAATCTGGCTTCAAATTCGCGCAAACAATGCTCAAAGTACCCTAAAACAAGCTTGTTAAACGAAACAAAAGCATTGTGTAACTCAACTTTTTGTTCTGCATCACGATGCTAAAGCGAAAACGTTTGATTTCATTGAAAGAGTGAGTATTCTTGCTCCAAATTCGCGCAAAAAATGCTCAAGTCACCCTAAAACAAGCTTTTTAATCCCACCAAAAGCATTGTCTGACTCTACTTTTTGTTCTGCTTCACTATTCTGAAGCAAAAACGTGTGATCTCATTGAAATAGTGGGTAATCTGGCTTCAAATTCGCGCAACCAATGCTCAAATTACCCTAAAACAATCTTTTTAAACCAAACAAAAGCATTGTCTGACTCAAAATTTTGTTCTGCATCACTATTCTGAAGCGAAAACGTGTGAGTTCATTGAAATATTGAGTATTCAAGCTTCAAATTCGAGCAAAAAAATGCTCAAATTACCATAAAACAAGCTTTTTAAACGAAACAAAACCATTTTCTGACTCAACCTTTTGTTCTGCATCACTATTCTGAAGCGAAAACGTGTGAGTTCATTGAAATAGTGAGTATTCTGGCTTAAAATTCGCTCAAAAATAATGCTCAAATTACCCGAAAACAAGCTTTTTAAACCAAACAAAAGTATGGTCTGACTCAACTTATTTGTTCTGCATCACTATTCTGAAGGGAAAACTTGTGATTTCATAGAAATAGTGAGTATTCTCGCTTCAAATTCCTGCAAACAAATGCTCAAATTTCCCTAAACAAGCCCTTTAAACCAAAAAAAAGCATTGTCTGACTCAACTTTTTGTTCTGCATCACTATTCTGAAGCGAAAACGTGTGATTTCATTGAGAGAGTGAGTATTCTGGCTTCAAATTCGCCAAAAAATCTCAAATTACCCTAAAACAAGCGTTTTAAACCAAACAAAAGCATTGTCTGATTCAACTTTTTGTTCTGCATCACTATTCTGAAGGGAAAACGTGTGAGTTCATTGAAATAGTGAGTATTCTGGCTTAAAATTCGATCAAAAAATGCTCAAATTACCCGAAAACAAGCTTTTTAAACCAAACAAAAGTATGGTCTGACTCAACTTATTTGTTCTGCATCACCATTCTGAAGGGAAAACTTGTGATTTCATTGAAATAGTGAGTATTCTCGCTTCAAATTCGTGCAAACAAATGCTCAAATTTCCCTAAACAAGCACTTTAAACCAAAAAAAGCATTGTTTGACTCAACTTTTTGTTCTGCATCACTATTCTGAAGCGAAAACGTGTGATTTCATTGAAATAGTGAGTATTCAACTTCAAATTCGAGCAAAAAAAATACTCAAATTACCATAAAACAAGCTTTTTAAACCAAACAAAAGCATTGTCTGACTCAACTTTATGTTCTGCATCAATATTCTGAAGCGAAAACGTGTGAGTTCATTGAAATAGTGAGTATTCTGGCTTAAAATTCGCTCAAAAAATGCTCAAATTACCCGAAAACAAGCTTTTGAAACCAAACAAAAGTATTGTCTGACTCAACTTTTTGTTCTGCATCACTATTCTGAAGGGAAAACGTGTGATTTTATTGAAATAGTGAGTATTCTCGCTTCAAATTCGCGCAAAAAATGCTCAAATTACCCTAAAACAAGCATTTTGAACCAAACAAATGCATTGTATGACTCAAATTTTTGTTCTGCATCACTATTCTGAAGCAAAAACGTGTGATTTCATTGAAATTGTGAGTATTCTGATTTCAAATTCGTGCAAAGAAAATGCTCAAATTACCCTAAAACAAGCTTTTTCAACCAAACAAAAGCATTGTGTGACTCATGTTTTTGTTCTGCATCACGATTCTGAAGTGAAAACCTATGATTTCATTGAATGAGTGAGTATTCTGGCTTCAAATTTGCACAAAAAAATGCTCAAATTACCATAAAACAAGCTTTTTAACCAAATAAAAGCATTGTCTGACTCAACTTTATGTTCTGCATCAATATTCTGAAGCGAAAACGTGTGAGTTCATTGAAATAGTGAGTATTCTGGCTTAAAATTCGCTCAAAAAAATGCTCAAATTACCCGAAAACAAGCTTTTTAAACCAAACAAAAGTATGGTCTGACTCAACTTTTTGTTCTGCATCACTATTCTGAAGCGAAAACGTGTGATTTCATTGAGAGAGTGAGTATTCCAGCTTCAAATTCGAGCAAAAAAAAAAAATGCTCAAATTTCCCCAAAACAAGCTTTTGAAACCAAACAAAAGTATTGTCTGACTCAACTTTTTGTTCTGCATCACTATTCTGAAGGGAAAACGTGTGATTTTATTGAAATAGTGAGTATTCTCGCTTCAAATTCGCGCAAAAAATGCTCAAATTACCCTAAAACAAGCATGTTGAACCAAACAAAAGCATTGTATGACTCAAATTTTTGTTCTGCATCACTATTCTGAAGCAAAAACGTGTGATTTCATTGAAATTGTGAGTATTCTGATTTCAAATTCGCGCAAAGAAAATGCTCAAATTACCCTAAAACAAGCTTTTTCAACCAAACAAAAGCATTGTGCGACTCATGTTTTTGTTCTGCATCACGATTCTGAAGTGAAAACGTATGATTTCATTGAATGAGTGAGTATTCTGGCTTCAAATTTGCACAAAAAATGCTCAAATTACCATAAAACAAGCTTTTTAACCAAATAAAAGCATTGTCTGACTCAACTTTTTGTTCTGCATCATGATTCTGAAGTGAAAACGTGTGATTTCATTAAAATAGTGAGTATTCCAGCTTGAAATTAGCTTAAAAAATGCTCAAATTACCCTAAAAGAATGTTGTGAAACCAAACAAAAGCATTGTCTGACTCAACTTTTTGTTCTGCATCACCATTCTGAAGCGAAAACGTTTGATTTCATTGAAATAGTTTTTATTCTGGCTTCAAATTCGTGCAAACAAATGCTCAAATTACCCAAAAACAATCCCTTTAAACCAAAAAAAGCATTGTCTGACTCAACTTTTTGTTCTGCTTCACTATTCTGAAGGGAAAACGTGTGATTTCATTGAAATAGTGAGTATTTTCGCTTCAAATTCACGCAAAAATTGCTCAGATTACCTGAAAACAAGCATTTTGAACAAGCAAAAGCATTGTATGACTCAAATTTTTGTTCTACATCACTATGCTAAAGCGAAAACTTGTGATTTCATTGAAACAGTGAGTATTCTTGCTCCAAATTTGCGCAAAAAAATGCTCAAATTACCCGAAAACAAGCTTTTTAAACCAAACAAAAGCATTGTCTGACTCAACTTTATGTTCTGCATCAATATTCTGAAGTGAAAACGTATGATTTCATTGAATGAGTGAGTATTCTGGCTTCAAATTTGCACAAAAAAATGCTCAAATTACCATAAAACAAGCTTTTTAACCAAATAAAAGCATTGTCTGACTCAACTTTATGTTCTGCATCAATATTCTGAAGCGAAAACGTGTGAGTTCATTGAAATAATGAGTATTCTGGCTTAAAATTCGCTCAAAAAAATGCTCAAATTACCCGAAAACAAGCTTTTTAAACCAAACAAAAGTATGGTCTGACTCAACTTTTTGTTCTGCATCACTATTCTGAAGGGAAAACGTGTGATTTTATTGAAATAGTGAGTATTCTCGCTTCAAATTCGTGCAAAAAATGCTCAAATTACCCTAAAACAAGCATTTTGAACCAAACAAAAGCATTGTATGACTCAAATTTTTGTTCTGCATCACTATTCTGAAGCAAAAACGTGTGATTTCATTGAAATTGTGAGTATTCTGATTTCAAATTCGTGCAAAAAAAAATGCTCAAATTACCCTAAAACAAGCTTTTTCAACCAAACAAAAGCATTGTGTGACTCATGTTTTTGTTCTGCATCACGATTCTGAAGTGAAAACGTATGATTTCATTGAATGAGTGAGTATTCTGGCTTCAAATTTGCACAAAAAATGCTCAAATTACCATAAAACAAGCTTTTTAACCAAATAAAAGCATTGTCTGACTCAACTTTTTGTTCTGCATCATGATTCTGAAGTGAAAACGTGTGATTTCATTAAAATAGTGAGTATTCCAGCTTGAAATTAGCTTAAAAAATGCTCAAATTACCCTAAAAGAATGTTGTGAAACCAAACAAAAGCATTGTCTGACTCAACTTTTTGTTCTGCATCACCATTCTGAAACGAAAACGTTTGATTTCATTGAAATAGTTTTTATTCTGGCTTCAAATTCGTGCAAACAAATGCTCAAATTACCCAAAAACAATCCCTTTAAACCAAAAAAAGCATTGTCTGACTCAACTTTTTGTTCTGCTTCACTATTCTGAAGGGAAAACGTGTGATTTCATTGAAATAGTGAGTATTTTCGCTTCAAATTCACGCAAAAATTGCTCAGATTACCTGAAAACAAGCATTTTGAACAAGCAAAAGCATTGTATGACTCAAATTTTTGTTCTACATCACTATGCTAAAGCGAAAACTTGTGATTTCATTGAAACAGTGAGTATTCTTGCTCCAAATTTGCGCAAAAAATGCTCAAATTACCCGAAAACAAGCTTTTTAAACCAAACAAAAGCATTGTCTGACTCAGCTTTTTGTTCTGCATCACTATTCTGAAGTAAAAACGTGTGATTTCATCAAAATAGTAAGTATTCTGGCTTCAAATTCGCCCAAAAAATGCTCAAATTACACTAAAACAAGCTTTTTTATCCAACCAAAAGCATTGTCTGACTCTACTTTTTGTTCTGCATCACTATTCTGAAGGGAAAACGTGTGATTTCATTGAAATAGTGAGTATTCTAGCTTCAAATTCGCGCAAAAAATGCTCAAATTACCCTAAAACAAGCTTTTTGAACCAAACAAAAGCATTGTCTGACTCAACTTTTTGTTCTGCATCACTGTTCTGAAGCGAAAACGTGTGATTTCATTGGAATAGTGAGTATTCTGGCTTCAAATTCGTGCAAAAAATGCTCAACTTCCCCAAAACAAGCTTTTTCAACGAAACAAAAAATTTGTCTGACTCAACTTTTTGTTCTGCATCACAATTCTGAAGCGAAAACGTGTGATTTCATTGAAATAGTGAGTATTCTGGCTTCAATTTCGCGCAAAAAAATGCTCAACTTACCCCAAAATAAGCTTTTTAAACCAAACAAAAGTATTGTCTGACTCAACTTTTTGTTCTGCATCACTATTCTGAAGGGAAAACGTGTGATTTCATTGAAATAGTGAGTCTTCTCGCTTCAAATTCGCGCAAAAAATGCTCAAATTAACCTAAAACAATCTTTTTAAACCAAACAAAAGCTTTGTCTGAGTCAATTTTTTGTTCTGCATCACTATTCTGAAGCGAAAACGTGTGATTTCATTGAAATAGTGAGTATTCTGGCTTCAAATTCACGCAAAAAAATGCTCAAATTACCCAAAAACAAGCTTTTTAAACCAAACAAAAGTATTGTCTGACTCAACTTTTTGTTCTGCATCACTATTCTGAAGGGAAAACGTGTGATTTCATTGAAATAGTGAGTATTCCAGCTTCAAATTCACGCAAACAATGCTCAGATTAACGTAAAGTAAACTTTTTAAATGAAACAAAAGCATTGTCTGACTCAACTTTTTGTTCTGCTTCACGATTCTGAAGCGAAAACGTTTGATTGCATTGAAATAGTAAGTATTCTGGCTTCAAATTCGCCCAAAAAATGCTCAAATTACCCTAAAACAAGCTTTTTAAACCAAATAACTGCTCAGAATAGTGATGCAGCACAAAAAGTTGAGTCGGACAATGCTTTTGTTTGGTGAAAAAAGGTTGTTTTCGGTCAATTTGTGACATTTTTGCATTTCCAAGTCCTTTCTGTGAATTGCAGTGTTCTGGGAGTTTGAAGCTAAAATACTCAGTATTTCAATAAAACACGCGTTTTCGCTTCAGAATCGTGATGCAGAACAAAAATTTGAGTCGCACAATGCTTTTGTTTGGTGAAAAAAGCCAGTTTTAGGTCAATTTGAGACATTTTTGTGTTTAAAGTCCTTTCTGTGAAATGCAGTGTTCTGCGAATTTGAAGCAAAAATACTCACTATTTCAATAAAATCACACGTTTTCGCTTCAGAATAGTGATTCAGAACAAAAATTTGAGTCTGTCATTGCTTTTGATTGGTGAAGAAAGCTTGTTTTAGGCCAATTTGAGACATTTTTGCATTTCCAAGTCCTTTCTGTGAAATGCAGTGTTTGCGAATTTGAAGCTAAAATACTCACTATTTCAATAAAATCACGTGTTTTCGCTTCAGAATAGTGATGCAGAACAAAAATTTGAGTCGGACAATGCTTTTGTTTGGTGAAAAAAGCCAGTTTTCGGTCAATTTGAGACATTTTTGTGTTTTAAAGTCCTTTCTGTGAAATGCAGTGTTCTGCGAATTTGAAGCAAAAATACTCACTATTTCAATAAAATCACGCGTTTTCGCTTCAGAATAGTGATTCAGAACAATAATTTGAGTCTGTCATTGCTTTTGTTTGGTGAAGAAAGCTTGTTTTAGGCCAATTTGAGACATTTTTGCGTTTCCAAGTCCTTTCTGTTAAATGTAACGTTTTGCGAATTTGAAGCTAAAATATTCACTATTTCCATAAAATCACGCGTTTTCGCTTCAGAATAGTGATGCAGAACAAAAGATTGAGTCAGACAATGCTTTTGTTTTTGGTTTAAAAAGCTTGTTTTGGGGTAATTTTAGCATTTTTTGCGCGAATTTGAAGTGAGAATACTCACTATTTCAATGAAGTCACACGTTTTCGCTTCAGAATAGTTATTCAGAACAAAAAGTTGAGTAGGTGATTGCTTTTGCTTGGTGAAGAAAGCTTGTTTTCGGCCAATTTTAGACATTTTTGCGTTTACAAGTCCTTTCTGTAAAATGCAGCGTTTTGCGAATTTGAAGCAAAAATATTCACTATTTCAATAAAATCACGCGTTTTCGCTTCAGAATGGTGATGCAGAACAAAAACGTGAGTCGAACAATGTTTTTGTTTGGTGATAAAAGCTTATTTCAGTCAATTTGAGACATTTTTGCGTTTACAAGTCCTTTCTGTGAAATGCAGCATTCTGCGAATTTGAGGCTAAAATAGTCACTATTTCAATAAAATCACGCGTTTTCGCTTCAGAATAGTTATTCAGAACAAAAAGTTGAGTGGGTGATTGCTTTTGCTTGGTGAAGAAAGCTTGTTTTCGGCCAATTTGAGACATTTTTGCGTTTGCAAGTCCTTTTTGTAAAATGCAGCGTTTTGCGAATTTGAAGCTAAAATATTCACTATTTCAAAAAAATCACACGACTTTGCTTCAGAAGAGTGATGCAGAACAAGAAGTTGAGTCGGACAATGCTTTTGTTTGGTGAAGAAAGCTTGTTTTACGCCAATTTGAGACATTTTTGCGTTTACAAGTCCTTTCTGTGAAATGCAGTGTTTTGCGAATTTGAAGCTAAAATACTCACTATTTCAATAAAATCACGCGTTTTCGCTTCAGAATAGTGATGCAGTACAATAATTTGAGTAGGACAATGCTTTTCTTTGGTGAAGAAAGCTTGTTTTTGTGGCCAATTTGAGAGATTTTTTGCATTTACAAGTCCTTTCTGTGGAATGCAGCGTTTTGCGAATTTGAAGCCAAAATACTTACGATTTCATCAAAAAAAATCACGTGTTGTTGCTTCAGAATAGTGATGCAGAACAAAGTGGTGAGTCTGTCATTGCTTTTGTTTGGTGAAGAAAGCTTGTTTTAGGCCAATTTGAGACATTTTTGCGTTTGCAAGTCCTTTCTGTTAAATGCAACGTTTTGCGAATTTGAATCGAAAATATTCACTATTTCAATAAAATCACGCGTTTTCGCTTCAGAATAGTGATGCAGAACAAAAGATTGAGTCAGACAATGCTTTTGTTTTTGGTTTAAAAAGATTGTTTTGGGGTAATTTTAGCATTTTTTGCGTGAATTTGAAGTGAGAATACTCACTATTTCAATGAAATCACACGTTTTCGCTTCAGAATAGTTATTCAGAACAAAAAGTTGAGTCGGTGATTGCTTTTGCTTGGTGAAGAAAGCTTGTTTTCGGCCAATTTGAGACATTTTTGCGTTTACAAGTCCTTTCTGTGAAATGCAGTGTTTTGCGAATTTGAAGCTAAAATACTCACTATTTCAATAAAATCACGCGTTTTCGCTTCAGAATAGTGATGCAGTACAATAATTTGAGTCGGCAATGCTTTTCTTTGGTGAAGAAAGCTTGTTTTTGTGGCCAATTTGAGAGATTTTTTGCGTTTACAAGTCCTTTCTGTGGAATGCAGCGTTTTGCGAATTTGAAGCCAAAATACTCACTATTTCAATAAAATCACGCGTTTTTGCTTCAGAATAGTGATGCCGTACAATAATTTGAGTCGGACAATGCTTTTCTTTGGTGAAGAAAGCTTGTTTTTGTGGCCAATTTGAGAGATTTTTTGCGTTTACAAGTCCTTTCTGTGGAATGCAGCGTTTTGCGAATTTGAAGCCAAAATACTCACAATTTCATTAAAAAAAATCACGCGTTGTTGCTTCAGAATAGTGATGCAGAACAAAATGGTGAGTCGGACATTGGTTTTCTTTGGTGGAAAAAGCTTGTTTTATGACAATTTGAGACATTTTTGCGTTTGCAATCCTTTCTGCGAAATGTAGCGTTTTAAGAATTTGAAGCAAAAATACTCACTATTTCAATAAAATCACACGACTTTGCTTCAGAAGAGTGATGCAGAACAAAACGTTGTGTCAGACAATGCTTTTGTTTGGTGAAAAAAAATCTTGTTTTAGGCCTATTTGAGACATTTTTGCGTTCACAAGTCCTTTCTGTGAAATGCAGCGTTTTGCTAATTTGAAGATAAAATACTCACTATTTCAATAACATCACGAGTTTTCGCTTCAGAATAGTGATGCAGAACAAAAAGTTGAGTCGGACAATGCTTTTGCTTGGTGAAGAAAGCTAGTTTTAGGCCAATTTGAGACATTTTTGCATTTACAAATCCTTTCTGTGGAATGCAGCGTTTTGCGAATGTGAAGCTAAAATACTCACTATTTCAATAAAAATCACGCGTTTTCGCTTCAGGATAGTGATGCAGAACAAAAACGTGAATCGAACAATGTTTTTGTTTGGTGATAAAAGCTTATTTCAGTCAATTTGAGACATTTTTGCGTTTACAAGTCCTTTCTGTGAAATGCAGCGTTCTGCGAATTTGAGGCTAAAATGGTCACTATTTCAATAAAATCACGCGTTTTCGCTTCAGAATAGTGATGCAGAACAAAAAGGTGAGTCGGACAATGCTTTTGTTTGGTGAAATAAGCTTGTTTTCGGCCAAGTTGAGACATTTTTGCGTTTACAAGTCCTTTCTGTAAAATGCAGTGTTTTGCGAATTTGAAGCTGAAATAGTCACTATTTCAATAAAATCACGCGTTTTCGCTTCAGGATAGTGATGCAGAACAAAAACGTGAGTCGAACAATGCTTTTGTTTGGTGAAACAAGCTTGTTTTAGGCCAAATTGAGACATTTTTGCGTTTACAAGTCCTTTCTGTAAAATGCAGTGTTTTGCGAATTTGAAGCTGAAATAGTCACTATTTCAATAAAGTCACGTGTTTTCGCTTCAGAATAGTGATGGAGAACAAAAAGTTGAGTCGGACAATGCTTTTGTTTGGTGAAAAAAGCTTGTTTTAGGCCAATTTGAGACATTTTTGCATTTACAAGTCCTTTCTGTGAAATGCAGTGTTTTGAGAATTTGAAGCAAAAATACTCACTATTTTAATAAAATCACGCGATTTTGCTTCAGAGGAGTGATGCAGAACAAAACGTTGTGTAAGGCAATGCTTTTGTTTGGTGAAAAAATCTTGTTTTAGGAAAATTTGAGACATTTTTGCGTTCACAAGTCCTTTCTGTCAAATGCAGCGTTTTGCGAATTTGAAGCGAAAATACTCACTATTTCAATAACACCATGCGTTTTCGCTTCAGAATAGTGATGCAGAACAAACAGTTGAGTCGAACAATATTTTTCTTTGGTGAAAAAAGCTTGTTTCGTTCAATTTGAGACATTTTTGCGTTTGCAAGTCCTTTCTGTGAAATTCAGCGTTCTGCTAATTTGAAGCTAAAATACTCAGTATGTCAATAAAATCATGCATTTTCGCTGCAGAATAGTGATGCAGAAGAAAAAGTTGAGTCGGACAATGCTTTTGTTTGGTGAAAAAAGCTTTTTTTAGGCCAATTTGAGACATTTTTGCATTTACAAGTCCTTTCTGTGAAATGCAGCGTTTTGCGAATTTGAAGCTAAAATACTCACTATTTCAAAAAAAATCACGCATTTTCGCTTTGGAATCGTGATGCAGACCAAAAACTTGAGTCGGACAATGCTTTTGTTTGGTGAAATAAGCTTGTTTTCGGCCAAGTTGAGACATTTTTGCGTTTACAAGTCCTTTCTGTAAAATGCAGCGTTTTGCAAATTTGAAGCTAAAATACTCACTATTTCAATAAAAATTCAAGACTTCAAACCCAGCTTCTGAGTGCTTATGATCGAGAGAATATTGATGAAATTCAGTTTCAATGGTGGACATCCACCGACAGATCTGAACTGAGCTCCATGGTCCTGCCTTTGGAAGAATTCATTAATCAATTCTGTGAACACACGGTGAAATTAGTGAGACACGACTTCATTGCCAAGGCCCAATCTCAGTTTCTGAAAAAATAAGAAAGACGAAATCGGGGAAGGATAATTTGTCATTATTGGAGACTTCTCAGAGAACTATTCGTTTGTCGTACAGGATGCGGCCCAAGGATTCCATTGGAACTGCTCTCAAGCGCCAATTCACCCCCGGATTTACTATTTCAAATCGGATGATAGCAAAATAAACCACGATTCGTTCACGATAATATCAGAATGCAATACTCACGGCGTTGTCTCAGTCCACCTCTTCCAAAGAATGCTCATTGACCACTTGAAATCTCGCTTTGGAAATGTAAATAAACTTTACTATTTCTCAGACGGTTGTGCTGGCCAATGTAAGAATTGCAAAGCCTTCGTAAACCTATGTCGTCACAAATCAGAGTATGGTATTGACGCAGAATGGCATTTTTTGCCACAAGTCATGGCAAGGGCCCTTCAGATGGCGTGGGAGGTACAGTCAAACGAGAAGCAACACGTGAGAGGCTGCGTAGACCTTATGAAAGTCAAATTATTTCTCCAAAAGATATTTTCGCCTTTGCTGAAAATGATTTGAATGAAGTGAAGTTCGGTTACGGGACCCAAGAGGCATATGACGAGGAAGAAAGAAATCTAGAAGAAAGGTTAAAAACGGCCAAAACCATAGCTGGAACTCAAAAACTTCATGCTTTCATCCTTATTTCTGAAACTGCTCTTCAAGTTCGTGAATTCAGCCTTAGCGAGGAACACCGTATCGAGCCAGCTATTTCAAAATTTACACCAACTTTTAACGGGAAACTCTCAGGTTTTGTCACAGTGCACTATGATGGAAAATGGTGGCTTGCCTGCATCATGGAAGCCTTTCAGGACACATGAAGTGAAAATTAATTTTCTTCATCAAACGGGTCCGCAAATACTTTATTTTTTCCTGACATTGAAGATTACTGCATTTTAGACATTTCTGATATAATTCTTTCCGTAGAACCAAAAACTGCTACAGGTAGAACGTACACAATCAGTAAAAAAGAAACACACCTGTCAAATAAAACATTGTTTGGCAAAGAATCTTGACTATAATATGCTAGGAAAAACTCTTACTCATACTAGTATTGCTTCCAGTTCCTGCATGTGCATGTGGAAAATTTATGTGCAATATATTGATGTAGTGTATTGGAAATCTTGTGTTCAAATATTGTGCTATGTATTGTGGCGTATTGTGTGTCCATCACCCGAGTCCCCCAGCATAAATCTTTGCCATGCGTGAACCCATTGGGATCCCATTTTCATTTATGCTGAGGTGTTGGAGTATATAAAGGGATATTCTCACACGAAAAAAATTGGACCATCAGTTTGGCTGGGGAGCGGGGGCCCAAGGTCAAAGGGCACCCCAAACTATAACTTTTTGAATAACTGTTTTGGAGTGATTTTACTTTACGCGATTCGAAAGATCTCACTTTTACAAGCATTTTGATACCAAGATAAGCCAAATCGGACCACTACGACCTGTGATATGGCTTCTGGAAGATTGTGGGGCAGCCGAGGGTGCCCAAATTTGGGGGGCCCCTAAAATGGGCCCCAATGGGCGCACAGGTTTAAAAGTTGGTATTTTGAGGTTTTTCACCCAAGTGAATAAATGACCAACATATGGGGAGAAAATGAGGTATTAGTGTCGGGACGGTGTGTACACTTGACATGGAATGCCCCTAAACCCTCTCCACAACATTTTCTGGTGAGGAGGGTGTTTGGATTTGGACACACAGCAGGATTTAAAACAAAACCTGTCAAAGGGCGGAGGAGCTCCTTGTGAGCCAACGGCCACCATATCTCGTGCCCAACTGTGTCTGTGATCGTCCTCCTGCAGTTGGGTTACATTTTTTTTTTAGGAGGTTGACGGCAGGATTTGCATTCTGACCACCATAATACACTTCATTCCACAAAACCCACAAATGCAAAGAAAACTGAAGACCCACTCCTTGGGATTACTTCCTGTGCTGCAGCCGTTTGCAGGGCAGCTCACCAAATGACGGGATTGGGGCAAAGCCTTCGGGACCCCCATTCCTTGATGATTGGAGGAAAAGCACGGGATAAACTTCCTGGGTCAGATTGCGGTGGTGTGTGGTGGAGTCGTGCTGAGGTGGCATCCACCAGATAGTGGTCTTCTTGGGTTAACCTGAGACGGTCCCTTCGCGTGGGTACCCTGGAATGCCCCATTCCAAAGAGAGGATGATCACCTGTCTCTGTTGTCATCTGAGCTCAAGCGTTTGAACCTCCGTATTGCAGCACTCTCTGAGGTTCAGAGAGCGGGTAATGGGGAGATCATGGCAGGTGGTTACACCTACTATTGGTCTGATTGCTCTGGTGGTTACCATGCCCAAGGAGTTGCTGCAGCTGTGTCCAATATGCTGACTCCAATGATAATTGAGTTAACACCGGTCAACGAGCACAGTATGAGTCAAATGATTTGTCACTCCTTGGGTGTCATTTCCCTGGTCTCTGTGTATGCTCTAACTGAGGCGAGTGATCTCACCATGAAGGACGCATTTTACGCCATGCTCAAGTCTGTGATTGATCAGTGCCCCAGGCGAGACACTCTTCTCGTCTTGGGGAATTTCAATGCATTGACTGGAACCGATTGGGATAGTTATGAGACATGTGTTGGCCGCCATGGGTCTGGAACTGTAAACCAGAATACCACTAAGTTCCTTTACTTTGAAAGTGTTCATGGACTTCGGGTGGCTGGTTCATGGTTTCAGCGCCCTCAGGCTCATCGCTGGACTTGGTATTCCAACGCTGGTGGTGTGGCAAAGGAGATTGACCATGTACTCATTGATGGTTGCTGGAGGATGATCCAGAACTGCAGGGTCTAACGGAGTGCTCAGTTCCTCAATACCGACCACAGGCTTGCTGTGGCAACTCTGAAGTTGCAGCTTAAATCAAGGAGAATGATACCATCCCAGCCTAGGCTGGATATTGGCAACCTTAAGGATGAGAGGGGAGATGAGGAATTTGCGAACAGGCCGAGTGGGGATTGGGGGGGGGTGGGGGGAGGAGGTCGGGGTGCTTTGGGAAATCCTGAAGAGTTGTGGAGTGCCTTCCAGACCACCGTCCTTGATATTGCTGGTGGATGTCTTAGAACTCACCATGGGGTGAAGAAGAATTTTGTCTCTCAAGGGATACTGGATACCATTGACCAGAGTCGCAGGGCCAGGCTTAATGGCAGAGCTGAGATGTTGAGGGAGTTGAGGTGTAAAACTGTACATGTGCTGAGGGTGGACAAGGAGGTCTATGTGTGAGGAATCTGTGAGGGGATAGAGCATCACTTCTGGTGAAGTGATTCTCATCTTGCTCACAGGGGAATTCACGCATTGCGTTCCTCCAAGACCGTTCAGGTCCTTCGTGCTTCCAGTCTTGCTCTGGAGACCTGAGACAGAGACTTAATTCCTTTTGTACCAGGTCTCTTTGGAGAATCCTTGGCTATCTCTGGCCAGAATTTGTGTCCAACGGGCGGTTGCTGAGAGACTCAAATGAGATTTGTTACTTACATAGTCCATGCGCATCGGCTGCGACTGTATGGACATGTGGCTCATTTCCCTGACACTGATTCTGCTCAACAGATTCTCTCAGCGAGGGAGCCTCGTGAGTGGAGTGAGCCTCGTGAGTGGAGGAGGCCAATGGGCCGACCACGGGCCTTGTAGTTGCAGCATGTTGATCAGCATTTCCAGAAGATGGGGATGTGCCAAGCATCTGCCTGGGGGATGGCCAGATGGAGGCCCCTGGAGTCCCCTGGAAGGTGGATGGCTTCAGTCGCGGAAAGTGGATGCAGCGACACGCTGCTTCAGCGCATGCTGTCATACCGTGACCTCTCTGCCCCCACCCAACTCTGTCACCCTCAACCCTCTATCTTGTTTCCCGTTCTTCAAAGCAAGAGGGAATTAATGATGAGATTAAAATTTTATCAAGAAACTAAATTAAATATGATTATGATCAACATCAAATTAAATTAAGAGAATAAAATTGAATAATGTGGAAACATCGATGACGAATCTGGCGATATGTGATCGACATACAAACACAGATTCCACTTTGGGTTAATTTTATAATTATCTCACGTGATGGAAATTAAAAAGTTACCCATGGTTCGGGGTGACGGTCATCTCTGAAGCTCTGTAGATGTGGATCTCTGATCGGCTTAGAATGGCTTCAATGTCGTCTTGTCTTTTGGTTCAATGTACAGACGAAAGCCCGGGAGTAAAAGGATAGAAAACCTCAGAAATCAAACTACATTTCTGAGTTATCCGGAGATAGATTTTGCAAATGGTTGATTTGGAACATTTATGATCAATGTGTCTTCAAATGGGTAGAAACCGGACCTCAGAAATCAAACCGCATTTCTGAGTCATAAATGACGAATGATATTTTGACAATGGATGATTTCACAAGTTTACAGCATCGGTGACCTTGACATTGACCTACAATCAGGCCTAAAGTCATACCGTCGTGCATCACTGTATTGACTCCTACCTACATACCAAGTTTCATCAAAATCGGGCAAAAATTTTTTGACCGTATCACATCGACGATTTTTCCAAATTTGAAGACACGTGACTCGATAACCAGGACGAATTTAAAAAAAAACCGGCCCGAGCAAATTTAGATATTGTTCCATATTATCAGAATTCGAAGAAATTTCGAAGATTGGATCACAAACGACGGAGGAGATAGATTTTGAAAATGGACGATTTCGCAACTTTGGAGTGGCCTTGACCTTGACCTTCAATCGTGTCAAAAGTCATACCGTCGTGCATCACTCATCGACCCCTACCTACATACCAAGTTTCATCAAGATCGGGCAATTTTTTTTTTGACTATCACATCGACGATTTTTTCAACTTTGAAGACACGTGACTCGATAATCAGAACGAATTTCAAAAAACTGGCCAGACCAAATTTAGATATTGTTCGATATTATCAGAATCCGAAGGAATTTCGAAGATCGGATCACAAACGGCGGAGGAGATAGATATTGAAAATGGACGATTTCGCAACTTTGGAGTGACCTTGACCTTCAATCGGGTCAAAGGTCATACCGTCATGCATCCCTCACCGACATACCAAATATCAAGAAAATCAGAGGAAAATAATGGGGACGTACGTACGGACAGACATCGAGACTGGTTTTGTTAGGTCATCTCGTTAGAGATGACCTAAAAAGGGCTCTATTACTTTTTGTGCATTGACGTCATGAATCATTATGCTGAGTTTCAAAACGATCCGTAAAGCCGCCTCAGAGGAGTCGGGGGAAAAAACAAACAAGCAATCATAGACTGGTACTTACGAAATCGTCAACTTGACCTCTGACCTTGTCTAATAAAAGCTGTCTCGAGAGAAGGTAGCGACGCAAACCAGAAGTTTCTACGATTATTCTATACCAAACCATCAAAAATCGAATGTTTTGGATGTTTGACCTCACTGTGACCTTGACCTTTGACCGATTTTGACCAAAATCTAATCAGCACTAGCCATCACCCTCCTGAATCACATGGTTTAATTTGACATTGGGAGCTTCTTCCGTTCTCGAGTTATCGTGCCTACAAACAAACAAACAAACAAACAAACAAGCAAACAAACAGAAACGGAAGGCATCAATATACTTACGAAATCTTTCGATTTCGTAAGTAACAAACAAGCAGTCATAGACTGGTACTTACGAAATCGTCAACTTGACCTCTGACCTTGTCTAATAAAAGCTGTCTCGAGAGAAGGTAGTGACGCAAACCAGAAGTTTCTACGATGATTCTGTACCAAACCATCAAAAATCGAATGTTTTGGATGTTTGACCTCACTGTGACCTTCACCTTTGACCAATTTTGACCAACATCTAATCAGCGCTAGCCATCACCCTCCTGAATCACGTGGTGTAATTTGACATTGGAAGCTTCTTCCGTTCTCGAGTTATCTGTACCAAACCATCAAAAATCGAATATTTGACTTCACTGTGACCTTGATCTTTGACCGATTTCGTCCAAAATCTAATAAGCACGAGCCATCAGCCTCCTGAATCACGTGGTGTAATTTGACATTGGTAGCTTCTTCCATTCTCGAGTTATCTGTACGAAACCATCAAAAACCGAATATTTGACCTCACCGTGACCTTGACCTTTGACCGATTTTGACCAAAATCTAATCAGCACTTGCCATCACCCTCCTGAATCACGTGGTGTAATTTGACATTGGTAGCTTCTTCCGTTCTCGAGTTATCGTGCCTACAAACAAACAAACAAACAAACAACAAACAAACAGAAACGGAAGGCAACAATATTCTTCCGAAATCTTTAGATTTCGTAAGTAACAAACAAACAAACAGAAACAGAAGTCATCAATATACTAACGAAATCCTTAGATTTCCTCAGTAAGAACACACACACACACACACACACACACACACACACACACACACACACACACACACACACACACACACACACACACACACACACACACACACACACACACACACACACACACCAAACCACACACACACATTCAATCACACTCACACACACAAACACACACACACACACACACACACAAAATCACACACACATAAAACGACACACACACATAAAACGACACACACACACACACACACACACACACACACACACACACACACACACACACACACACACACACACCCTCACGTCCCATTTTATTCTATACAGTATGTGATGTGTAAGGATGTGAACGCATGTGTACAACCACCAGTCATGATGGTGACGGCGACGCCTCTATAGTTCTGACGTCAGTGGTGCGTTGACCAATGACGAGAGTCACTGAGTGTCACGTGTCGCTTCACTTCCTGCGTTTCGCGTTGGGGCTGAAGGGAATAGTGGGAGGTCACGCCGGAAAGCAGCGCGGGTACGCATCCTCGGCGGGACATGGGGCGCTCGCGCCTTGCATGCTGCGAAGGAGGAGGAGGAGGAGGAGGAGGAGGAGGAGGAGAAGGAGGTGGTGAAATATTTACCACCGTCTAATCGAGTTTCGCAGATTGTCTGCTTGTGCTGAAAACTATAACTACAGTACTCCATTTCATTTGTACAGTTTTTATTTTAAATAACGCCGCCGCTGAGCCCTTCCGCACTCCTGGCGGTTCCCAGTCCGAGTCGAACAACCTCCCCCCCACCTCCTCAGTCTTCCTCCAACCCCAACCCCAAACCCTCCCTCCTGAAAGCTATGCGGCCGCGACCCTCAGGTGCGTTGGGCCCGGAGCGAGCCAAGGCGTGTAGGCGGCTTAAGGAGGCCTGAGCGTGCTGGGAAGATGGCAGCGACGACGGCGGAGAAGGTGGATGGCTTCAGCCGCAAGTCGCTCCGCAAGATGGGCAGGCAGAAGCGCTCGCAGGGCTCGTCGCAGTTCCGCACGACGCCGCAAGTCGAGCTCACGCCGCTGCCCCACCTCAAAGATGATATAAACACACACACACACACACACACACACACACACACACACACACACACACACACACACACACACACACACACACACACACACACACACACACACACACACACACACTCTCAATGTGATGAATTGAAGGATGTGACGCGTGATCACACGTCGCGCGGCTCGCAGACGGGACAGATAAAACCGAGATTCCGCGCGGTCGGGGGGATTGTCCCTGGGGCATTGTCATTTACGGCGGTGGTTCACTTGGTGCTCGTTGAATGGTAAGAATTGAGAGTATACCGGACTCCGTGCTAATTGCTGATTTATTTTGCGGTGATCGACTGCACGTTTTTACCTTGCTGCACATGTTCTCCTTGCTGCACATGTATTTCTTGCTGCACATGTATTCCCTGATGTGTCTGTAGAAGCGGCTTCAATCAAGTGGAATAAAGCCTACACTCCGAAGGTTTTTCCCTCGCATTCATTTCAATTTATTTCACTTGATCCCTTCGGCTCCCTCAACCGACGATGGACAAGATCTGCAAGCCGGAGAGGTTCGATGCAGACCCAAACGCCACTGACTCGGAAATGAAGTGGTCGCATTGGTTCCGTTCCTTCTCACACTATCTGACCATTATTGAAGAGGGAGCCGACAAATTGGCCGCACTTGTAAACCATGTTTCGCCCAGTGTATTCAGGCTCTTCTCGGAGTGTGACACCTACGACGCAGCGATCGACGTGCTGCGGGCGCTCTACGTGAAGCGCAAGAACGAGGTATACATACGACATCTTCTCAACACACGCAGGCAAGCAGCCGGGGAGACAATCGATCAGTTCCTGCAAGCTCTGAGGCAGTTGGGCAAAGACTGCAGTTTCCGGGCTGTAACCGCCGAGGAACACCGAGATGAAGCGACCAGAGAGGCGTTCATCCAAGGGCTCAGGTCAGCCCCCATTCGGCAACGCTTACTGGAGAAAGCACGACCCACTCTTGAAATGGTAGCTGACCAGGCTCGAGCAATGGATACGGCTCAGCAGCAATCTGAGTCATATGGGACACCGGTGTTGCTGATGAACGCTGCTACGGCGGAAACTCAAGGAACCCCCCGGGACACCTCCGACACTGAGGATGGAGATAAACCTGAGGAATCGGATACCCAGACCTCATCAAACTCCTCGGCAACTACTTCGGTTGGTAAATGCTTCTTTTGTGGGTATAAAAGACAACTCCGCAACAAATGCCCCACCAGGGATGCCACATGCATGAATTGTGACAAGAAAGGGCATTATGCCAGGGTATGCAAATCTACTCTTAGAAGAAATAAACCCACTTCTGCGGCTCTCTACTCACAAAAGAAAGTAACAGCAGCTTCACTGGGGAATCTATCCAAAGTTATCATCAACGTACGAATTAACGGGCATATGCCCGAGGCGCTAATCGATACCGGTAGCTCTGAAAGTTTCGTCAACAGCTCGCAAGTGAAGGGCAGGAAATGGAAGATCCACCCGACAGACAATACGGTATGCATGGCCTCCACATCACTACAGTCCCGCGTACGAGGGTACTGCAATGTTGAGTTGGACGTAAAAGGGTACACGCATCAGGATGTAAGGGTACTGGTGCTTCGTGATTTATGCGCTGATGTAATTCTGGGTCATAATGTCCTCAAGCAGCACGCGAGCGTCGAAATACCCTTTGAAGGAAGCAAACCTCGTCTAATTCTAAATGCTCTGACCACCGCAGAGGTATCGTCCCCCCTGCTGTTTGCTAACTTGTCGCCGGACTGTAAACCGATAGCGATCAAATCGCGACGATATACCACTGTCGATATGAACTTCATCACTTCTGAGACCAAGCGATGACTGGAAGAAGGTATTATAGAACCGAGCGATTCGCCATGGCGTGCGCAGGTGTTGGTGACCACCAACCAGAACCATAAGAAACGAATGGTTGTCGATTACTCTCAAACGGTCAATCGCTTCACCCACCTCGATGCCTACCCTTTGCCGCACATAGACGAGATGGTCGAACGCGTGGCCAACTACAAAATATTCAGCACCATCGATTTGCGAAGCGCCTATCATCAAATTCCCATTCGAGAGGAAGACAAACCTTACACCGCGTTCGAGGCAGGTCGACGCCTCTATCAATTCAGGAGGATTCCGTTTGGTGTCACTAATGGAGTAGCTTGCTTCCAACGAGTTATGGACAACATCATCTCAGATGAAAACCTCAAAGACACTTTTGTTTACGTGGACAATGTCACGGTGTGCGGTAAGGATCGGGGGGAACATGATATGAATCTGGACAGATTCTTGAGCATTGCTAGAAAATATAATCTGACCCTCAACTACGAGAAATGCGTATTCTCGGCAAGGTCAATTAATCTTCTCGGCTACACAATATCCGACGGCGTGATTAAGCCCGATCCTGAACGATTGCGCCCACTTCATGAGCTACCCCCACCTCATGACCTGCAGACAATGCGTCGGGTGATCAGGATGTTCGCTTACTACGCTAGATGGATCCCCCAATACTCTGAAAAAATACATCCCCTGGTGCATTGCAAAAACTTCCCACCAGATGTCACTGTTGTAAAAGCTTTCCACAGCCTCAAAGATGATATCAGTAATTCCGTGGTATTATCGATCGACACTTAGTGCCGTTCGTGGTGGAAACGGACGCTTCCAATCACGCGATCGCCGCGACGCTCAATCAGTCCGGCCGACCCGTCGCGTTCTTCTCGAGAACTCTCTCTAGAAGCGAGCAGAGACACTCGGTAATAGAGAAGGAAGCGTACGCTATTGTTGAAGCCCTACGTAAATGGAGGCATTATTTACTGGGCAATCACTTCACCCTTGTCACGGACTAGCGATCTGTTGCCTTCATGTTTGATGGGAAAAATAACGGGAAAATTAAGAACGAGAAAATAATGAGATGGCGGATAGATCTATCCTGTTATAGTTACGACATTGTTTATCGGCCCGGGAGGGAAAACCCTGCTGCAGACACCTTCTCTCGGGTCTACTGTTCGGCGACAATCGGTCGGGCTTTGCAAGACCTTCATGTGTCTCTGTGCCACCCAGGGGTAACCAGAATGGCACATTTCGTGCGCAGACAAAACCTTCCCTATTCTATCGAAGATATTAAACAAATGAATGCTTCATGCCCTGTTTGTGCTGAACTAAAACCCAGATTCTCTGGCGCCGCTTCCGGCAGGTTGATCAAGGCCACTTCTCCCTTCGAGAGACTAAATATCGACTTCAAAGGGCCCCTGCCGACTGAGACAGACAACAGATACATACTCACAGTTGTTGATGAATACTCAAGGTTCCCATTCGCATTTCCGTGCTCAGATATGACCTCGGGCACTGTCGTGAAATGTCTCTCTGACCTCTTTGCCCTGTTTGGGAAACCTTCGTACATACATTCAGACAGAGGACCGGGTTTCATGTCGGTCGGGCTAAAACAGTTCCTATTTGAGCACGGCATAGCAACTAGTCGAACGACGGGTTACAACCCACAGGGTAATGGGCAGGTGGAACGGTAAAATGGAGTCATTTGGAAAGCCGTAACCCTGGCGCTGAAATCGAGAGGACTGGGCCCCGAGCGGTGGGAGGTTACCCTACTCGACGCTCTGAATTCCATACGCTCTTTGCTCTGTACGTCCACCAATGCTACTCCTCACGAACGAATGTTTACTCACCAACGACGTTATGTTGACGGCCAATCGGTGCCCAACTGGCTAACCTATCCCGGAACAGTGTTCATGAAGCGCCCGGTATGACAAAGCATTTATGAACCAATGGTGGAGAAGGTCGAACTCATCGATGCTAATCTTGAGTATGCTCATGTTAGACTTCCTGATGGCAGGGAGACCACTGTGTCGGTTCGCCATCTGGCTCTCGCAGGTACTCCTCCTGCAGGTACTCCTCCATCTGGTACTCCTCCCTCTGACATTCCCTCCCCAGGTGTTTCCCCCCCAGGAACTCCACCCGGGAATGGTGGCGACGGAGCTGCCGCGTTCCACCCGAGAGCGATCGAGGAGTCATCCCCGGCACGAGTCGAGGCTCCCCAAGAGGATCGGAAGCCTCCCTCAAGTGAAACCACCATTTACTCCCGGAGAGGACGACGGATAAAACCCCCTCGCCGACTCGATCTGTAAAGGGGATTATCGGCATCCCTCGATGGCACCTTACCATGCTCCTATAACTCAAAATAATCCTCACTGCTTGGAATGTATGCTTCTGTAGTTTAAATAGTTCACACTGCTTGAAATGTATACTCCTATAGCGTTGAAGTAATCATGGTGCGTTAGTTGAGCCTCCAGTTACATTTTAAAGACGGGGAGAATGTGATGAATTGAAGGATGTGACGCGTGATCACATGTCGCGCGGCTCGCACATGGGACAGATAAAACCGAGATTCCGCGCGGTCGGTGGGATTGTCCCTGGGGCATTGTCATTTACGGCGGTGGTTCACTTGGTGCTCGTTGAATGGTAAGAATTGAGAGTATACCGGACATCGTGCTAATTGCTGATTTATTTTGCGGTGATCGACTGCACGTGTATACCTTGCTGCACATGTATTTCTTGCTGCACATGTATTCCCTGATGTGTCTATAGAAGCGGCTTCAATCAAGTGAAATAAAGCCTACACTCCGAAGGTTTTTCCCTCGCATTCATTTCACACACATTTAAACACACACACACACACACACACACACACACACACACACACACACACACACACACACACACACACACACACACACACACACACACACACACACACACACACACACACACACACACACACACACACACACACACGTCCCATTTTATTCTATACAGTATGTGATGTGTAAGGATGTGAACGCATGTGTACAACCACCAGTCATGACGGTGACGGCGACGCCTCTATAGTTCTGACGTCAGTGGTGCGTTGACCAATGACGAGAGTCACTGAGTGTCACGTGTCGCTTCACTTCCTGCGTTTCGCGTTGGGGCTGAAGGGAATAGTGGGAGGTCACGCCGGAAAGCAGCGCGGGTACGCGTCCTCGGCGGGACATGGGGCGCTCGCGCCTTGCATGCTGCGAAGGAGGAGGAGGAGGAGGAGGAGAAGGTGGTGGTGAAATATTTACCACCGTCTAATCGAGTTTCGCAGATTGTCTGCTTGTGCAGAAAACTATAACTACAGTACTCCATTTCATTTGTACAGTTTTTATTTTAAATAGCGCCGCCGCTGAGCCCTTCCGCACTCCTTGCGGTTCCCAGTCCGAGTCGAACAACCTCCCCCCCCCACCTCCTCAGCCTTCCTCCAACCCCAACCCCAAACCCTCCCTCCTGAAAGCTACGCGGCCGCGACCCTCAGGTGCGTTGGGCCCAGAGCGAGCCGAGGCGTGTAGGCGGCTTAAGGAGGCCCGAGCGTGCTGGGAAGATGGCAGCGACGGCGGCGGAGAAGGTGGATGGCTTCAGCCGCAAGTCGCTCCGCAAGGCAGGCAGGCAGAAGCGCTCGCAGGGCTCGTCGCAGTTCCGCACGACGCCGCAAGTCGAGCTCACGCCGCTGCCCCACCTCAAAGGTACCGATGCCGCCCGGAGTGGGGTCGCTGCACGCGTTCACGTACTCTAAAATGGTGGTTCCTCTTCACCAGCAAACCTTGCAGAACTTCGAACAGGCCTAAATGATCATTTATATTTATATAAGTGAAGTACCCGGATGGAAGATTGTGCTTTCATTATTATTGTAGTATTATTTAATTAGTGGTGGTGTGCTGTTGCTGTCGCGGCAGTATTTATATTATTTTTTTTTTTAGTAAAACGTCCAAACGCCTGTTGTGTGAGTGTTCACCTTCTTCAGCAGACGGCCAGAGCAGCTTCGTTCAAGCTACGGCCAGAGCAGCTTCGTTCAAGTTGATTTTTGGTAATGGGAGCAAATAATAAAACCTTTCAAATGGAGGGTTATGACTTGATCAAAGGACTTTAAACCAACTCCTGATACGGAAACTTTATGTTCAACTGCCGTATAGGAGTTGTTGGTGGTGGTCGTGGCCACGGCGATGGAGATCTGCTGTAGCTGGTGCTTTGTGTCAATGATTTATCCTCGTGGTGAGACGAATGTGTGACTCTAATGCTTGTCTCATTTCCATGAATACATTCGGGAAAGGTGTGGTGTGGTGGGGTGTGGTGGGGTGTGAGTGGTGCCTGTTTCGTTGGACCACCGTTTGATCTCCAGCAAAGTATACATCTTGGCAAAAGTCACTGCTCTGACGTTAAGGCTCATATCGGTGTCAGCACATTTTAACCAAATGCTTCCAATAGCAAATCGATATATAAATAATACAGTATTTCAAAGTGACCTACTTATTGGAGTCTTGTTTTCCTTTGAACACCACATTATAGGCTACTTTTGATGATTGCTCCTCATTCCAGAGTTAAATCCCACTCTGAATGAAAAGTTTTAACTCTCAGGGTATTGTCAAGTTTTTCTTTGGAAGGACTTGTCTGGCACGTCACCTCTACAATCGATTCACATTCCAAGCTAATTGGCATTCTCCTGAATAAATCCCATTCAATTATTACGATCATTATTATTATTATTATTATTAATATTGTTATTTTTGTTAACACAAATTGTCTGTTGTGTTGTAACGCAGTTCCTCACTTACTAGTACCCCAAAATGACCCACCCCCTGCAACGCCATTGACCGTCACAGCCGTGCTGGTGGCGACGTTTGGACGTTGCAGCTGCTGAGACTTGCTTTGTAATGCTGTCACTGCATGCTACATTAAAGTGCCTGTAGTGGTGAGATGCAGCGTGCATTAACAATTGATGCTGGCTGCCTGTCATGCAGAAAATCATGAAAGGTCATCTCCAGTGAAGTATCACTCTCCAAACCTTTTCTTATACATGCCGTTAAGACTTGAGGCCTGTGTGGGTTTTTGTTTTTTTTGCAGTTGTGCCATCGAAGTTGATTTGATATTTTGTGATGTTTTGTTGTTGTTAATGTTATTTTCTCCCAAAAGCTGCAAGTCGATGTTGTAACAAGTATGAGAATGTATTTATTTATTTATTTATTTATTTGGCAGGTGATTTGTTTGAAACTGGGCTGGCAGGATTCCCAAGAGTTACGCACACTCACCTCGCCTTTAGAAGCTGTCTAGGCTGCGTTAGAATCTCAGCCCAGCTATAAGTTTTCATCCCAATGTTTCATACGACAGGGTGACTACTCAATGTGTGTACCGGCCCTCAGACGGGTGTTAAACTGTGCACCCGGTCTGCCAGCATTGGTTGATTAATGTTAAAGATCCCACGGTGTCCTTCCATCCCACGAGCAGGCAAGCTATCGCCAGCACCAAAGCCAAATTCCAAATTCCGGCCCTAATTACTTAGTCGAGTGTCAGGCCTGGCCAGCTGGTTCGTGAAAGACTTGGACCCCCCAAAAAAACTACCCCCCCCCGTCCCCCACCGACCCCACAAGAATGGAGGAATAAATATGAGCGTTAAAAAATTAACAAGAAGAAGATTCGTTTGAAACCATGGAAATATGTTAAGATCAGCTTGTTTGAATTTTCATTTTTCTGCTCATTTATGTGCTAAAAAATATTGGTTTGCAAATGAACATTTTGTATTCAACCGGTGGTGAGCAAATGAGCTTATCGCAGGGCCATGGGTTCAGCTCTCAAAAAGCTCCGAGGACTGGAAGACCACCTCTTCCCCCCCTTCTTATTAACTGTGATTGCAAGTTACAACTAGAATTGTGCTCCTCAGTGTAGGGCATACATCTGCCAGGCTGAACAGTTTAAGTTTTGTACTCCCCTGATAGGCCGGATATGCATCCGGACCTTGATGAAAATCTAGTCGGCTTGTCCTTGTCCTACCCAACTCGTCCAACAAATTTTGGCATAACTCGTCCACAATTTTTTGTGATAACTACATAATAAAGCATGCAGTCTGTCTGTCTGTCCGTCCGTCCCCAAACTACTGACTCAGTTTTGGGGCTAGCCCTGCCAAACTGGGTGGGAAGTTTCATAAAATTCTCAATGGAAATATAATTTTGAGTTTCCAACCATATGAAGCTGCTCTCTCTTCGCATGTAAACACATTCACGGGTTTGACATTAGCAGTTTCGTCATTTAGTGCATGTGCAAACATTAGCTGCCTCAATAATATATCTCAGTGCAATGATGATTTTGAGTTTCCACCAGAACGACGCCACTTTTTATCCATCCTACGATTGGTGGGAGGTTTCATAAATTTCTCAATACAATTATGATTTCGAGTTTCCAACCATATGAAGCTTCTGTCTCTCGGTCTCTCTCTGTGTATGTAAACGCATTCACGGGCTCGGCATTCGCAGTTTCACCATTTACTGCATGTGCAAACTGGAAACATTTGCTGGTCCGGTAATATCTCAATACAATTGTGATTTTAAGTTTCCACCCGAACGACACCGATCTTGCTCCATCCGAAGGTGGGTGGGAGGTTTCATAAATTTCTCAACACAATTATGATTTTGAGTTTCCACTCGTACCTAGCTGCCACTCTCTCCTTATGTAAACTCATTCACAGTTTGGCATTAGCAGTTTCACCATTTACCGCATGTGGAAACATTCGCTGTTCAATGATATATCGATACAATTGAGATTTTGCATTTCAACCCAGATGACAATGATCTTTCTCCGCATGTAAATACATTCGCAGCTTTGGCAATTTATCAATACAAATGAGATTCTGGCTTTTTGCATTTTTTGTGTAAATAACGCTTTTCCTTCATCATGGCACATAAGTAAAGCGCCAATCTCCCCCCCCCTCCTCCCCAGCCATCACCATCGTCATTGTCATCCGCTTCATCATCATCATCATTAAAGGCACTTTGATTTTACACAATGCTACTACTACAGTTTTGGGGCCAGCCCCACCAAATTTTCTCTGCAGCTTTTGGGTTCCCTGCATGCCTCCGAAAGTGAGTCGGAGTTTTCATAAAATTTCTCGTTTTTAATTTTTTTTTTTGAGATTTTGGGCTCCCACCCATGCATAACACGGGCACCTCACTAGTTGTGTTATCCTGTGTATCGTTTTTGGCCCTACCTCTTCATGGTGAAGAATCACTTGAATAATTCTCATATCTGCGTCTGGATTCGGATCTTCACCAAAATTTAATCGGTTCCTCTTTGTCAACCTGTCCACCAAGTTTCGTCCCAATCCATCCATAATTTTTGAGATATTCTCACAGACAAACAAACACGTAGACAAAAAAAACGGGTGAAAACATAACCTCCGTCCACCTTCACTGGCAGAGGTAATGACCCTTTTGATTTAAAAGAACTACTTGTTACATATTGCATTGCATTAACATTAAGGAATGAACAAAATCAATATAAAGGTAAAAACATTTGAAGTCAAAAATAAACTTCTTGTTTTAGTGTGACTTGTAGTGACCACATTTATCTCTGCCACTAAAGGTGGACGGAGGTTGTGTTTTCACCTCTGTCTGTCTGTCTGTCTGTCTGTCTGTGAGCATAATATCTGAACAAGTTATGGATGAATTCAGATGAAATCTGGTGGGCAGGTTTGGTGTGTGACAAGGACTAAAGGATTCAACGTTGGTGAAGATGTGCATGCGAGAAATTTTTCATTGTGAAAGTGATTCTTCACCATTGAGAGATGGGGCCAAAAACAATTTCTTGCATGTTACCTCAAAAAGTTGTGGACGAGTTATGACAGAATGTGGTGGCCGAGTTGGGTCGGTGACAATAACAAGCCGATTAGATTTTGGTTCGGGTCCGGATATAGATCCGGCCTATCAGTGAGATACAAAATGTAAACTGTTCAGCCTGGCAGAGGTATCTGCTCCACCGAGTGCCTTTCCAGGTTGTGTAAAGCATTTATAGTGACCATACACAGCAAGTATAGAACCAGGGGTTTACAGGCGGATATGTTGCAAGTCACAGGTTATCCACAACTAAAATATTGGGTCCAGACCAATACCCAGTTTTTTTTCCTGTTTTGCAAGTTCTTGTTGCAACATTTCTTAGTTGATTCCCCCCTCCCCCTTTTGTTTAAAAGTTTAAAATTACTTTGTTAGCCATTGGTTGATGATGATGATGATTTGGATTAAGTACCTGGCAAACTTGATGCAACTCTCCAAGCAATTCATTGCTGTGAAGGCAAAATTTTGTGCTGTTCCTTGCTTGATGCCAGGGCCCAATCCTGCATGGTGTAGCACATCGCAGCAGGAGGGCATCCTGTGGCCAAGCTGATGCTGCCTGTCAAATTGCTGGCTTTATCCATGTTTGGTCATTTGGGGGTTTTTTTTTCTTTATTTTGAATGCTTCTTTCCTTTTGCACATGACAATTACAATGACCATTTCTATTCCTACTGTAACATTAGGCTGGTGCTGGGATTTCAGTAGATTTGAAGAGATAATAAGATAACTTTTTGGAATTCTTTGGTTGCAGCACTGTTCAAAGGTTCGTATGATTTGACCTGATTGTAGTCTCTTACCAAATGACTGTTAGAAACCAAATGGGATGAGGAACAAGAAAGGGTGCCACGTTGAAAGGGCAACCTGGTGGTCTTTCAAAGCAGAGGTCTTGCCTCAAGCCCACAGGTGTTGATTCTTGTTCTGTCGATTGTCATTGTGTTTCTGTTCTTCAATTAGGATGTGCACAATCTTCACTCTGGGATTTGCTGCTGCGAGGATTAGAAGTTTACCATTAAACCTTTATATTATTTTTTTTTTATTTTTGGATAGGTGAGGAATGTTGTTTTTATTATTATTTATTTATTTTTAATTTTTTTTTTTTAACAAACCAAGGAGGCTGGTGGATGCTTTGTTATTTCCAGTTGCATTGTATAGATGTGAGTTGTGGACAGTGAAAAAGAAAGAAAGAAAGAAGATTGACAGTTTTGAAATGTGATGTTGGAGACGAATATTAAAAATTCCAAGTCCTGCAAGAAGAAGAAACAAATCAGTGTTTGAATAAATTATACCACCATGTGCATTAGAAGTACTACTGATGATAAAATAGAAGCTGTCAAACTTTGGTCAGAAAATAAAAGTCTGGAGGAATCAACCATGCTTGGTATGGTTGAGGGAAGACAAGGAAGAGGCAGACCTTTTATTTGCTGGATGGATGAGGTAATGGCTGCAACCAAGCTCTGTCTGCCAGGCAGGATAGGGACGTTTGGAGAAATGCGATCATGAATGTCACCAGAAGTCAGACACGACTTGACGAAACTAGATGAGAAAAAATTGTTAGCTTTGGCCATTGAATTAAACCAGGCTCATGCTGAATACATTGATTAACAGCATATTGTTGCAGCTGTTTAGTTTTTTACTGGTTGAGCTAAGACTTGTTGAGACTATATAATGGTTTATAATATCAGTTTGCAATTTGTACTTTTTTGCCGAGTTCTGTAGGTGAGATTTGGCTGAGCAAAAGGTCTACTGTTGTTTTTAAAAATGCAACAGGATGTCTGATGCCGTTGGGGGAATACAGTCAGGCGATTATGTTCCGTCCCTTGGACGGCATGTTATGCAAAGCAAATCTGCCTGCACGGCCCCACAATAGCGTTTTTTAGGTTTGACTTAACTTTCCTGGGTGTTCTAGATTCCATCACAAATTTATTTTGGTACGCACACTTTGTCACCAAGCTTATCGACCATCTTTTTTTTTAAAGCTTGCTTTTTGGCCAATCCACTTAACTTCCGGATCGCTGAACTTTGACATCATTGTGCTTTGCAAAACCACTCCCCATTATCATCGAAACACAAATTAAAGCAGAAGAGAAAAATCGTCCTTTCTACTTGTACAGAACATCAAAATCGACAGCATAATATCAACAATTCCTGATATTCACGGCAGTTTTATTTAACTAAATTATTCCTTGTGCATCTGATGCAGCGGTGTGTGCTGTTCATCGGGAGGATGTTGAGCCGGAGTGCCTGTCTTCTCGTATTGAGCTTTGGTGGATGTTAAATATCCCATTGTCTTTCCTGAAAAGTCGGCGAGTTATCACTGGCACCATTGACAAATTACAAATTCCTGCCACATTCAGTGGAACGTCAGGTCTGTCCAGCCGGTTCATAAAATATTTGGGCAAAATGTTTTCTTGGTGACTCCACAAGAAAATGGGAATAAGTGTGGCTGTTAAAAGTAGTC
Source organism: Eptatretus burgeri (assembly GCF_056783735.1). Lineage (NCBI taxonomy): Eukaryota > Metazoa > Chordata > Myxini > Myxiniformes > Myxinidae > Eptatretus > Eptatretus burgeri. The sequence goes on from NC_140967.1 coordinate 57,498,154, forward strand.
GTAGTACCAGTGGAATCCTGCCAGATCTGTGGCAGTCTTGGTACATTGAGAGCTGATGACATTGCCATGCCCTCTGTTTGTTTGTTTTTTGCTCGATTTATTTATATATTTTTGCTAATTGGTGAAGAAAATTGCAGCAATTTTGCTTGTGCTGGTAAAGAAAACCCATGAGGTTCCCCTCCAAAATAATGCCTTATTTTAAGTGAATAAGTGTTACAAAACTGTAACCTTCACTTTCAAGAATCCTGCAACTTCCCCATGTATAAAGGTGACATCATGTTCTGCAACGTCCGAACGACATGCATTATCTGTGCTGTTTGTAAATATGTTTTTGGATGTGATCACATTATCATCAGGAAATAAAATTGGAGATTTTACTTTTGGGATTGCTCTTTTGATTTGACAATATTCCTACTGTGTACGATTGCAAAACCAAACAATAAAAAGAGCAGAAATTGCAAAGCCTCCCCAGGACTTCTTTTGAGTTGTATTTTTTATAGCGTTTAGGGTAAATCCAATATGGTGACCAAACCATGTGGCCTATGACATCATGTGTGACCCTTTTGTTCCTCATGGATAGGCGGTCATGCGTGTGAAGTTTCGCCTCTGTGTTCAGCCACTTCAAAGAAGATGATTTTTTAAAGGTTTTAAAATAAATAAATAAGCAATATGGCTGCCGAATCATGTGGCCGGTGATATCAAAATAAATTTGTGCACCATTTTATTCCTCGATGACCCTCAAAAATGTTTATACTGATCAGATGTAGTGTTCTATATATGCAATTGTGATGTCATAATGAAGACACCTATGAAGTCATAAAAATACCACACTCATTCCCCATGAGGAGTACTTGCTATGTGCCACTTGTACATCCATGGCTTCGGGAACACTTTTGTGAAGTTTCCCCTCGATTTGTCCAGCCATTCTGGAGAAGAAGATTTTTTTAATAGGTTTTTGGGTAAATCCAATATGGCTGCCAAACCATGTGACCAGTGACATCATGTGTGTGAATCTTTTGTTCCTCATGGACAGGTGCTCAATTGGTCATACTTGTAAAGTTTCGCCTCAATCTGTTCAGCCACTTCAGAGAAAATTTTTGAAGGTTTTATTTCTTCATTTCTTTCTTTCTTTCTTTGTTTTCAAACAATATGGTTGCCGAATCACGTTACTGATGACATCATGAATTTTTTTTTTCTGTAGACCATTTAATCCCGAGATGACCCTCAAAAATTTTCATACTGATCGGATGTGGCGTTCTACATATGCTATTGTGACATCATAACGAGGGCACCGATGACGTCATAAAAAATAATCACACTCATTTCCCATGAGGAGTACTTGTCACGTGCCAAGTTTCAATTTTTTCCTTGGTGCGGTTTCAGAGATACAGCGGTCCAAAGTTTTTCCATTTTTCCAATATGGCTGCCACACCATGTGACCGATGACATAATTATCATTAAAACATTCGACATGAGTAGTCGCAGCATTGGTGAAAATTTTGTTTCGCTCCGATAAGCGGTTGCGGAGAAAAACAGGAAAGTTCTTTCCAGACAGACAAACAAACAAATAAATAAACAAAAAACCAATGTCACCCGCAGGGTGACCCGTATCTTGCCAAAAGGTGACCACGTGTGACTTCTATAAGGTCGCAATGAGGTGAACAGAGCTGCTATCCACCAGGAGCGACTCCTTGAGGAATATCTGCCGCCGAGAGATTCCGATGAGAATCGTTCTGCTGAGTAACCATGAAAAAATATGCATTTGCCTCATAACGTCACCAAATGACGTCATGATGTCTCAAGCTTGACATATCTAGAAAGCACTCATCGAGGTGTTCAATTTGAGGTACTACATGATATGGTTCCTAAAACTTGAAAATTTGACCTTGGGGTCAAATATGGTTGACCTTATGCGCTAACCATGAAGGTCAAGGCCAATCGTCACCAAAAATTAATCAGCTGAGCGCCAGACCATGAACTATATTCCAATGAAGTTTGAAGACGATCCGATCAAAATTACTCAAAAAAGAAGGTTTTCGTCGACTCCCCTGATTTGCAACAAAGTGACCTTGACATTTGACCTTGACCTTCAAAATTGTATACGCTGAAAGGGACCTCTATAGGCCTCTGATATGCGAAGTTACAAAAATTTCCAATGGTAACTGTGCTCTGCAGAGTGATTTATACATGATTACAGACAAAAAAATACAAACAAAAAAATAAACCAATGTTACCCGCAGGGTGACCCGTATCTTGCCAAAAGGTGACCACGTGTGACTTCTTTAAGGTCACACTGAGGTGAACAGAGCTGCTCTCCACCAGGAGCGACTCCTTGAGGAATATCTGCCTACGAGAGATTCCGATGAGAATCGTTCTACAGAGTAACCATGAAAAATATGCGTTTGCCTCATAACGTCACCAAATGACGTCATAATGTCTCAAGCTTGACATATCTAGAAAGCACTCATCGAGGTGTTCAATTTGAGGTTCTACACGATATGGTTACAAAAACTTGAAAATTTGACCTTGGGGTCAAATATGTTTGACCTCAGGCGCTAACCATGAAGGTCAAGGTCAATCGCCACCAAAAATTAATCAGCTGAGCGCCTGACCATATACTACATTCCCATAAAGTTTGGAGACGATTCTATTCAAATTACTCAAAAAATAAGGGTTTCGTCGACTCCCCTGATTTGCGACAAAGTGACCTTGACCTTTGACCTTGACCTTCAAAATTTTATGCGCTGAAAGGGACCTCTATAGGCCTCTGATATGCGAAGTTACAAAAATTTCCAATGATAACTGTGCTCTGCAGAGTGATTTATACGTGATTACAGACAAATAAATAAATGAATAAATAAATAAAAAAAACAAATGAAGGTCAAGGCCAATCGCCACCAAAAATTAATCAGCTGAGCGCCAGACCATGAACTATATTCCCATGAAGTTTGAAGACGATCCGATCAAAATTACTGAAAAAATAAGGGTTCTGTCGACTCCCATGATTTGCGACAGTGACCTTGACCTTTGACCTTGACCTTCAAAATTTTATGCGCTGAAAGGGACCTCTATAGGCCTCTGATATGCGAAGTTACAAAAATTTCCAATGATAACTGTGCTCTTCAGAATTTTTCATACGTGATTACAGACAAAAACTAGAATGGGCACTCATAGAGCGTATACCTTCGCCGCCACTACTTTTTTGTTCTTGGTATGAGTGTGGGGAACTGGTTTCATATGAATGGTCTTATGACACAAACCACATATCTATAATGTCATGACCCCCCCCCCCGACTTTCGGGGGCTACAGACCAAACAACAATCAACTCGCGTCATTTTGGTGAGTCTTCACTCGCAAGCTCGGTGAATACAACGTTTCAACAAGAGAAGGTAATCTCGTTTGATGCTGATTTCATGCAAATCGAATAAGAATTGATTGAGTTATGCCGAAAACCGCATATTTTTCAAGGGCGTGACCCCCCCCCCCCGACATTTTACCCCAACCGGTGACATGTGTTATGACGTCATTGTGTCACAAGATTGGGCATTAAATTCTGAACATTTTGGTGCTGGGTTCATGTAAAGCGGACAAGAATTGACCGCGTTATGACAAAAACCGCATATTTTTCAAGGTCGTGACCCCCCTGACCTTTGACCCCTAACCGGTAACAAGAGTATGGGCGTCATTGTATCATATTGCATATCACAAGATGAGGCGTTGAATTCTGAACATTTTGGCGTTAGTTGCATGCAAATTGAATAAAAATTGGCCATGTTATCGTAAAAAAGACGATTTTGACCTTTTCGTGACTTTGACCTTGACCTTTGACCCGAACGATCCCAAAATCTAATCGAATGCTTCCTGGCTAATAACCAATCATCCCACCAAATTTTATTCAATTCGGTTTTATACTTTTTGAGTTATACGAATCACAAGATTACAAATAAATAAATAAATAAATAAATACACACCGACCAAAACATAACCTTTCGCAGAATGCGAAGGTAAAAAAAAAAAAAAAAAAACCATACAAGCTGACTAACATATCTTGCAAAAACTTCGTTTTGGCAATATAAAAACCAATGTCACCCCCAGGGTGACCAGTATCTTGCCAAAATGTGAACATGAGTGACTTATTTATTCGATTAAAGTTACTCAAAAAATAAGGGTTTCGTCGACCTTGATGCTTGACTTTTTTGTGACCTTGACCTTTGACCTTGACCTTTATATTTTCGTACGGTTAATGGTATCTCTCCAGGACCGTTGTACATGAAATATCAAGAGATTTTGATGAGAACTGAGGAAATAAAATTTTCATGAAAAATCCGATTTTTTTCGTCATGACGTCATCAAATGATGTCATAGCGTCAAACTTTTGACAGATCTGGAAAGCAATTATTAAGCGCTTTCATATGAGGTATTACTCGATATGGTATCTAAGATTTCAAAATTTGACCTTGGGGTCAAAAACTTTCGACCTCCAGCGCTAACCATGAAGGTCAAGGCCGATCGCCACCAAAAATTAATCAGCTGAGCGCCAGACCATGAACTATATTCCCATGAAGTTTGAAGACGATCCGATCAAAATTACTCAAAAAATAAGGGTTTCGTCGACTCCCCTGATTTGCGACAAAGTGACCTTGACCTTGAAAATTTTATGCGCTGAAAGGGACCTCTATCGGACTCTGATATGCGAAGTTACAAAAATTTCCAATGATAACTGTGCTCTGTCAAGTGATCGATACGTGATTCCAGAAAAAAAAACAAAAAACAAAAAAAACAAAAAACATACAAGCTGACTAACATATCTTGCAAAAACTTCGTTTTGGAAAGATAATGAAAAATCACTCATAGAGTGACAACTTAGAAAAATAGCAAAAAGTAGAATGGCACTCGGTAAAGCGCATACCTCTGCCAGGTGGAACAGTTTACATTTTGTATCCCACTGATGGGCTGGATCCGAACCAAAATCTAATCCGCTTGTTCTTGTCACCTATTCAACTCATCCACCTTGTTTTGTCATAACTTGTCCACAACTTTTTGAGATATTGTGATATATTTAGTTTTTGGCCCTATCTATCAAGTTTAGAAATTAGTCCTGTGTGACCTTTTTACGTAAAAATTAATAGGTGGTTGAATTTAGCGACCTGACATGAAAATGCTCTTCAAATTTCAAGTCAGTCGGATTAAAATTGACAATTTTTGGAATTCGGCATATGTTGACCTTTTGGTCTACATTCACCTTTTCGCCAATGGTAACCACAAAAATAATAGGTGGTTGAATTCAGTGACCTGATCTGTAAATGCTATTCAAATTTCAACTTGATTGGATGAGAATTGAGGATTTATAAAATTTGGCCCAAATTGGCCTTTTGGCCTATTTTGACCTTTTGGTCTATATTTACCTAAAAATTAGTCGGTGGCTGAATTCAGTGACCTGATATGCAAATGCTCTTCAAATTACAAGTTAATTGGATTAAAATTTAGGATTTTAGAAATTTGGCCTGTGTTGAGCTTTTGGTCTGTGTTGACCGTTTGGCCTATGTTTACCCCAAAATGAATGTGGTTGAATTCGGTGACCTCATATGCAAATGCTCTTCAACTTTCAAGTCAATCGGATGAAAATTGAGGATTTCAGAAAATATGGCCCAATTTGTCCTTTTGGCCAATGTTGATCTCTGAAAATTTCAGAACGAGCAGTTTGTACTGGAGGGAAGTGGACAGACAGACAGACAGACAGACAGACAGACAGACAGACAGACAGACAGACAGACAGACAGACAGACAGACAGACAGACAGACAGACAGACAGACAGACAGACAGACAGACAGACAGACAGACAGACAGACAGACAGACAGACAGACAGACAGACAGACAAAAGGAGGCGATCAACAAACTTGTAAAAAAAAACATTTTTTTTTTCTTTGCCATGTAACAATCGTGCAAAGCATGATACTTGCAAAATCCATAAAACAAATTTGACCTCAAAAATAATTGGTGGTTGAATTCAGTGGCCTGGAATATAATAAATCTTCCACAAATTTCAAGTCAATTAGTTGAAAATTGAGAATTTCAGAAATATCACCTTAGTTGTTGACCTTTTGACCTCAAAAACAATCGGCTTCTTTCTCATGACAAACTCTACCATGTGGTGAAGTTTTGTGAAGATCGGTTTAAAATTGTGACCTGTAGGCGACAGACAGACAGACAGACAGACAGACAAAATCGACTGACCACTAACTTTTCTTGAAAAATCTTAGATTTTGCAAATAACAGACAGACCCAAATGCAACACCCTCTCCGAATCCTTCGGCGAGGGTAATCATTGACGTGCATGTGGTTCGGACAATGAAAAGAGTGACTTGCTATATCTATATCGATATGCCATGTTTTTCAGCGTACAAGTCGATACCTTTTTTCCCCCCCCAGAAGTCCGGGCCTCAACTTGCATTCAGAATCGCCTTATCTCTGGTTTAAAACAGTGAATTGCAGAAATAAATTTTTTAAAAAGCAAAGTGTGATATTTTCTGAAATAAATAGTATAATTATTATTGAAAACACATGACAGAAATCATTGCCCCAGAACGTTTGTCGATTGAGTGAGCAATTAAACGTTTTTAAATCTGCTCACTGATTCTTATGAAATTATCAAATTAATAACGAACACGCACACGCACACACCAATTACGTTTGATCCATCCTTTTCAATCCTATTCATATGGATCCATCCTTACTCCATCTCAAAATTCCTGTAAAGTCATGCAAGTCGTACACGGTAGCTATGAAGTGGGAAGTTAAGTTTGCTCAAAAAAAATGAAGGGAATTTGGCTCCGCACATGAAAAAAAGGTGTTGGGGAGAAATGCAGCTTGTTTTCTTAAATAATGTACCTTTCTATATGATAAACATGTTGAAAAACTATTTACATTCATAATATATCCAAAATATCATCCCACAAAGTAATTCAAATAACATGCACAAAACAAGTCGTTCATATTCATGACCCTGGAAGTACCATAGCTTGTGATTCCTTGTGAGTGTCAGGGAGGAATTAGCACCTCTATTGTTCGTACTGACAGCTTTGCTAACTACCATCATTGATCTAGCTTCATCTTACACTCAACGTCGACTTATCTATGAATGATAGAAGGAAAAATGTAAAAATTATCCAATTCAACTTGTACGCCGAAAAATACAGTACCTATATCAATGCAAGTTGCGCGATTGTGGCTGAATGGGGTAAACGTCGTAACCACAGTACATATAATGCTGAATTGTACCTCATTTAAAAGCTTTTGGGTCTGGACAGTGCATGATGAGGTCTACAAATATCGTTATTCGCGCAATTTTGAGTTTTATGCATTGTTGTGGCTCGGTGGCGCACACTGGTGGTGTATTGGCTGAGTCATTGGTTCACACACCTACTGGAAATAAAAAAAAGAAAAAGATAAACACAAAGTATTCGATCAATTTGGTTCAACATATTATGACCTTTTCGTCCATTTACTTCACTGAGAAACTTTAACAGTCTTCACAGTTAGTGGCGATTATACGGACCTTGTGTTGAGGATTTGAAGAAGAAAGGGAGAGTGGAGGACAGAGTTGGAATGGGGTGGAGGGGGGAGGGACAGAGTTGGGAAAGGGGGGGTTTGAGAACTTGGGGTGAGGAGGGGATTTGAAGACATGGGGCTGGTAGGTGGGTGGAGGATTGAGAACTTGAAGAAAAAGAAATGGGTTGAGGACTTGAAGTTACATTTTACTTTCTGCAGGTCCCTGATATTGTGCTGTTAAAGGATATTCCTCACAGACTCCCAAAAAAAGTCCACACTATTTGGACCAAATTCCCTTACAATAGCCCGGTGGAAGAAACCAGGTTATCTGCTCGTCGTATACATTTGGATTGTACGAGGTCATCATTAATTGTACGAGGTCATCATGACATGGGCATTGAAGTTAGGAGTGGAGGAATGGTTGATCAGAGTAGTAATGGCAATGTACGAGAGAGCGCGCACGGCTGTAAGGATGAAGGACGGGAATAGTGGTGTTTGAGGTGAAGGTGGGAGTGCACCAGGGGTCGGTACTAAGTCCACTTCTATTTGTAGTTGTGTTGGAGGTGCTGGCTCGGGGGGTAAAGGAGGGTTTACCGTGGGAGCTGCTGTATGCAGATGATCTGGTGTTGATTGCAGAGAGTTTGGATGGACTGAAGGAGAAGATGAACAAGTGGAAGGAATGTATGGAGGCAAAAGGTTTGAAGGTGAATATTGGAAAGACGAAGGTGATGGCAATTGGTAAAGCATGTGGTGAGGTGGAAAGGACTGGGAAGTGGCCATGTTCTGTGTGCAGGAATGGTGTCGGAGTGAACTCCATTCAGTGTACAATGTGTGCTGAATGGGTTCATCAGAAATGTAGTGGTGTGAGGTGGTCATTAACCAGTGTAGCAGCTACATTCAAGTATAAGGTGTGCATAGAGGGAGCTGCAGATGAAGGAATTGTTGAGTTGGATCATGAAGATGGCGTGACGCTGGAATGTGTGAAAACATTTTGCTATCTAGGAGACATGCTGAATGGAGAAGGTGGATCACACTCTTCATTGGTTGCTAGAGTGAGATGTGCATGGAAGAGGTTTCGGGAACGGAGTGGTGTGCTGACGAAGAGGGGAGCATTGTTGAAGCTAAAGGGAAAGGTGTATACTACATGTGTGAGGAGTGCAATGATTTATGGGAGTGAGACATGGGTATTGAACATAGAGCAGCAACAAAGGCTGGATAGGGTCGAAATGTGAATGATTCGGTGGATGTGCGGAGTATCGTTGAGAGAGAGGAAGACAAATGATGACTTGCGGAAGATGATTGGAATAGTGTCTGTGATGGATGTTGTGAATAGAAACAGGTTGAGATGGTTGGGTCATGTATTGAGGAAGGATTAAAGTGACTGTGAGAGGAGTGTTGGAAATGAATGTAGAAGGAAGTGGAGGATGAGGAAGACTGAGTAAAACTTTGCTAAAGGTGGTGTAAGAAGAAATGTGGGCAAGGGGATGAATAAGGGAAGATGTAGAAAATAGGGTAAAGTGGAGGACATTGTTATGGGGCCCGTAAGGCTAACCCCCACTTTAGCAGGGAAAATGGCCTTAAAATGCTTGTTGTGTTGTTGAGGTCATCATTAATGTCTAATATTTGACTGTGGTCTTCTTTTGCATGCAAAAATATTATATGGATGCTTGTAACACCTTCAGGCAACTCATGTAATAAGCAAGACAACATGCAATGTTGCTCTAACACGTTAATAGAAATGTACTTTATGCTGTGTGTGGTGTTTGTTTGGGTTCTGTAACCAATAAGCACTTGCTTTGAATGGTTTAGTGTGGTTACAGCATGGAAATGCTGTTTCATACATTTGTAGTGGTTCAAGCAGTTCTGCACAGTCAATTTATCATCATTCTTTATGATTAATATAAACCAATAACATGGATGCATAAGATGGCATGCCAAGGCCAGGAGAAGCGTCTTGAATCAGTTTGAAAATTAGTTTGTTTTGATTTAATCACCAGGATGTTTCGGTGGTACTGCCTTTATTTTCTGAGGGTGAAGTCGACTTTATAGGAGGGTGGTGGAGGCCCATCCCCTTGACAGTATTGGGCGGTTCACAACAAGTTGTGACCTTTTCCGTGGGAAAGAACTAATCCGAGCTGGATTGCCACTCTGTCACAGGGTGTGGAACTTTTGCTGAGAATCCTTTGGAATCCAAAAATATTACAGAGGGCAATGCAACAAGGCTTTACTTGCTGCACCAACCTGACAGGGGCAGGACAATCCCCTCCCCCCTTGTTGGTCATTAATAAGCTAGCTGGGTTTTTACTGATAACCGAATATAAACATGGTAACACTATTTCGATTATCTCACTCTCTTAGATGCTTGGAATCCAAATCCGTAATGTTGCCTTCAGTTGTATTTGAACCCACAAACTCTGGGATGTCAGTTTCGTGGATCAAACACTCGAGGGCTCAACCACACCCTGAAGCATGATATGTGGCAGTAGAAGCATAAGGATGATGTGTGATGATACGAATGAACATCCGTTTTCCTCATTCTGCTTCATTTTGCCCCAACCCCATCCTAATAATAATAATAATAATAATAACAATAAAAAATAATAAACTAGAATGAGCAATCAGAGATTGCAGACCCTGCAGGACTTGTTTTTTTGGCAAATAAATGGAAAGATGTGAAAGGTCGTTGATTGAAAATGAAAGGTCTAAATGGTCCAGTAATAAATGTTTAAAGGTCAAAGGTCTGAAAATTTGTGAAGATCGAATGGTCTGAAGGGTCTCAAAAGGTCGAAGGAGTCTAAAGGGTCGGAATTGTTTGAAGGGTCTAAAGGTCAAAGGGGACTTCAGTGTTTTTTAAGGTATGAAGGTCTAAAGGGTAGAAAGGAGTCTAAGGGGTCTAACGGAGTCTACAGGGTCTTCACTCTCTTAGGGGGTCTTGATTATTAGGGATATTGAGGGGGTCTTGAAGGATTTTAGGTGTCAGGGATCTTGGGGGGCTTAATGGGTCTGAGGGTTTGAAAGTATCCAATGTAATTAATACACAAACTCACGTTCTGTTTGAACAGACAAACAAACGGACCCAAATGCAATACCATCTCCTCTTGTGAGGGTAAAAATAATCTGATGCTCTATCATTAATTGTCATCCAGTATTGTATGTATGATTTCTATTTTGACTCTGATTCCTGTTTGCTCAGAATATATTACCACTTGATAGACTTGGCACTAATTACCATCCAGTGATGCCTTTCACCATATCATGACACGTACAGTCACTTACAAAGGCATGTTGGCTCACATTGTCTTTGTTTTTTATAAGGCTCACTTTAGCACATCATGATCTGACTAATGAAAGTGCCTGTTTGGGTGTCAGTCTAAAAATTGTATAACAAACCCAGGCAACGATAGCATTCCTTTCCTGCAGTCATTCTCTGCAGACTACTGTAGTAGGACCTGTTACCAACTGCAGTGTATGAGAGTACTACTCTTTGCAACTTGCAACAATCACCTTCTCCTTCACCAGATTCAGACCATTGTCCAAATCCCAATCCTGACGAACCAATGATCACCAATTTTGTGATAGATTGTAGAAAGAGACCATTCACCGTCTGCCGGGAAAGCCAAATTAATCTTTACTTCAGTTTTACAGGCTACAGATAGCTCGAACATGAATCGGATTTTCTGTTCAGATTGCCTATGAAGAACACGATGGAAGCCCTGGCGGTTGCTTGGGTGATCTGTCAGTAGTTTTATAAAGCCTCCATGTCTGATTACTTAACTGTATGACGGGCCATTTCTGATTTGCAACTTGCAACAATCTCCTTCTCATGCCTTTGATTCTGAGCTGATATGGATTGAAGCTCAGTGAACATTTGAATAATGTTTATTGATCAGAAGGGCAAGATGTCTGAGTGCTGTACATGTGAAATGTATTGTGAAAGGAACTTTTGATGCATCCATATTTCATTAACATTGGTTAACACCTGTCGAGTGAAGTACTTTTACAGCCAAAAAAAGGAAAGAAACCCCAAAAACATAAAAAGGGTTGGGGTTAAATGGCCAAAGAAAGGGGAATGTTGCATTGATCTCCTTCTCCTTCTCCTCCTTCTCCTCCTTCTCCTCCTTCTCCTCCTTCTCCTTCTCCTTCTCCTCCTCCTCCTCCTGCTCCTGCTCCTGCTCCTGCTCCTGCTCCTCCTCCTCCTCCTCCGGTGAAGGAGGTTATATTTTCACTCCTTCCTGTTTGTTTGTTGGGTGGTTGCTAGAGTACCCTTATTTTCACTTTTTCCATCTGTCTGTTGGGTAGTCGATTGAGTTGAAAAAAAAACAAACATTTTTTTTGAGATTTGTTCAACCCTTATTATCAGTATTTAAAATGGCGATTTCAGTTAATACAATGGTGATTTCGATGAAACTTGGTTGGTAGGTTCATACCATGACCGAGTTGTGTGCAAATGAGAACCGTTGCTATGGACACCACCGTTGCCTAGCAACGGGACTTTGAAATTTTAGAAAAATTATAAAAAATGTATTTTTTCGAAAATCAAAAATCGGGCCACGAGCGACTGTGGGCAGTACATTCTTTTTTTTTTTGTATACCTTGGTCGAGGCTCGTATGAGAGCTAACACACAACTCACAGCAAGGAGGCATGAGACAAGAGGGGCGGGAGTGGAAGGGACAAAACAGTGGGGAACAGACACATTAGGTGAACTGTGGAAGGGAGAGGGATGGGGATGGGACGGGGAACATGGCGAAGAGAAGATGGACATTACAGGGACTTTCAGGAAGGAAAGCAGGAGAATTGAAGGAAGTGGGCTTGGGTGGATTATCAGGGGTAGAAAAGATCGAGGATTTGGATGGGGGAAGATAAGAGGTGGTGGTAAACACCTGTTTTGAAAGCCTGGAGGGAATTTTGGGAAAGAATAGAGTGAGGAAGTTTATTCCAAAGGCGGGAAAAAAGAGGAATGAAAGAGTGAAGATGAGCAGTGATTCGTGATTTTGGTAGTTTTACCAGAAGGGGGTTGTTGGCGGACCTTGAGCGCCCTGTGGAAATGTGGTGGGGACAAATCGCTGAGAGAGCAGGGGGGGCAAGGCTGGAGAGGAGTCGGTAGAAGACAGAAAGACCACCCACCAACCTGCGGTGATTGAGTGAGAGGCCCAAAGACTCAGCTTCATTGCGGGAGATGCCGATGATCTTAAATGCCCTGGTTTCGACAGCGTGAAGCCGAGAAAGGTGGGAGGCAGGAGCACCAGCCCAGAGGGGAGAGCAGTACTCCATCAGGCTACGGACAAAAGCTTTGTAAGTGGTAATTGGTAATTCAGCCATATTGTCAAAGATTTCCAGCCGGATCCTATGAAAACTGTCGGAGAAGATAGACTTTGAATGAACCCTGGTCGAAAATAAGAAAAAAACGAAGTTCGTTATATCTCAGAGACTATGAGTCAGACGTGCATGAAACTGGTATGGTAGGTTCATGGTATGTCCTAGTTATGTGTGAGAAAGAATCGTTGCTATGGACCCCCCCCCCCCCCCCGTTGCCGAGCAATGGCCGAAAAACCTCTAAATGTGGGGGTATTTTAACGAAAAAACAATCTGCAGCATTAACCCTTGAAGCTAGAATCATTAATTTTCTTGTGCTTAATCCTCAGGTCATTCGCCATCAAACGGGCCCATCATGTCAGGTTCTATTGGGTAGTCGACTACCCATGTCCGCCTACCGGCTTGTATGTATGTTTGTTTGCATGTCTGTTTGTAATGGACAGCTCTGGAGGCCAGAGGAGTCAACCGATTTTGATGAAACTTGACAGGTAGGTTCATACCAGGATCTAATTCTATACTTTTGAGCACCGTTGCTATGGACACCACCGTTGCCTATCAACGGGACTTTGAAATTTTTGAAAAATCCAAAAAAATTAATTTTTTGGAAAATCAAAAATCGGCTTCCAGGCTTTTATGCACACTATAATCAACCTCTTTGTCAAAAAATTTCAGCCCGACCCGTCAAAAACTGTATGACTCGTATGCAATTATGTCGCGACCACCCATGTCGCCTACCGGCTTGTTTGCGTGTTTGTTTGTAATGGACAGCTCTGGCGGTCAGAGGAGTCAACCGGTTTTGATGAAACTTGACAGGTGGGTTCATACCAGGATCTAGTTCTATGCTTTTGAGCACCGTTGCTATGGACACCACCGTTGCTTAGCAACGGGACTGAAATTTTTGAAAAATCATAAAAAAATTATTTTTCCGAAAATCAAAAATCGGCTTCCAGGCTTTTATGCACACTATAATCAACCTCTTTGTCAAAAAATTTCAGCCCGATCCGTCAAAAACTATGACTAGTATGCAATTATGTAGCGACCACCCATGTTGCCTACCGGCTTGTTTGTTTGTTTGTATGTAATGGACAGCTCTGGAGGCCAGAGGAGTCAACCGATTTTGATGAAACTTGACAGGTAGGTTCATATCAGGATCTAGTTCTATGCTTTTGAGCACCGTTGCTATGGACACCACCGTTGCCTCGCATTGGGACTTTGAAATTTTTGAAAAATCATAAAAAATCAATTTTTTCGAAAGTCAAAAATCGGCTTCCGTGATTTTATGCGCACTATAATCAACCTCTTTGTCAAAAATTGTTAGCCCGATCCGTCAAGAACTATGACTAGTATGCAATTATGTAGCGACCACCCATGTCGCCTACCGGCTTGTTGGGTGGTCGCAAGAGTACCCTTATTTTTGGGTGGTCGCTAGAGTACCCTTATTTTCACTTTTTCCGTCTGTATGTATGTATGTATGTTTGTTTGTTTGTATGTAATGAACAGCTCTGGAGGCCAGAGGAGTCAACCGATTTTGATGAACCTTGACAGGTCGGTTCATACCAGGATCTAGTTCTATGCTTTTGAGCACCGTTGCTATGGACACCACCGTTGCCTCGCAACGGGACTTTGAAATCTTTGAAAAATCCTAAAAAAATTATTTTTTCGAATATTAAAAATCGGCTTCCAGGCTTTTATGCGCATTATAATCAACCTCTTTGCAAACATTTTCAGCCCGATCCGTCAAAAACTATGACTAGTGTGCAATTATGTCGCGACCACCCATGTCGCCTACCGGCTTGTTAGGTGGTCGCTAGAGTACCCTTATTTTGACTTTTTCTGTCTTGTCTGTATGTATGTTTGCATGTTTGTTTGTAATGGACAGCTCTGGAGGCCAGAGGAGTCAACCAATTTTGATGAAACGTGACAGGTCGGTTCATACCAGGATCTAGTTCTATGCTTTTGAGTTCCGTTGCTATGGACACCACCGTTGCCTAGCAACGGGAGTTTGAAATTTTTGAAAAATCATAAAAAATTTACTTTTTTCAAAAATCAGCTTCCAGGCTTTTATGCGCACTATAATCAACCTCTTTGTCAAAAAATTTCAGCCCGATCCTTCAAAAACTGTATGACTAGTATGCAATTATGTAGCGACCATCCATGTCACCTACCGGCTTGTTTGTATGTTTGTATGTCATGGACAGCTCTGGAGTCCAGAGGAGTCAACCGATTTTGATGAAACTTGACAGGTAGGTTTATACCAGGATCTAGTTATATGCTTTTGGGCACCGTTGCTATAGACACCACCGTTGCCTAGCAACGGGACTTTGAAATTTTTGAAAAATCCTCAATAAATTATTTTTTGGAAAATCAAAAATTGGCTTCCAGGCTTTTATGTGCACTATAATCAACCTCTTTGTCAAAAATTTTCAGCCCGATCCGTCAAAAACTGTATGACTAGTATGCAATTATGTCGTGACCACCCATGTCGCCTACCGGCTTGTTTGTTTTGTCTGTGTACAGGATATCTCAAAAAGTAGACAGATTCAAATGAAATTTTGTAGACAGGTTGGGTGTGTGACAAGGACGAACTGATTCGATTTTGGTGAAGATCCGGATCCGACGACTGGAATTTTAAAAGTGATTCTTCACCATTGAGAGATTGGGTCAAACAACAAAGTACAGTAAAGCATGATATTACAAAAATGTATTGGGCCCGATATGTTCTCGTGGATCAGGCATTGTGGGGTATAGGTATGCGCTCTACCGAGTGCCCTTCCAGTTAAAGGTTTTGTTTAAAAAATCCCATTGCCGTCTTAACCGTACTTTCTTGGTTGGGGACAGAGTCAAATTTGTGAGCGTCTCTGACCTAACTATCCAGTCCTCAGCTAGAAAGCGTGCCTCATAAGACGTAGGTCTAACACGTTTTCATTCTTTTATCTTGGATGTATTTTTTTCACCCGTTTTGACGCTATCTTTGCTTCTCTTCTTTTCACAAAAATAATTTTCTTTTACACAATAAATCGGTGCCCCCCACCCTCAATGGTGCCATCCCGGTGCTCATCTGCCCTCCCCTTCCGACTCTCTTCCCTCTATTATTTTCCTGTTTGTTCATTCTCCTGATGTTTGTCCTTCTGTCAGTTCTGTCTTGCTTTTACATGAGCCTCAGTCATGTAAATAAACTTTGACCCTCTTATTTGACCCTCGCTCCTTACATCCCTGATCCGAATCCATGAATTTTGTGGAGATGGAGGAGTTCGAATCCCGCTCCTGAACACCAATTTGTTGCGGAGCCGGGTATCAGCTGCGAGCACGACCGCAAGGTGGAGCAGTAGGGTCGACTCTACCGAACACCCGGAATCTCGATCGTACCTTTCGGAAAACTCCGAGGGTACAGGTCCCTTACCGGACCATGAATCGTCAATAATTCCACCACGTGGTACAGGGTTATTTTCCAATCTTCAAAATACCTAGAGAGCCACG
Organism: Eptatretus burgeri; assembly: GCF_056783735.1. Lineage (NCBI taxonomy): Eukaryota > Metazoa > Chordata > Myxini > Myxiniformes > Myxinidae > Eptatretus > Eptatretus burgeri. Next base: position 57,514,496 of record NC_140967.1, read on the forward strand.
TGGCGAGTTACCGAGTATTCACACCCTCGACGGCACTCTTACAAGTCGAGCCGTTAGCGTGCCCGACCCGTGCGGATGGTTGCCGAAGTCCCTTCGGTCCAAATGTACATTTACAGCGGCAACAGCCTTTGTAATTCAACAACACGCACCATGGCTAGGCCAATGGAAGAAACACAGAAACAAGCTGATACATTTAACAAACGGGGTATTTATTCACAGTAATCGGGGAAACGAGGGAAGCACGTAAGGGCAGAGTTATCAGGACTAATAGAGAATGCAAATTTACACACAAGCACTTCAACAATTCCTACTTACAGACGGGCCCACACACAGATGCACACCCAAAAGAAACGGACCCAAAATGGTCTTTATTATCCCTTCAGTTCGGAGGGAAGTTGAGCTGAGGGACGAAAAAGTTGCAGGCTACCTGGCCGCGAGTACGCGGCTCGATGTCCACACCTTCCCGGAGCACCAGTCGGCACAAACGGACCAAGGGCAACCGATGCAGGCCACGCCAGTGACGATGACGAGCCAAAAACAAATACTTACCGATATAACTGTTCTATAGGACCTGTATGTTGAGTGCTCATGGCTTCCAGATTCGTAACTGTACTGTATTACAATTGAGTCCATTTGTTTGTTTGTCCGCACAGAACCTTCATGTTTTTCTCCACAACCGCTTGTTAGATTGAGACGAAATTTTCATCATTGGTGTGACTCCTCATATAGAATGTTTTAATGATAATTATGATATCATAGGTCACGTGGTGTGGCAGCCATATTGGAAAAACGGGAAAACTTTGGACCTCTGTATCAATGAAACTGCACCAATAGTACTGCAGCATAGCAAACCAATTGTTCGACTTTTCATAAAAGCAACAAAATTGGTACATATGTTGACTAATGTATTCTGAACAATTCTGGATATGGAGCCACTCGAGATTTTGCCTTGGCCAGCTTTGGTGGCCATTTTCCAAAATGGCCGCCATTCTACTTTAACAACATGGGATATCTGTCATTGTTATTCTCTTTGTAGGTTTCTCAGAGGTGATAAATACTCCATTTGATGTGCATTTACAAAGGAAAACAATACAAATGTCATTTGTGTTGATTTATTATATTTCCAACCATTGTATTGGGGAAAAATGGTTATTTTATGGGAAAATCCATTTTCACACACAGCATCAGTGACAGGTTCAGAAGTATTTGTTGTGGTGGTGGAATCCACCGTCGGATTCAAGTTCGAACCGTAGACACCGATGTCGTCGTCTTGGCGGTGATGGTAGCCCAGGCACTACCATGCGTGCATGAACTCTGGATTGCCTTTGGGACGGGCAAGAACTACCGCTATGTACATCCCTGCCCATGAAATAGCTGCCTTCCTCGGTCCACAGAAGGCAAGTGCCCTCCCTGTCTTCCACGCCATGACCGGATGTGACGCGGTATCAGTATTCGTGTGGCATGGGAAGAAATCTGCCTGGGCCACATGGAACTCTTTTCCAGAACTGACAGATTCTCTTGTGACCCTGACCACCACGCCAGTCAACATCCAGGATGACACAATGCACTGCATTGAAAGGTTTGTGGTGCTCCTATATGACCGCACCAGTCCACATACGGACGTCAACGAGGCCAGAAAGAAACTCTTCGCCAAGAGGAACTCCGTCCAGTGCATCCCACCTACCGTGCGGCTGGTGTCGTGCGGCTGCAAAAAGGCTAATCTGCAATGCACTGAACTGTGTGCTTGTGAAGGAGAATGCCAGTAGACAGACGCAGTAGACAGAGACTGAGATATCGGCCGAGCTTAGAATGTGCAAATGCAAAGTTGCATTGCTTGTAAAAGTGTTGACTTCTTGATCCAGAGCCAGTACACTTGAGCTCAGAAACGTATATTGTACTAGACTGATGTATGCGTGTACCATGTGTCCTGGTAGAATGGTAGTAGACAGTAAACCGTAGCCGTTTCAAAGTGAAGTGTGCAATAATTTGACTGCATTTTCTGAGTTTGTCATTATCACGATTATCAGTTCCCTTTTCAAAATAGAGTAAAGTATGTAATCTATAATGTAATTTTTGTTGATTCCAAACCCATTGAATGTGATGAATATCATTTGACTCTTGTTCTCCAGGCAATAATGGGTACTTTTCAGCAAAAAGTTTCAGGAGAGCAGCAATTTACAAATCAAATAATGGCTTTTTTACCGAAAATACTGGCTCATAATATTTGAATACGCCTTTTCATGGTCAATTTACTGAATTTTACACTTTCCTTATATCTACCACCAATACAATAGGAAAATATGAGCATATAGCCAATTTCGCTAAAGTAGAATGGCGGCCATTTTGGAAAATGGTCGCCGAAGCTGACCAAGGCACAATCTCGGGTGGCTCCATATCTAGAATTGTTCGGAATACATTATTCTACATGTGTACCAATTTTGGTGCTTTTATGCAAATTTGAACAATTGATCTGAAATATCACACTACGCTGCAGGACTACAAGGAAAAAATTGAAACTTGGCACATAGCAAGAAGTACTCATGGGGAATGAATGTGATTTTTTTTAATGATGTCGTTGGTGCCCTTGTTATGACATCATAACTGCATATGTAGAATGCCACGTCTGATCAGGATGAAAATTTTTGAGGGTCATCTCAGGATAAAATGGTCCACAAGAAAAAAAATTCATGATGTCATTGGTCATGTAATTCGGCAGCGATATTGTTTTCCCTCTTCTTAAAAAGCTTAAAAATAAAAAAAAAACCTTCAAAAATCTTCTTCTCTGAAGTAGCTCAACAAATTGAGGCGAAACTTTACACGTATGACTGCCTGTCCATGAGGAACAAACGGTTATTTGATACAATAGTTCACATGGTTTGGCAGCCATATTGGATTTACCCTAAAACCCATAAAAATACACCACTCAAAAGAAGTCCTGGCGAGGGTCTGCAATCTCTGATTGCTCTTTTTCTTGTTTGTAAATGTAAGAGTTTGAGAATTCATAATTTGAATTAATTTTTGTTGTACAAGTGAAAGAGCAGAATAATAGGGGGGTGGGGTGTGGTGGGAGTGAAGTGTTAACACAGTGGAGTGAAGAGAAAACAGTTGTATAGAATGTATATCATAGACCAAGATTAGGGTTTGTGGGTCATGGGTGGAAATAGGGTCTGAGTTGGTGTCGTAAAGCACAGAGATGGAATTTGTAGAAACCATGGGGCAGCACGCTTGAAATTCAAGAGGGAAAAGCTCGAGATACCAGACTTGCGAAGACGATTCCACAGGAGAGAGAAGGGGCGAATGAATGATTGGAGGCAACTGTAAAGTATAGACTTGCACAGGGTAACAAGTAAGGAATTTTTGTCGAATGCTTATTGCCTGCAGGGGAAGGTGTTAGACAGATAGGTACGAGGGCAGGTAGAGTAAAGTAAGAAAACAATGAAACCTGCAAAGACACCAGTCTGCCTGTGGTAATCAAGAAACATAGCCTGAGACTCGGCCTTCTGTTGCAAGATGCCATTTACATTTAACGCCTTCGATTCCATGGCCTTCCATTTCACTTCAGCGGAAGGCTTTGTATACCATTGTAAGCTGAGGAAGGCAGGGGAAAGGAATGACCCTACAAATATTTCCAACGTCTCCAGTCCTCAACGAGAAAGCGTGCCTCATCAGACGTATGTGTAACATGTATTCTTTTATTAAATCTTGGATGTATGTGTCATTTCACCCTTCTCAGCACAATATTTCCTTCTCTCTCTTTCACAAAAAAGAGCTTTATTGAACGTAAAAACATCAGTTTGCGATGGAGGCCAGGTTGGAAATGTGGTTGTTCAAGACAGCTTAAATAGCTAATTGAGGGCCAGGAGCTCCAGAGAGATTACCTTTCTTATTGGCTGACTTTGCCAGCTATTCGTTAGGGAGGGACAGAATGAGAACCTTTTTTTTGCATTAAATGACAAGTTCCAGGTAGATGACCAGTTGCTTCTTTTCTCAATCAGCTGAGAAGGATGCTGCAGCCTGCCTGGCAGAGGAATGAGGAACTATCCCGTATAGATTTGATTATCTGTAAATCATGCAATGGACCCCCCCCCCCCCCCCCCAACAATGAAGAAACAGTCATTGAAATATATGAAGAACAAGATTTGTCCCAGAATGCAAATTGATGGACACTTGCCCTTTGAGGTAAAGCATTGCAGAGAACTCCATCCAAAGCATCCCACTGCTTGCAAGTGTCGGCCTACATGAAATCTGAAAGACTGTCCAGAAGAGAACTTTGGATACCATTAGTTGACAGTTTTCAAATCGAGGAGGATGGAACGCCAGCAGAATCGAATGCATGAGAGATGGCCATGACATTGTTGGAGATTGAGGACATCCATTCAGTCTTAACAATGAAGAAGCAGCACGTTCAAGGTGGAATGACCTGGGCATAAGCCAACCTGATGATCCAATATCAGAGTTGGAGATGCATCTTGAGATCCCCAGCAACAATCAATTTTGTCACTGTTGATTATGGGGAGTAGGCCGGCTGGTTCATTGTTGAAAATATCTCTTTTGATACTATCATGAGTTCAGGGAAAATATGCAATTTATTTACCACGAGCAGAGTACCCGCCCTACGGGCGATCTTGTTCCAAGCACGTAACACGTTCTTCTGATGCACACCTTTATTTGGGCTATGTATAGGCAACTGACAGCTCTTTGTCGGCAAAAAACCCCCGGGTTACAAGCATGAACAAAAAAAAATGTTCCTACTACTTGTAATTCGAAACATCTCATTGTGCTGGAAAATGTGGGGACAGGAATGTGGAAAATGTGGGGACACTAAATGGTGGGACCTGTAATATCCTCCTCCACCTGGGAGTGGTGCTACACAATACACTTTTACATGGAGAATCTGCGTACCCCCTACCTTCTCTCTCCCCCCCTCCCTTTCCCGCTTCAAGACCACCAGCAAAGATATAACCACCTCTATACATTAATTGGGGTCATGCTGATCCTATGTAGCATGTCTGGATGTAATCAGACCAGAACTTACTATAGGAGGAGTAGCGTGACAAACACTGGTCCATGAATTGTAATAAGGATTGTGTGCACATATGGCGTTTGGAGAACGACCTGGAAAAGATAAGAGTAGCAGGAGTAGACAAGGCGGTTGAATAATTTTTGAATATTAAACCACTGGAAAATAGTAGAAGGCAGAAGTAGCATTGGAGATTCCAGAGTGGTGTTTGTAATTTATCCACCTTGATAGGAGGGGAGTTCATGTACTGCTAGATGTTTTTTTGATGAAGGGGGTGGCAGATAAGCTTGAGATAGCTACAGGAATTGAGATATTTAGGACTGAGGCCTTTTCTGCAAAGACAGATTTTAGGCAATCAGCTTTGGTATGAGCATTGTCCATTGTACACCTTCCTTCAATAGTGAAGAAACTGAGGAGGAGCACGTTCCCAAGACAGAATTGCTGAACTGTAACCATGTTTTTGTGAACCATGAGAGGTTTGTGAGTTCAGCCCAAAGGTGTGTTTCTGTCCATTGAGACGTTAGAACTATGGGTGATGGTGCTTCGTTTGACAGAAACGCAATGTATATGCTTGTGAGCGTTGGAGAGACTACAGATTCTCTTTTGGTGGGATTGGCTTTCCAATGTGAAACTGCAACCTGCTTAATCTGGCAATTTCTTCGCCACATTAATTGCTGTACTGGGGATGAGATTGGCAGGATAACTGGAGGTGTGAAGGTGTGAAATGATGTAAGGGGGGGGGGAGGGAGAGTGGTTTGAGAAATGAGCCTCAGGTACCATCTATGTCCAGATGGATATAGTGGACCAACTAATGGAAGGGAAATTGTGGTCTGCAGGTGAAACCAGTGTGTTTCATTGAACTGCCAGAAATGGCAGCAGCACCTTGATGGTAGTACATTGAAGACCAGAGATGGATGTTTTCAAGAGTTGTGACCTGAAGAGCTGATGGAGGGCAAGTTGAGTGCCGAAGTTGGCTATGATCATGTTGAACAGGGTGGGAGCCATTATGGAAAATATTGGTTGGGAATTCAACAAATTAGGTTTTGACCTGAAGTGTCACAAAGCAGAGCATTGTAATTAAGGCAAATTTCAAGATTTTTTTTTTTTAGTTGCGGTAGACATGTCAAGAATTGAGTAGGTAGAGAGGCTTAGGACAAAGGAATCGGCATGTACTGCTCTTTTGAATGCATCTAGTACCTATTGGGTGAGAGTCCTGAAAGCATGTTTGTACTCTTGATTCTGATATCATGGTGTGGTGGTACCACACACACAGGCTGAGCAGCAACTCTTGGCAAAGGCACACTCTCATTGATTTGGCTCTAAAATGTAAGGTAACTGCCTGAACCCTTCATTAGTTTGAGGTTACAAGAGGCTTGGGGCTTGAGGATAAAATCCTGTGCGATGGAGCACTGTGTTGATAGGCCGTTTACTGGGTTTACATTTGAAAGAGTTTGTTTATGCAGGTTGGTGATGAGTGAAGCACTGAGCTAGTTGGAATGAGCTTGTGGGCAGAACATTTGGTGAAATGATTACCATGGCCTGAGATCCACATAGCTCCATAGTAGAATTAACCTGGCACGGCGAGACATGTTGAGCAAGCTATGGACACAGTTGCAGAACACATTACAACATTTGAGATTGTGAGTGACGAACCATCACAGATTTGTTGCCTCTTGATTGGCTAATCTTTGGCCTGCAGAACAGTGTTCTTCTATCCGACGGCATGCTGATAATGCCAAGTGCTGTATCTTTGACTAACGGGATTCACTCATCCCAGGTGATGTCTTCTTGCCATCCACACCTTTTGACCCTTGACGTGCTCCTGTCGTAATTAGCTTCTTCCTCTCCCATTCTCAGTGCCATTCCTTTGAGTCGGTATTCTTTAGTCCACTACCACTACTATGTAATGTTGGCAGCAGACCAGTGCAGCTCGGTTTTGTGTTTTGATCAGGTTATGGCGTCGCATGGTTTTATTGTAACTCAATTTTGTTTTTTGATATGGGATTTTTTTAATCGTCATAATTTAGACCTTTTTATTATTATGTTTTTTTTCTCCTCGGGCATCGATTGCACTGTAATCTCATGTGCACGCGTCCATTTCGCCTCATAATTTGCTCGGTCTAATCAGAGCCTTCCAGCCAGCTCCTCGATTCAACGTGTAGTTCTGCTGTGCCTTCCAAGAGAGTGTGGCTTTGCTTCTGAATCCCCTGTGGGGCCATTCTGATCCCTTGTCACATGACGCATTAATCCCATTGGGACAGTTTTTCTGCGGACAATTTTGCTTTGATGAATATTATGACAACTGTAAAATTGCAGAATGTGGCCGGATTGTTCACAGAACTGTCCTAATATTATATGAAGTGGACTATCTGCATAGTATTCATCTTAAGGGAACATGTTAAATTAATTTGCTATTTTTGTTTTGAGTGATCTAATTTTCACCGCCTCTTCCTTCACCCCCCCCCCCACCCCCAAACCTCCAGACTTGTCACTTGCTGTTCTTTTTAATTTAATTTAATTTTTTATTAAATGATTTCCATCCAAATGCAAAACGAAGCTTGTTTTCTAAGTTCAGTATTCAAAAAGAGTGAAAACATCCAATAATTAGAGTAGATGTAAATTTTGCAAGGTCCGTGTGCAACAAGTGCAAAATCACTTGGACTGTGACTCATGGGATAGCATAGATAAGCGGATGCATTATGAATGCCTGCAAAGATTACACTATTGGCAGAACAGAGTTTAATGTAAAAAAGATTAATTCAAACTACAATCTTCTTTGTTAACAGCCATAATTATTCCCATGTTCTTGTGCGGTTGGCTGGGGGAAGCTTGGCCCAAGTTTTTCACAAAACTCTTCGTGAAGGACACCATGGAGCTTGAATGTCTACCAACTAATGCCAGCAGACGGGACGTTCAGTTTAACTTCCATCCGAGGCATGGTACACACATTGATGTATCACTCTGCCTGTGAAACACCACGATGACAGTTTATAGCTGGGTCGGGATTCAAACTACAACAAAGAATATATATTGGTTTTAGTAATGCCACTAGTACGAAAGAAGTAGAACATGCACATTTTCAATGTCTGGGAAAAACCCCCTTGTACAATCAAGAAGAGAATGAGACTTGTGAGGGAGATTTTGCAGACACAGCTCATGATTGGACTGCATTGAATATATGCATGAGGTGGCATTCAAAGGGCACAACCATCCACCACCGAATGCAATGGTGACACTGTTGGGAAATCTCTGTGGTAAACCCCAAAAGACAGCTGAGATTATAGATTTTAGAATTTCCAATTTTATCTGGAAACCCCTGTGTTAACAAGCAAGCATGGAACAGATTATGGTGCATGGAATCTCTAGGGTGTTGGAAAACACGAGGGAAACACCTCAGCTGATTACTGCACACCTCAATAGGAATGCTATTCAGCAACTTCAACTGAATGGATGAATAAACAGAACAAATGGAGCCAAACCTCCAAACACAAATGGAGTTTCCCAGAATGCTGTTCTAGTTTCTTTTTGTCTTCACCTGAGTTGTAACTCCATTATAAGAGAGCCATTTGTCTGTGTCATCATATTTCTCAGAGATGGCTAAACGGATCTTTGTCAAACTTTCAGAGGTTCATCATTCAGTGCTGGGGGAGTGTTTTAGGCACCCACAAAAAATAACAAAAATAAATATTTGATTTCTTCAAAATGCCAACAGGATTAGAGCAATGCAGTGCACCCTTGCTAAGTAGTTAATATAAAAGCTCCAGTTTGGTTTATCAAACGGAGTTATCGGGGTGTTCTTTTTAATGAGCATCGACTGCATCACTTCTTTGTATCAGTGAACCTTTGAAATTGTAAGTGAAAATAAATGCTCACATTTGATGGGTGGCTGGAGAGACCTATGCAAGGTTTTGAGGGCAGCACTAGATATAAGCTGGACAGAACATCAAACAAATGAAGAGCTATATGGCGGATTTTCCTTTGTATCGACTACCGTACTTTAAAAATAGATGAAGACTAAGATTTGCTGGCCATTGTTGGAGAAGCAAGCAGGCCATTGTACCGCAACTTCTGCTGTGGAAACCAAAGCAATGCAAGAGGTCTCGTGGCCGCCCTGTTTTCAACTATGTGGATCATCTCGCGAACAGCTCATTCGGGAACAGCCACCAATTATTATGGAAGATCGTGAGGCTTGGAAGAAACTCATCATAAATACTCGAGTTTGCTTGAACAGATGATGATGATGATGGTTATGATGGGGTTTTTAATTTTAACAATGTTGCTAAATTTAAGATGAGGTAGGTTTCTTGAAAAAAATTTTTTTTTTTTTTAAATTAAAGCCAGGTAAATAAAATTTCAGGGAAGATTTTAAGGGAGCATAGGACAAATAAAGAAATAACTAGCCGAAACCCCGTCACAGACGGATTCCGTTCATTCAACCACCCTCACCAGCTCACCCACACTCGAGGGACATGGACTGGACAGGGCGTGCTTTCCCCCACCTACTCATCCACCACCCCTGCCCCATTTCCCCCCGCCTCCCACCCCCCGCCTTCAATTTGCTTACCCCGGCCCCGCCCCAACCTCTTCACTCCTCGCCCCGTCTCTTGATTCCCCACCCCACTTGCCCCCGGCCCCCTGCCCCCTGTCCACCCCCTCACACTCAACCCCGCCTAATTCACCCCAGCCCCCACCCACTCATCCCCCGCCCATTCCCCCCGTCTCCCGCTTTCAATTTGCTTACCCCCGCCCAAAAATGTGCTTACCTTGACCCCCGCCTCTTCACTCAATGCCCACGTCTCTTCATCCCCCGCCCCCGCCTCTTCACTCCTCGCCCCCGTGTCTACGAAAAGTGTTTATTCTGCTTCAGAGTTGAAAGTTGACTATTGCCACTATGTGCGATGCACTCTTACAGGTACGAAGTTTCTTTCAGTCCAAGTCACAGTACCGAGAAAAACGTGACGCGACCGCGAGGAGGAGCACAAAATTGGTCCTTCAGTGTTAATATATAGATAATGTGAGAATTGCATGCTTTCAGTTATTTGCCAATGACAGACTTGTAATAGGTAGTCACACTTATAGTTACTAGGTGTAAGCTGGGAACACAAGCAATTATTAAACTGTCTTTTTGAGCTTTTTATTTTATTTATTAATTTATTTTCATATATATATATATATTTTTCTTAATTCAAAGAGGTTTTATTTTTGGTTCATGATCTATTTACATACATAAAGGCCCTGTCACACCTTGACGATTTAGCCAGTGTATGCCAACGTATGAAAAATTTGTCTAAAACGCTGGCACACGTCGAATACGTATGGGTAAGTTTTGTATACGTTAAGAGCACGCTGGCATATGTCGTAGTATGCCGAGCTGTTAGACAAATTTTCCATGCTTGAAATTTTTCGACGTATGACACACGTTCCACATAACGCTGGCCATAAGTTGTCGGCACGTTACGCGATTGTTGACACACGTCGACACACGCTACTTGTAAGTTACTCATAAGTCGAAACACGTCGAGGTAATGTTTAGCATACCCGAAACTTATTTCTAACCTATGAGTAACGTGTTGTAGGCACGTTACGCGAACGTTGACACACGTCGACACACGTTACTTGTAAGTTACTCATAAGTCGAAACAAGTCGAGGTAATGGTTAGCATCAGTGTTCCAGACTCCCTGGTTTTTTTTTGGGGGGGGGGGGTTTCTTCGGTATGACGGTGATGTTGACACTTCGATTTCTAGTGCGGTTATAATATAATTAATAGGCTGCCGCTCAACGATTTAAATCATAACCGCACTAGAAATCGAAGTGTCAACATCACCATCATACCGAAGAAAATAAAAAAAAACAAAAAAAAAACAGGGAGTCTGGAACACTGACGCTAACCATTATCTCGACGTGTTTCGACTTATGAGTAACTTACAAGTAACGTATGTCGACATGTGTCAATGATCGCGTAGCGTGCCTACAACTTATGCCAGCGTATGCGGAACGTGTGTCATACACCGAGTACGTCGAGAAATTTTCAACATGCTGAAAATTTGTCGACGTACTCGGCGTACTACGACGTATGCCAGCATGCTCTTAACGTATACAAAACTTACCCATAACGTATTCGAGGTGTGCCAGCGTTTTAGACAAATTTTTCATACGTCGGCATATGCTGGCTAAATCGTCAAGGTGTGACAGCGGCTTGACACTTCGATGTCTAGTGCGGTTATGATTTGAATCATCGAGCCGCAGCCTTTTAATGGGCTACGCCACGTGATCGTCTGCGATACGCTGCCGCGCTATGCATAAGTTAGACTATCGTTGGGCATAGGTTGTGAACGCCGACAACACGCACAGTATTCTTTGGTATAAGTTATCTATATGTGATTGAAACGTTCTGTGTACATTACTAATACCTTATGCATACATCCAACTCGTTATGAATACGTCAAAAACTGGAAAAAACATCAATAGTTCAGCGTATGCCAGCGTTTTACATACATTTTGATACCTTGCCATACGCTGGCTAAAACGTCAAGGTGTGACAGCGGCTTAAGCAACTGTGAAGTGCTTCGGATGTTACAAGCCAAAATTTAACGTTTGATAAATCCAACTTCATAAATGAGGTGATGTTGACTGATACATGTTTCAAAGGGAGGAAGGATCTTGCAAAGTAGCACCAAACACACAGACTAAAAAAAAAATCAACCGTCAGTATCATCACATTCCGGACTGACAGGATGGCCTTGAGGTATGTACACTTGCGTCTAAGGGTTTGAATCTCAACCCAGCAAGAAATAGTGTTTCATAGGAAGGGTGGGTGATTGATCAATGTGTGTGCCGTTTCTCGGATGGACGTGAAACTGACGGGTATCCCATCTGCCGGCATTAGTTGGTGGATGTTAAAGTTGGTGGATCAGCGAAGAGTAAGTGAGGTATTGCCAGTACCATAGCCAAATTCCAAATTCCTGTCCTAACCTTTAGGGGAAACTGCATCAGCAGCACAGCCAATGCTCCCAGCAATGATTCAACTGGCAGCCAGAGACTGCATGCAAAATAAATAAAAGCATCACACACCAAACCATATACATGGCGTTTGTGCTGATGGCAAGGATGAAGGAATACACTGTTGTTTGCCATTGAGTTTTCAGCAGTCAACTTGGTAGAGATGTGCCCATGGTGCAGGAGTCAGAAAGACACCGTGGGAATGCTGTCATCCACCTGCAAATGCTGGTACATGTGTCCGCAGCTTAACATCCACCCAGTTTCACTCTCATTGATGCAACACTGCCTGCAAGGGAAAATCCAGCATTTTTTTTGTTTAGATGATGAGAATCGAATCCCGATGAGATGAAACAGAGACGAATGTGCTTCGTCTCCGCCATGAACAGCAATAATTAAAAAGTTATGTTTTTAGTGTTTTACCACATAATTTAGATACAATTTGTATTTTCCTCTTTTTCTGAGGTTAGTTTCTGTTGCATACACCAAGATATGAGGGTACAAGTTTGATCTTGAAATATTGCAATCTGACCACAGCACCGTCGTCGAATACGAAACCCTTTACACAGTCGCGCACATGCTGCCAACGAAGAGATTCAAATCCCTATGGCATGCACTGAACCTCACCTACACGAGGAATCTTAACCCCACTTAAATATCGTGTTCTGATCAGGACTTGTCAGTGGCTAACCACACTCGCAAGGAGACTGATACGGATTGGGCCCTGTGAATTGTGATCTACAGCATAACCCTGGACATGAACAATGCCAACTTTTACCAGGTTTCCTTCTAAGTTGCTGACAAATACTACTTACCTAATGAAATCTAAGCTCTATCCACAGTTGGGCATGGATGCTATTCACAAATGTACTTTTGGCAATTGCTCATTGACGTATTTAATAACATCGAGTAGCTTAGCCTGGCGTCTGTGGCAATGGACCAGTGTCTGGACATGACACGTGCTTAATTCTACAAGGTGGTCGACAGAATGAAGACACATTTACGACATTAATTGAAAGCTTTTGTGACAAAAGTAGTAATTTTTTTCACAAAATACAAACAAGATTATTTGGAGATGTTTTATTTTTTCCCCGTTACATATTTGTTGTGATCACCGTTGCTCTACTTCTGCACCTTCTTCAACCGATGGATGAAATTATTTGCAACACTGCAATTGCAATCCTTGTTTGTGTTTATGGTTTGAGTTTACACAGTTCCACAACTTCCACCATCTGTTCCATGAGGGCTTTTGTGGCCTTTGCGCAAAGATTTGGCGATTCAATGTGATGGTGTAGACTCCTGCCTTTGACAGAGCGTTGGAGTGCTCACAAGTCGTGATGGTTTCCGTGGCTGAGAACTGATCCTGGACAGGTTTGCACACAGTTTCAGGATGTGGAAATTTCTGCTGAGCAACCATGGGAATATAACCCAGTGCTGCAGGGAGGGTGATGGCTTTACCGACTCGACAACGAAGCCGTTTCTTCAAATGTCCTCGTAAAATGATCCAATGGATTACATCTGGCTACACGCAGGCTATGTCTTTACAAATTTGTGCCTGTCTGAAAACTTGAGAGAAATGATGCAATCTTCAAAAGTTTCATGGGGGGTTGCACCCTCGTGCATGGAGCACTGTGCTGCGTAAGTGGTGGACCTGTTTCTCATTCGGCTGTTTTTCAGATCTGGCTTGTTTTACAATGGTACTTCACTGAAATTTTTAATGAGCATTTGGCAAAGAAACTTGCCAAATCTGTTTCACCTTCACCCTGCCCCCACAAACATAGGTGAAAGCTTATCTCAGATTCCCCATTCCTCCCTCCCCCCCCACTGCCCCACACCCCCCACACACCCTTACAGCATCTACACTGGGTAAGAACATTAAACATCACTATTTCTACATTATATACGATGTCATAAGGAGACTGGACACAGCAGTGCAGCATGTGGGATGCAGATGTTGGGTCACAGCATCATCAGCTGTGTGCTGATGTGGGAACTCCCAACAGCCAGTAACGTAGAAGTGGGCATTTATCTTGCTGCATGACGATAAAGTTTGATGTCCTCTGTCTGTCAAACTGAACAAACATTTAGCCTGTCTCTAGAGGGAAGAAATTTTTTATTTCCTTCATCTTTTGGCATGCTACCAACAAAGCAATATTTGTACAAAGCAAGTATCATATGTCTTTAAGCAATCATGGCATGTGCTGGAATGGAAGTATTGTGCAAATTGCATTAGCTAAGTATTTGAAGTCAGGTGTATGTGCAAGTCCTGTACAGTACATGTTCCTATTTATTTTTTTTATTGGCTCTTCATAAAAAGACACAGAGTTGGCTTTTTTGCTCGTTTTGTCAAAACCAATATTGTGATAAGACACCCTTTTATTTTTAATTTCCTTTTGCCGGAATTTAAGTCTATATTTTGTGAGGAAAGTTTATTTCAAATTTTATTACCTCTGACGTGGTCTCCGAGGATTAAAACTACTTTTTGAAGTTTCGTATGTTTCTGAATATATTAAGAGAATGCCGAACAGCAGAGCTGGTTTTCAATATCATTATCTGAATGCTTTGAGATGTGTGTCAATTTTCTTTGGAGGGTTACTTCGGTGCAGCTATTTTATTACATATTTTAATTTTCAAACCACAGTATATTCAGAAAGTAATCACATCACCTGACTTTTTCACATTTTGTTGTTACAGCCTGAATTTAAAATGGATGAAATTTGATTTTTTTTTTTTTTGTCAATGATCTACACAAAATAGCCCATAATGTCAAAGTGGAATTTGTTGGTTTTTAAAAATTTTTTTTTACAAATGAATAAAAAATGAAAAGCTGACTTTTTAGAAATTTTACAAATTAATGAAAAGCTGAAATTTATTCAGTCTCTTTGTGAGGACACTCCAAATTGAGCTTGGGTGCATCCAATTTCCTTTCACTATCCTTGAGATGTCTCTATAACTTGATTGGAGTTCATCTGTAGCCAATTCAATTGATTGGACATGACAGAAAGAAACACACCTTTCTGTACAAGGTCCAACAGTTGACAGTGCATGTCAGAGCAGAAACACCACCATGAAGTCCAAGGAACTGTCCGTAGAACTCCGAGATAGAATTGAGGAGGCATAGATCTGGGAAAGGGTATAAAATGATTTATAGAGTGTTGAAAGTTCCTGAGAGCACAGTGAGCTCCATTATTAGGAAATGGAAATAATATGGAACTACCAAGAGCTGGCCATCTGACCAAACTGAGTAACTGGGCAAGAACGACCTTGGTCAGATCGGTGACCAATAACCCAAATACCACTGACAGAACTACAGAGTTCCTTGGCTGAAATGCGAGAATATGCTGGAACGAAAGTCTCTGCAGCACTTCACAAATCTTGGCTTTATGGGAGAGTGGCTAGACAGAAGCCACTCCTGAGAAAAAGGCTCATGCCAGCACACCTGGAGTTTGCAAAAAGGCACCTGAAAGACTCTCAGAGCATGAAGCCAACTATTCTGTGGTCTGATGAGATGAAAATTGAACTCTTTGCCCTGAATGCAAAGTGCTATGTCTGGCAGAAACCAAGCACAGCTCTTCGCCCATCTAATACCATCCCGACCACGAGACATGGTGGTAGCATCATGGTAACAGACAGCATCATGCCATGGGGATGCTTTTCAGTAGCAGGGACTAGTTGACATAAGGATAGAGGGAACACTGAATGGAACCAAATACAGGCAAATTATTGAGGAGAACCTGCTTCAGAGTGCAAAAGACCTTAGACTGCGGTGAAGATTTACGTTCCAACAGGACAACGACCCAAAGCATACAGTCAAAGCAACACTGGAATGGCTTCAGAACAAGAACGTGAAAGTCCTTGAGTGGCCCAGCCAAAGCCCAGACTTGAATCCCATTGAGAATCTGTGGAAAGACTTGAAGATTGCTCATCACCGGCGTTCCCCATCCAACTCGACAGAGTTTGAGTAAATCTGTAAGGAAGAATGGGAGAAAGTCCCCAAATCCAGATGTGCACAGCTGATACAGACATACCCAAGAATACTCGAAGCTGTAATCACTGCTAAAGGCACTTCTACAAAGTATTGACTCAGGGGGTTGAATTCTCACGTTATGTAAATTAGATATTTCTGAATTTCATTTTCAATTTATTTGTAAAAAACAATCGAAAAACATGTTTTCACTTTGTCATAATGGGGTATTTTGTGTAGATCGGTGACAATTAAAAAAAAAAAAATCCATTTTAAATTCGGGCTGTAACACAACAAAATATGACAGTCAAGGGGGTGTGAATACTTTCTGAAGGCACTGTGTATAAAGAAGACTTTGTCTGGTATTCATTATTTGGATAAGAATCAATGTGTATGTTTTGATGTGGCTACTCCCAGTTCATCATGAGTCATGTCGGCCATGTAACGCTTTTTGATCAAGTGAGGTCCATGTTGGTGTTTCTTTGTCCGTTCTTTCAGTTGGAATGGAAGGATTTTTTTTCATGTTCACCACGTTGTCCGAATCCACTTGTGTCCAACTCTGAGGACCCCCAAAACTGGTGGTGCTCTCATAGCATCGAGTTGGATTACTGCTACTCGCTGTTCGTAATCTGAATTGTTTCCTTTAAGCATTAACCTCTCCATAATATGGCAGCTAGGGCTTGTACTGCAAGCTCGTTGATTTGTTCACATCATTCCAATCTGAGAGCTTCTCCTGTGGCTCCCAGTAGGCCAACACACACATTTTAAAATGTTGCTGGTGGACAATGTTGAAATTTGAAAACCAATCGAAAATTGGTTTCTGTGTTCATTTCTGACCTTGTAACACACTCGTGCTTTTTTGCTTGTTTGTTTGTTTGAAAGGTTTTCAGAAGATTAGGTGATCGAGCATTCTTCAGATCGATAGGCCTGCTTCTGAACTGGAACTCTCTGCCTTTTAAATTTGCATGGCCTCATCAATTATGGTTTTGAAACTTCCCCTAAAATTTCATCTCATTGCACTTGCTTGTTCTTTTGTTCAATTTTCCTACCTATTCCTTCTTGCTGAAGCACTGAGATTTTGATTCTAAATCAAGAGCACGATATAAAAAATTGATTGACTAGATTCTTGCTACCTTTGTTCTTTAATAAGTGCCTTACACCCCAAGATGCTCTTTATGACGGGTATTCTTGACGGGTTTGATGTTTTAATTGCCAAGAAATTTCAATGATTGGCTGTTCAACCCTCGTTTTATCGCTTGCTGCCATCTTTCTTGTAAACACATGCATTAGAAAGCAGCAAAACACATGATCATGCATATTGATTACTGATATTGCAAAGACAAATTATCTTGCAAACATTGCTCCACATTTTATTTAGAGATAAAGGTCGAGGTCAAAATTGAAGAAGTAGATTAATATCAAGAAAAGGTATATGCCTGGTGTTGGCTGGTGGTGGTGGTGGTGGTGGTGGCGGGCTTGCGGTCCGAAGGTCCTGAGTTCAAATCCCGCTTCTACATTGAATTAATACCAGGTGGGGTTCACTCAGCCCATCGTCCTTCCGAGGTTGGCAAAATGAGTTCCAGCTTGCTGGGATGATTGAGCCATTTAAGTATCCTGCATCGGAGTGGCGACCCGTCCAGGATTGTGCCCGATAGCCTAGGAGACTGCTTCGGCAGCACCGACATTCTGCACAGAGTATGGTTCCAATGGAATGGTATGGGACTAAAGGAATGCCCACTCACCTCTGAGCTGTCGAGTCTTGGTTTGAATCTCAATTCAGCTGTAAACTGTCATTCACGGTGTTTCACAGGTAGGGTGATTCATCAATGTGTGCCATCCCTCGAATGTATGTTAAATGGGTACCCTGTCTGCCAGCATTCGTTGGTGGACATTGAAACGGTATGTCTGTCTGTCTGCCAGACAACGTTATGGTAAATGGATACCGTTGGCGGTATCGGTGTCCTTCATAAAGAGTAGGTACCCTGAACAAATTCCAAATTTGCGATCTAACCTACAAGGGGAAGGAGGGCGGCTACTGCATCAATGGCACAGCTACGCTCCAAGCACTGATGCAAACCAGCAGTACACGCTGCATGAGGAATTAACTAAAAGTTGATGAGTGTATGTTTACCACCATGGAAAACGAGGTGTGGCTAACATTTCAAGGGCTTGACCTTTGTCAGAGCAAACCATCAGTCGTCATTTGCCACATGCTCTCCTCATCCTTAACTCCAACACCCATTGATAATCTTTTCCACAGGTAAAGAATGACATTTGCCCTCATGGAGTCTAGTATTGCATTGTAAATCAGAAGTGCCCTTGTACAGTATTAGTTATGCTCTCCTGATTGCTTTTGTGAAATGTGTTTTCATTTTTATTTTCACAATTGTATATTTGAACCAAGGGAAATTATGTTCATTTACTGTACTTGTCTGCTAAGAGTTTTTATGTAATATTTGTGTTTTTTTTGTCCTCATCTTTGATTCTAAATTATCTTATCGCATACATTCTTTTGCTTTTTTACCCCTCAGCCCTAATTGGGCTGAAAAAGGGGTATTGTCGTCACAGGCGTTGTCCGGCGGGCGTCCGGGCGTCCGTCCCGGCGTCCGTCCAGGCGTCTGTCAACTTTTGGTTTCTGTCAATTTCGAGGAGAACACCTTGTCCGATTAAATCCATTTTGCAGGGTATGTTGGGGTTGAGTAGAGGAAGGTTCCTTTCGAAAATGGGCGTGCTGCGATTTTCAATGTGGCCTCCATGGCAGCCATCTTGAAATTGGTTTCCGTCGATTTCGAGGAGAACGCCTTGTCCGATTAAATCAATTTTTGCAGTGTGTGTTGGGCCTTGGTAGAGGAAGGTTCCTTTCGATAATCAGTGCGATGTGCTATCCAATATGGCGGCTAGGGCAGCCATCTTGAATTTGGTTTCCAGACAATAACTTGAGAATGGCTTGACAGATTTATTTTATTTTCATGGGGTATAATGGGGGTGGTTAGAGGAAGGTTCCTTTCGATATTCAGTGCAATCCGATATCCAATATGGCGGCTAGAGCAGCCATCTTGAATTTGGTTTCCGGACAATAACTTGAGAACGGCTTCACACATTGATTTTATTCTGGCGAGGTATAATGGGGTTGAGTAGAGGAGGGTTCCTTTCCAAAATGGGCATGCTGCGATTTTCACTGTGGCCGCCACGGCAGCCATCTTGAAATTGGTTTCTGTCAATTTTGAGAACGCCTTGTCCGATTAAATACATTTTTGCTCGGTGTGTTGGGGTTGAGTAGAGGAAGGTTCCTTTCGAAAATGTGCATGCTGCGATTTTCAATATGGCCACCATCTTGAAATTGGTTTGCGTCAAGGGACTGAGGGGTTACGCTCGGTTTGCGGTGCTATTTTTACCCCCCGCCGTGTGTCGGAAGGGGGATTTTGTTGTCACCCCGGTCGTCTGGCTGTCCGTCCGGCCGTCCGTCCGTCTGTCCGGGCGTCAACATTTATAGCTGTGAGTGCGATAACTCATAAAGTATTCGCCATATCGATTTGAAATTTGGGTCACACATGTACCACCTGAAAAGGAAGAACCCTATTGATTTTGGGCGTGGCCGGATCCAAGATGGGAGACTGGGGCGGCCATCTTGAAAAAAATGTTTTTTCGCCATATCGATTTGAAATTTGAGTCATGCATGTACCACCTGAAAAGAAAGAACCCTATTGATTTTGTGTGTGGCCGGATCCAAGATGGCCGACTGGGGTGGCCATCTTGAAAAAAGTTTTTTGTAATAAATGTAAAACCGCTTATCTGATTTCAATTATTTTTGGTTACTACGTTCCTCACCCCTGGGGAACTTTCTCGAGATGATGACCAAATGGTGTCTTGTTTCCAATTCACCTCCTTCATTATCTGGAATATGTATGACCTTTTTCATTCAATGGTGGGGGATTCCCCATCTCTGATGGTATATTTTCTACTTGTGTGCATGTGCTTTATCAATAGAAATAAATGATGGTATCTGGTTGGTTCTCTGTGTGTGTGTGTGTGTGTGTGTGTGTGTGTGTGTGTGTGTGTGTGTGTGTGTGTGTGTGTGTGTTTATATGTATACACAGTGTTACGGAAATGGCCCTTGATGGGAATGCTAAGTATAGGATTAGCTCAGTTCCCCCATTAATTTCATGTATAGATAGGTTGTTTGGTATAAGGGATGATATGTGTGTGTTGGGAGGTGTAAAAGACTGTGTTTTTATGATCACACGGTGGTGAAACGAGAGATGATTATTTTTCCTCTCCTGTACGAACGGGAAGGGAGTGGCCTAGAGCGAGAGGTGTGGCCTGGAAAGGAAGTGACGTGAAGGGGCAGAGTTTTTTTTGGAGTGAGTCGCCGCGACAGGTGTGTGTCGAGGCTAACAAAGAAAAAGAAACGAAAGCAAAAAGGAGTTCTCAGTTTGGAAACGGGCTTCACCGAGAGAAGCGAGTAAAGAAAAGGGAACATAAGGAGTGCTGTGTGTGAGGAACGGCTGGGTTCTCGAGGCGTGCTCAGAGTCGCTTCGAAGCGAGCGAACGAAGGACGCACCGTGTTGGATCTGCCGGGAGAGACGCTGAACTGACCTGCAAGTCGGTGATTCGACCGAGAGAGGACGAAGCGGGAGTCGGACGTCGAGGC
Source organism: Eptatretus burgeri (assembly GCF_056783735.1). Lineage (NCBI taxonomy): Eukaryota > Metazoa > Chordata > Myxini > Myxiniformes > Myxinidae > Eptatretus > Eptatretus burgeri. The sequence goes on from NC_140967.1 coordinate 57,535,128, forward strand.
GGGAAGGCCGGAGAGGAGACGCCGGAGCGTCTGACGGTCCTTGCTCACCTCACGGTTGACTGCCGACGCTGCTGCTGCCACTCCACTGCTCCTACTTTTCTGCCACTTTTCTGCCGACACTGCTGCTGCCACTCCACTGCTCCCACTTTTCTGCCACTTGACTGCCGCGACCGACAGGCTTGACTGCCGACACTGCTGCTGTCACTCCACTGCTCCCACTTTTCTGCCACTTGACTGCCGCGTCCGACACACTTGACTGCCGACACTGCTGCTGCCACTCCACTGCTCCCACTTTTCTGCCGTGAGCTGCGTTGTGCTCGCGCTTATATAGGCCGAGGGAGGGGCGTATATGCAAATTTGTGGATCACAGCGGGTTCGGAGGCACGATATACACCACCTGATGTGTAGTCATTGGATGGATGAAGAGGGGGCGTGAATCATTCCTGATCCGCTTTTCGAGGTGAAAGGAACCATTCACAACCCATGGCACTACGTGTGGTAGAAAGGCGGAGGTGGTGAGAGTTTCCTGCGGTGGTTTGGGAAGGGTGTTGGTGGTGGCGATTTGGTTGCTGGCGGGCGTCGTTTGAGACTGGCGGTGAAGCGATGTTTGCGGGGTGGAGTTGTGGAGGTAAAGAGGCGAAGGTGGTGGTGTTTGAGTTGTTGTTTGGGAATGATGGTGGTGGCGATTTGGTTGTTGGGGGATGATTGGTCCAAAATAATGATAGAGAAAAGAAAAACGGCTAACTCAAAGGATCGCAGCCCGGTGAACACGGAAATTCCCTCTAAACAACGGTGGGGAATTCTAACTACACATATACTTATCGTCATAACTGATCAAAGGACCCTTTGTGGTGTACAGTCAACCCCCGCTTTATCGCGGTTCACCTATCGCGCCCCCGGTTCATCGCGGGTTTTCCCTTGGAACGTAACTTTTTTTTCTGCGGATTCCCCTGGTATATCGCGGTAACAATGTATAAAATATAAATTATTTAAGCAATAAATTATAACGGGTGGTGCTCGACCAGTCACACAACGCACGAGACAAAGTTTCGCTTGTGAACTTCGAATATTTTCTACGTTTTTTCTCCACGCCCCACGATGCCGCCCAAACGCACTGCACCTTCTAAGGCTTCTAGCAAGGAACCGAAGCGCCAGAGGAAGGTCCTGGGACGCTCCAGGAGAAGGTTAAGGTAAAGGTGCTCGATATATGCTTCGGGAAGAAAAAGGTTTGCCGCCATTGGACGAGCACTGCTCATACCCAGCACCTCAAAACCGATCAGACCAGACTAGTCGATCTCCGGCACCTCAAACCCAATCACTGCCAAACCGACCAGACCAGACTAGTCGATCTCAGGCACCTCAAACCCAACACTCCCAAACCGACCAGACCAGACGAGTCGATTTTTTTGGGGAGGCGTCCATTCATCACGGATTTTCACTTCGCGCGGGGAGGTTTGGAACATAACCCCCGCGAGAAACGGGGGATTACTGTATTGCGAATTTCCACAGCCGTAACACTAGCCCCTCCCCTTTTTACAGACTTGTCCCGAGTCGTCGAATTTTCGTATGACATCATGTGTAAGTTCTTCCCCAGTTCGATTTACCTTCGGATCCCTGAGTGCGACATTCATGGTATTCATGTCCCCAAAATAAATAACCTACGGGCTAAGTAACTAACTAAACAAACCCACTCATACAGACGACTTAAATAAATTGCCGGCGCTAAGACTCAGATGCCGGGGGCGCACTCATATACAATACACAACTTAACAACTTAACCTTATAATTTACACTATTCCATGGCCCAGGATCTATGGACTCTGCAAGAAAAACAACAGTTACAAACAGGGGGCCAGGCTGCTTAAGCACAGTCCAAGGCCTCCCCCTTTTATAAAATGAATGCAGCTAACACAACGGCGCATGAGCTGCGCAACACAGTCTCCGTGCTGGCTCAAGCAGCACACGCCATGAACGATGCACGGGCCGCTGGTGCAGTCCCGTGTTGCAGCTGCCGTCAGGGCAGTCCCTGCAAATTTGCGCGGTGATCCTGGCACACATGGCATTGAACAAAAAAGGGGGGGTGGGGGGAGAATGCAAAACAGAACGGGGCAAAATGAACGTGGGCAGCAGGTATGGATCATGGCAAAGGTGGGCAGGCAAGGCATGGCATGACAAGGCCGCTGTAGCAAACAGCCGGCAGATGATCGACCGGCACAGGCCTTGAAGCAAAACACCAGCAGACGATCCGGCCGGCACAGGCCTTGCAGTAACAGCCAGCTGATGACGTGGCCGGCGCAGGCCTTGCAGTAACAGCCAGCCGATGACGTGGCCGGCACCTTGCCTTGAGATGGAGGCTGGCGGAGGGAGTGCAGTGGTGCTGGCCACTCGGAAGGCGGGCTCGGACTTACCTACTGTCTCCCTCCCAACCTATCGCCTTTGCCTGTCTCTGTCCATACCCACTCCCTTAATTTGTGAAAAACTCAATTTATCCCCAATTTATTTTTTTGTTTTTATTTTTATTTTTACTTCCCCACCTAAAAATCATCCCCAAACCCCCTTTACAGTCTTTGTTCGGCTAACCTATCATCTCCTAGCCTACTCCTAACCTCTACGTTCCCTTCCCGGAGGGGAATAAAGGAGAGCTAGTGTCCTGTGTCGAGGCCCAATCTTAGCCTCAGAATGGCCTCCTCAGATTTCAGCGATCTCAAACCAAAGTGGGTCCAGCAGCCCACAACAAGCGAGGGGCTGGATGGTGCAGAGGGGTACACTTCCGAATCGACCCTAACCATTTTCCTGTTAAACTACCCTGGGGCTTTCAACGAGCGCCTCTCGCTTAATCTACTGGTTCTAACAACCCAGATTCCCGTCGCCTGTGTTGGTGTCCTCACAATTTTGGGCCTTGCCCCCCAATTTTCTTCCCGTGCCATCACATGGTCTCACGGCTGGGACGCGTGCCTCCCTTGGCAGGAACTACCCTCTGCCGATTCCCAACGATGGCACCGCGGGCACTACACTGCCTCCGAGCCTACCAGCTCCCTAAACACCGGGGAGTTCCCTCCCTGGCGACTCCCCTGAAACACTCACGTGGCAGGCCCGCCCCGGGCCCCTTTCCGAGGGTCACCTGTGCCCAAGACACTGCACACGCGGCCTATGGCGTCCCGGGCCACGCATCAGCGGGTCACCCATGCCCACTACGCTATCCCGGCCCCCCATGTGCCCTTGGCCTACCGCGGCCGACTAGCCCGTTGCCTGGGGTACCCACTCAGCAATATTCACCATTCGCAGCCACGCTCCAAGCCCGTCAACAGGGCTCCTACACCCCTCCAAATGGGAATCGAGCCTACACTCCCACCAACAGCAAAACGACCTCAATTTTTCAATTTCGCGAACCCACTAACTCACTTTATGCTGACTTTGGGGTCCCTTGGGTGGGAGTCACTCCTTCCCCCAATCACTCATCGCACCATGCATACCACCTTCATTCCATACAGACAGGCTCGCTGGCCTCAGTCACTCAACATGTCTCCACCTCACAACTCTTCAACACACACCGCTGATCTCTGCCATCCTGTTCACTACCTCGTGCTCCCACGTCGTCCCTTACACTACAGCACGTTCCTTTTTTTTTTTTTTTTTTTTTTTGTATACCTTGGTCGAGGCTCGTATGAGAGCTAACACACAACTCACAGCAAGGAGGCATGAGACAAGAGGGGTGGGAGTGGAAGGGACAAAACAGTGGGGAACAGACACATTAGGTGAACTGTGGAAGGGAGAGGGATGGGGATGGGATGGGGAACATGGCGAAGAGAAGATGGACATTTCAGGGACTTTCAGGAAGGAAAGTAGGAGAAATGAAGGAAGTGGGCTTGGGTGGATTATCGGGGGTAGAAAAGTTCGAGGATTTGGATGGGGGAAGATAAGAGGTGGTCGTGAACAGCTGTTTTGAAAGCCTGGAGGGAAGAATGGGAAAGAATAGAGTGAGGAAGTTTATTCCAAAGGTGGGAAAAAAGAGGAATGAAAGAGTGAAGATGAGCAGTGATTCGTGATTTTGGTAGTTTTACCAGAAGGGGGTTGTTGGCGGACCTTGAGCGCCCTGTGGAAATGTGGTGGGGACAAATCGCAGAGAGAGCAGGGGGGCAAGGCTGGAGAGGAGTCGGTAGAAGACAGAAAGACCACCGACCAACCTGCGGTGATTGAGTGAGAGGCCCAAAGACTCAGCTTCATTGCGGGAGATGCCGATGATCTTAAATGCCCTGGTTTCGACAGCGTGAAGCCGAGAAAGGTGGGAGGTAGGAGCACCAGCCCAGAGGGGAGAGCAGTACTCCATCAGGCTACGGACAAAAGCTTTGTAAGTGGTCAGGAGCTCAAGAGGGCCGAGGAAGGACTTAGCACGACGGAGGATTCCCAGTCGGCGACTGGCTTTTGAGGCGAGGTTGGAAATGTGACTTTCCCAGGAAAGGTCATGGCAGATAGTGAGACCTAGAAGCTTGAAAGAAAAGACTTCTTCCAGAGTATTGTTGAGAAAGTGGATGGGGGGGGTTTGTAAACGGTCCTTTCGAAGAGACATAGTGAGAGTGTGAGATTTGTCTGGATTGAAAGACATGTTCCACGTGTTGGACCAGTTTGTGATTTTATCCAGATCTGCAGTGAGTGAAGAAGCTGCTGCTTGCCAGTCTGAGGGATGACAGATGGTACGGCAGAGGGTGGAGTCGTCGGCAAAGAGAAATAGAGGATTTTCCAGAGAGTCCGAGAGATCATTGATGAAAACCAGAAAAAGAACAGGGCCCAGAACGCTACCTTGAGGAACTCCAGCCTGCACAGGAAGAGGGGATGAAAGAACTCCATTTAGGGCCACACGTTTTAACACTACGTAGCTAAGCTACGTCCCCTCTACACACTCAAAGTCTGTCACTGTCCTCAAATATTATTTCCCATCTCCCATCCTAAATCTCACTGCATCCCTCTACCTAATCCATTCTACGGGCCCCATGAGGACTTACCCCTGCCCCATGAAGCCGGTCTAGCTAAGCTAACCCTTCCCCCTAACTAGTGCCATCCTGTGCCCTGGACAGGGGGGTCTTTCACCCCTGCCCAGGGAATCCTGTTCACCCGAAGCGAGGCTTGCTTTTTTTTTTTAATGCGTGTGCACCAGCGCGGCAACTCCCAACCTGCGCACCTTGCCCGTGACGTCATGGCAGCTGTTGCGTACCTCGTCCCTCTTGGACGGTACCATCCGGCAGGGATCTCCCCTCCTGCCGGATTCCAACCCTACGTGCAGCCATGACGTCACCCTGCGCATTCAAAACAAGCCTCGCATTTCGAGGGGTTCCCCACGCGAACACATGTGCTCTGCCCGTCGGAGCTTCACACACACGCCCGCGTGGAGAACCCATCCGGTCCAAATCCACATCCAGCCTACCTTTTGTCCGTCCGTGGGATCGGCAAATTCATCGTGTGCGTTTCCGGACCGGGCTTCACTCCCGGAGGCGCGCACGTGGCGGCCTTGTGTGTACCACAGCACGGACCCCGCGCGCGCTGCCGTGCAAACCCGGCACGGTCCCCAATCCAGCTACGGCCGCTATCCAGCCTTTGTCCTTCAACTGTCGCCGTTGTCGTCTCCATTCGACCCACGCACACCTGCGTGTGACGACGCTCACACATCGCTCCATTACATTCACACCGGGAGACGCGGTTGCGTGCTCCCGCATGCCCACCGTCATCTCCCTTACGTACAGCGAACTCACACACGCTGTCCCTCTCACACTCGGCCGTTCACTCACGCATGCCCTTTCACTCGCAAACGTGGTTCCACTCACACACGGTGTGCTGGGAGGCACGCACTCCGGCACACTCGCAACCACACCACTCACACACGGGGTCTCTTTTATACACGGGGTGTCACTCATACCCGGGGTCTCATCCACACACGGGGTCTCTGTCACACACGCGGTCGCTCCCACACACGCCCTTGCACCCCCGCTATGTGCACTTTGCAGCACACATTTCGCCACACTCGTAAACACACACTCCGGGACAATCGCACTGGGGATTAGTGCCACCACAAGGGGTTCTGGGGCCTCTATACCCCCCAAGCTCCTCGTGCACCCGTCCGCAGCACTCGCCCCCTCAACTCCGCGAAGCACGACCGGACCCACCTGGTCGTGACCGGCTTCAAGGGAGCATGGCTTCTCCCTCCGTTCCTGAAGGAGGCCATCCGGCTGCTCGCACCGGGTCTCGAAACATTCCCCGAGCTCGCCCCCATTATCCTCCATTACCTCCATGTGTGTGTGCTCGTCTTTAAGCCTGTCTTTATCGTGCAGTCTCTCCCCTACCGTTTCCATCTCCCTCATCTCTATTTGCGTTTCTGTCACCTCATGTCTTTTAGTTTCTTCCTGGATCTTCGTCTCTGTTTCCTCCTTCATTCCATTTAATTCCTTCTCAATTCGGTCTATCTCCCGTGTCTCTGGCAATACTTCTACCTCCTTCGTTGTCTCTGTTACTTCCCTCGTCTCCATTTTCAGGGTTTGCCCTAATCGTTGTTTCATCCGACGAGTGATGTCAATTAAGTCCCGCACCACTAACGTTCCTCCCTGTGGTGATGCCACACATCCCACATTATTGCGCTGTTCCATTTCCTCGCTCCTTTTGAGTCGTTCATCCTCTCGGAGCTTTTTGAGTTGTTCGTTTTCTTTCCGGAGTTTTTCCATCTCTGTGGACTCAAATTTTGCTCTCCCCTCGAGCTGGTTAATTTCAAACTCCTATAGTTTTTGTTTTCTCTCCCACTGTTCCTCATGCTTTTCAGCCTCCAATCTCATCGTTTCTTTCAATTGGCTCATTTCCTTCTCCTGTCTCATTCTTTGTTCTTTCAGTACTCTTTCTTGTTCCTTATTTTGCAATCTCGTTATTTACTTTAATTGGCTGATTTCCTTCTCCTGTCTCATTTGTTCTTCTTTGTGTCTTTGATTCCACTCTTTCTTGTTCCTCATTCTTCAATCTTGCTTTGGCTTCCATCTGTTCGATCTGTACAGTGTGGTTCCTTAACGTTTTATTTTCTGCTGTCGTTCTTTCTTCTCTCACCATCCTCAACTCGTTTTGTAATTCTGTCTCTTTGTTTTGGTGTTCCAGTAACTCAGAAGCTTTTTCCCATAATTCCTCTCTCAATTTGCTTGCTTCCTTCCTGCTTTCCGTACCACGTTCCAATGCTTCCATCCTCGATTCGTCCATTTTCTTCCTGTATTCCTTTAGTTTTTCCTGCCATTCCTCTCTCAATTTTATCGTCCCTTCCAGGGTTTCTCTTTTAATCTGGCCTTTTCTTAACTCTTCCTTCAGTTGTCTCAATTCCAAATCATGTTTCCGTTTTTCCTCTTCCCACTTTGTTTTCCTTCCTTCTTCCTCTTCCAACATATTCAGTTCCAGGCTTTTTTTTATCTGTTCACCTGATCTTACCTCTTCCTTTAGTTGCTTTACTTCCAAATTGTGTTCGCATTCTTTCTTCCAACTTTTTTTTCCATTCTTCTTCCATGTGCCTTCTATCACTGGAGTTACCAATTCGCTCCTCCTCCATTCTCTCGCTTAGCTCGCTCGTTCCTTGTTCCCACTTCTGGAGACTCAACTCTATTTTCCTCACTTTTACCTTTAGTTCTTCGAACTGTCTTGACTTTTCCAACCATTCTTCCTCCCTCTGCTCCAGATGTTCCTCTCCTCTCTTTATCGTCTCTTCTCGGATTTCTATTATCTTTTTGCCTGCTTCTACTTCTTTCTTAAGTTTTTTTAATTCCCAATCGTGTTCGCATTTTTCCTTTTCTAGCTTTGTTTGCCTTTGTTCTTCCTCCCTCCTTTCTTCCTGTACATCGGCCCATCATTGTGACTCCGTTCGCACGTAATCCTCATGAACCCTGTCTATGTGCCGCCGTGCCTCGTCCAATTCAAAGGAAAACGAATGCAATTCCCCTATACAATTGTCACCATTCCTCCACCGTTGCAAGGACTTTGACACTTGTCTCCGAAGCCCGTCAATGCATGCTCCGGCCTCCTGCCACGCCTGCCATGACCCCGTGGTTTGAAACAGTTGTTGGGAGCGCTCGCCTCGTGTCGTGCCATTCGTAGCGCCAATAATAGTGGTCCGCTCACGCCTCGTGCCGCGCTGTAGTGCGGCCGCGCCGCCATCTTGCGACTCCGCTTGCCGGCAAAGTTCATGCTCAGAATATGAGGGTAAGCTCCCCCATGGATTAAAATTACAAGTACCGTCCCGGGCCATGGATTCTGCATTACTACACGTATTCATTTCTACCCCCGGCACCCGCTCGCCTTGAAATGCCATCTTATTTCTCGGAAAGGAATTAATTTAGCTTTGCTCGTAATTTGGGGGGAACGGGGGGGGGGAGGGGTTACTTCACACACCCCTGGTCTGATCCCCATAAATTTAGTTGGAGACCAAGGTGGATTTGAATCCCACACTCCTGTACACCAGTTTTACGAATTTCGGTCCGCCCGGGGTTCGATCGGCCACGTAACTCAAATCGCGACCGCGTCGCCCACCGGAACGGACAATTCAGTCGTGACCCTCCTTGGAACTACCGCCAGGACCTAGTCATGGGTGGGTCTTTCGACCATACCACAATCGTGCCAATCGGCCACCCGCGCAGGAGAGGGTTGTTTGCCAAACTCGACCTACCTAAGTACCTGCGCGGGTAGTTAACCGGGCGATCGTACCTCGCCGCTGGCCGGCCCAGGACACTAACTGCTTAAGCGGTCCGTTCCGTGCTTCAGTGATAACCGAGCGGTGATATCGCCGGCCCCGATGGACGTGATTAATTATTTACCTGGTGCTTACATCCCTCTACCAATTCCTTCCTTAATGCAAGATGGAACTTTCAAACAAGGGAAATGACACAACGAAACGGGGAACAGTTCGACAGGCACATTTATTGCACACGGATACATTTATTATACAAGCACATATGCAGTCAGGAATGTAAAACACTAACATGCAATTATACAGAACAAAAGCAAAGCAAAAGGTGCTACGACCATCTATAAGCAATTATGTAGTCACCTATACGGTTTTACTTACGGGACTCGGCGCCACAACACGCATTCAAAGAAAAAGTAAGAAAAGACCCCTCATAGACAAGGGAGTCAGACTGGGCCCATGGCCCTAATGCGCGTGGAACCTGGATGAGCGGCCAGGTCCACGAGACCGAAGGGTCTTGCCCGCGCCCTCGTGGCGCGATGGCGGGCAAGCCGCGATGTTAGCGTAGCTGCGCCTGGCTTCGTGCCCCTGGCGTGGTCGGTGAGCTCTCCCTTCCAGCAATCATATTGTCAGTTGGGAAATGAGTAAGAGAGTACCTGACTGAGTACTACAATGGTGTGGGAGCTGTGCCCTGGCAGAACAGGATGGTGGGATTACAGGAGAATGCTCACCAAGCCTGATTGTTCAAAGTGTTCTGTTACTTGTCAACGTTGCACCCACAAACATTGTGTGTGACACAATTGTTCATCTGCCTTGATAGGGGCTTGTGAGTGTGACCATATTTTGTGTGTGACCTAATTTATGTAAAAATATGTGTGATGTGATTTATGAATGATGGGAAGGTGAAAGGAATGATGGGAAGGTGAAAGGAATGATGGGAAAGTGAAAGGTTTGCATTGAAGTCCATTACTCAGAACAGGAGAGAAAGAGGACAGACAATGCTGGTTTTACAATTTGGACGGAGTTTTTTTTTTTTTTTTTTAAAGTCATATCGGGATTGAAATATTGTGAATCTATCTACATTACTTTGCATGGATAACATGTGGATTTCTATGTATATATTAAATTGAGTAGACAATACATTGTGCAAATTTCTGATTAATTTCTTTTGAAATAACAGAACAACATATCTATCTATAATTCCAGCAATGTGTGCGTGTGCGTGTGCGTGTGCGTGTCTGTGACCGCTGTTTCTCGATAACTGCTGGTCCGATCTAATTGAAACTTTCCAGGTATATTGCTGGGGACCTGAGGATGTGCCTTTTCAAGGTTTGATTTTTATTGGACAAGTGCTTCCAAAGTTATGGCCATTTGTTTACCAACCAATGACAGGAATCGTTGCTGCAGCCATTTTTATCAACCAATGACAGGAACCGTTTCTGCGTAGCCGTGGTCGATGGGGAAGAGAAACTCAGCCGCGTTCGCCATTACGGGTTTTTTCTCTTCTTCTCTTCTCTTCTCTTTTCTTCGTGTTTTTCCTTGTGAAAAGGCAAAATACGTTAGCGCTAATTGAATAATTGGCCATTAAAAGCCTCCGTATTCTTGCCCTGGAAGAGGAAACGAAGAAGCGCCGTTTCCTCAGCGATGTTGTTTATGAAGAGGGGCTAACGAGATTAAGGTGTGTACAATGTACATGGAGATGATTTTTATTTTTACTTATTTATTGAAGAAAAATTGTTCCAAAAATAATTTATCAAAAAAAGTGCACAACTTTTTTTTGTTTCCAATTGTTAAAACGCTGTAGCCTTTGGAAGTGTTTAGGAATCCAGCTCTACTCAACATGCTTTCCAACGAAATACATCTCAATTTGTTGGTAAAAACGATTCACAACGATGGGTTTCCTTACTCATTGCTCTGCAGTCTGCATTCAACCCCTTCATTTGTCATCTCATTGACCTCATTTCATCTATCTATAATTCCAGCAATCTGTGTCTGTGTGTGTCTGTGTGTGTCTGTGTGTGTCTGTGTGTGTTTGTGTCTGTGTGTCTGTGTGTCTGTGTGTGTGTTTGTATGTGTGTTTGTGTTTGTGTCTGTGTGTGTGTGTTTGTGTCTGTGTGTGTGTCTGTGGCCTGTGTTTCTGTGTGTCTGTGACCGCTGTTTCCTGACAACCACTGGTCCGATCTAATTGAAACTTGGCAGGTATATTGCTGGGGACCTGAGTATGTGCCTTTTCAAGATTTGATATTAATCGGACAAGTGATTCCCAAGTTATGGCCATTTATTTACCAACCAATGACAGGACACGTGCTGCGTAGGCATGGCGGATGCGCCATTTAGATACCAATCACAGGACACGTTGCTGTGTGGGCGTGGCTGCGTAGGCCGGTGCACGGCCGGCCGACGATGACGTCACGTGCCGTGCTGGTTACGATGGGGATCGATCGGTGCCTTAGTTACCGTGGGGTAGGAGTGCCAATGGTAAATGGCAGCGAATGTCATGGCAAGCAAAGACAGGGAGGTAAACTTGATTTTAATTAACTCTGTGTGTAAGTATCACAGCAGTTGTTACTTCAATGCAAGCGATAATTCGTGGAATGATGTGAACATTCCGTACGGGCACGCACTACTTTTGGATAGTGATGACTTACTGTATTCTAATAATTTCTCGATTTCTTATCCACATTTAGAGATAAACACAATGGCCCAATCCAGTCGTCGTTTATGAGAGCGAAGGAACGGCCTGTGTGGTTGTTGTTTCCGGCACGTGGTTTGAAAGTTTTTTTTTTTTATATATTTTTTTGTATGTACGGACACGCACGTACGGCCACGCGAGAGTGAAGGAACGGCCTGTGTGGTTGTTTATGGCAAGCAGTTTTAATGTGTGTGTGTGTGTGTGTGTGTGTGTGTGTGTGTGTGTGTGTGTGTGTGTGTGTGTGTGTGTGTGTGTGTGTGTGTGTGTGTATATGTATATGTATATGTATATGTATATGTATATGTATATGTATATGTATATGTATATATATATATATATATATATATATATATATATATATATTTCTTTTGCACGTACAGCCACGCACGTACGGGCACGTGAAAGCGAAGGAACGGCTTCTGTGTTTGTTGTTTCTGGCACGCGGTTTGAGTTTTTTTTGCGGGGTGGGGGGGGTGGGGGGTGGGGGAGGGTTTGCACTTACGGCCACACATCTACGGGCATGCACTAGTTGTAGCAAAAGACTTTAATAAATGAATTATGACCTCAGTTATGTCTCAATTTCTTCCGAAAAAATTCTCTATTGAATCGCAGTTTTGTCGCACTCCCAGGGGTCCCAGGACAGATTATCATTTTTTTTCTACAATCAGTCACAATTTAGTTTCATCGGTTGCCAATCCCTCACAATGTTGTCTCACATTTTTCGCACCTTCTGACTCACGGAAAATAAATTGAGAAGGGTTCGAGACCGGTTCGAGACAACTGCGACGACTCTGTGACTATTTTGAGAGAAAATTTGTCGCACGAATTTTTTGAACATGTTCAAAATTCAAGTGACACCAGAGCGACGTCCTGTGACTCACGCGAGGAAATTGAGAACCACCGCAAACGTTTCCAGACATTTTGGAGAATCCCGTTCGCATTTTGTCGCGAGCTGTCGCAGCCCAGTGAGATACAGGCTTAATGGGCGCAGCACACCCATTCTCAGGAAAACACAATTAGATCATGATATAAGCCTCCCACCAAAATTTTATGAGGATCAGATCAAAACCCACGGAGCTATGCTCGGGACAGACAGACAGACAGACACACACCAATAACGAATATAGTGGTCACTTACTCGTGAACCAATATATATTTATATGAATGTGTGTGTATGTATATATATATATATATATATATATATATATATATATATATATATATATATATATATATATATATATATACATATATATATGCATGTATTGATGTGCTCGGGATACAAAACGTAAACTGTTCAGCCTGGTGGAGGTATGCACTCTACCAAGTGCCGTTCTTTTTGCTGCTACTGTTCTATTTCCCTCCCATGCTATCATATGGTGTACCATGAAATCCTTGAGCAGTGCTTTCTGTGCCATTTCGTCATGGGATGATTATTGTTCTATTCTATTGTTTTTCGTGTCCCATCAAATTCCATAAACCATCCTTGATGTGTATTATCAACGTGTTGTTATTTTTTTCCTGAACCATAATGCTGTGAAAGTAAAGCTGTCAATTTCAGACTTTATGGTGGCTATGATCACAGCTGTTGTTCTCTTCCTCCTCTTCCCTTTATCAAGGGTTAGGTCTAATGGCACCAAGCTTCTGCTCTGCCTCAACCACAATACTCCTCCACTTCCCTTTGTCCTCAGCCAACTCTCTCCACTCTTCAAACACCCCTATCTTACCAATATCCCTCCTCACACAATCCTCCGATCTCAACCGAGGTCTACATCTTTTCCTCCTACCTTGCTCCTTCAACCTATCCACTCTTTGCCATTCTCTTCTCCCATCCACACCAAGTGCCAAGCCCATCTCAGCCAGCATTTCACTAATCTCCCTGTTAAGCTCATCTGCACACCAATCTTCTCCCTCAGTTCATCCATCCTCCTCCTATCCACCTGCTTCATTCCCGCTACCCTCCTGACCCAGTTGTTCTCAGAAACCTGCAGCCTCTGTTGTTATCTCTCTGTCGATACCATCATTTCCAGACCGCAAAAGTAGGCTCGTGTTACACACCACGTCAGAACCTTCCCTTTAAATTTTCTTGACCCTCCTGAGTCATCTTTCTGTCTGCCATTCACCCTCCTGAGTCATCCTTTGCACCTCTGCCTCGGACTTACCATCCCCAGTCACTGTTCCTCCCAGATACTCAAACCTATTTCCCTGTCTGATCTCCTTCTTCTTTAATGTGAGATTCATTTATTTTCTTTGCTGTTCAACCCACACGACCTCCGTCGTCTCCACACTCAACTTCAGTCCATGCTTCCCAAATGCCTCCTTCTACTCCCCTCATACTTCCTGCATCTCCCGCCAACTTGCCACTACACCAGCCAGATCATCCGCATACAACATCTTTCCCAAAACACCCCTCATATTTACTTTCCTGCTTCCAGTTCCATCACCATGATAAACCAGCGCTTCCTTGCCTCACTGAGCGTCACCCTCACCATCTCTCTCAGGACGGTGTAGTAGACCCTCTTCAGGTCGGTCCACAAATCCCAATGCCATCTCACCTTGTACCTCCAACCTCTTCTCTACCAGCTGTCTCAGTGTGAACATTCCATCTGTCCTCCCCCTACCCTTTCTAAATCCTGCTGCTGCTCTTCTCTGATCTCAATCTCCACACACTTCCTTATCCTCCCTTCCAGAATCCTCTCCAGCACATTCATGACATGACGAAGGAGCGTAATGCCCCGGTACTTCCCTGGATCTTGAATATCACCCTTCTCCTTCCATGTCGGCACAATTAACCCTGTCCTTCAATCCTTCAGAACTGAACCCCCTCTCATATGTATGTTCAACAGCCTCTTCGTCAAACTGAATCTGACCTTCCTGCTGCAATTATCAAATCTCTACACACTTCATCAATGTCTGGCACTCTTCCCTTCTTTATCCTCTTCAATGTCAAACGCACTCCTCCTCCTCCTCCTCCTCCTCCATGATCTCCACCAACTCCACTCTCCCCTCGACATAACATGGTAGCTTCAAGTCACCGCTTCCCCCCTCACCAGCTCTCCAAAATATCTTTCCCACACGATTACTGCCCCCCTCTCTGTCACTAGCCTCCACCACCATCCTTAATCACCCCCTCCCTTCTTTCTTGTTCTTACTATCCTCTTCCCTGTCACGAGACGGTTTATAAATCATCTTCCCACCATCCTCTTCCAACTTGTTGTACCCCTCCTCTTCCATATAATTCCTTACCTTATCCACAGCTTTTTTTTTTTTTTTTTTTTTTTTTTTTTTTTTTTTTTTTGTATACCTTGGTCGAGGCTCGTATGAGAGCTAACACACAACTCACAGCAAGGAGGCATGAGACAAGAGGGGCGGGAGTGGAAGGGACAAAACATTGGGGAACAGACACAGGTGAACTGTGGAAGGGAGAGGGATGGGGATGGGACGGGGAACATGGCGAGGGGAAGATGGACATTAAAGGGACTTTCAGGAAGGAAAGCAGGAGAATTGAAGGAAGTGGGCTTGGGTGGATTATCGGGGGTAGAAAAGATCGAGGATTTGGATGGGGGAAGATAAGAGGTGGTGGTGAACAGCTGTTTTGAAAGCCTGAAGGGAAGAATGGGAAAGAATAGAGTGAGGAAGTTTATTCCAAAGGCGGGAAAAAGAGGAATGAAAGAGTGAAGATGAGCAGTGATTCGTGATTTTGGTAGTTTTACCAGAAGGGGTTGTTGGCGGACCTTGAGCGCCCTGTGGAAATGTGGTTGGGACAAATCGCAGAGAGAGAGCAGGGGGGCCAAGGCTGGAGAGGAGTCGGTAGAAGACAGAAAGACCACCGACCAACCTGCGGTGATTGAGTGAGAGGCCCAAAGACTCAGCTTCATTGCGGGAGATGCCAATGATCTTAAAAGCCCTGGTTTCGACAGCGTGAAGTCGAGAAAGGTGGGAGGCAGGAGCACCAGCCCAGAGGGGAGAGCAGTACTCCATCAGGCTACGGACAAAAGCTTTGTAAGTGGTCAGGAGCTCAAGCGGGCAGAGTAAGGGCTTTGCACGACGAAGGAGTCTCAGTCACGGACTGGCTTTTGAGGCAAGGGTGGAAATGTGACTTTCCCAGGAAAGGTCATGGCAGATAGTGAGACCCAGAAGCTTGAAAGAAAAGACTTCTTCCAGAGGATTGTTGAGAAAGTGGATGGGGGGTTTTGTAAACGGTCCTTTCGAAGAGACATAGTGAGAGTGTGAGATTTGTCTGGATTGAAAGACATGTTCCACGTGTTGGACCAGTTTGTGATTTTATCCAGATCTGCAGTGAGCGAAGAAGCTGCTGCTTGCCGGGCTGAGGGATGACAGATGGTACGGCAGAGGGTTGAGTCATCGGCAAAGAGAAATAGAGGATTTTCCAGAGAGTCCGAGAGATTATTGATGAAAACCAGAAAAGAACAGGGCCCAGAACGCTACCTTGAGGAACTCCAGCCTGCACAGGAAGAGGGATGAAAGAACTCCATTTAGGGCCACACGTTGACTGCGACAGGAGAGGAAGTCTGCGAGCCATGAGTGGAGATGACCTTGAATACCATGGGCAGAGAGTTTGGTGAGTAGGGCAGGGTGCCAGACTGTGTCAAAAGCACGTGATATGTCCAGGGATACGGCTCGGATTTCCTGTCTGGCATTGAGGACCTCCATCCATTGATGGGAGAGCAGTAGCAGCATATCTAGGGTAGAGTGACCTGGTCTGAAACCAAATTGATGATTGGAAATCAAGCCATTGGAGAAGAGGAAGGATTTCATGTCTGAAGCGATGATGGATTCCATAACCTTGCTGATGATTGGGAGAAGGCTGATTGGTCTATAGTTACAGGATCTGTTTTTGCACCTTTTTTATGCAGGGCAGTGATGTTAGCAGATTTCCAAGCAGATGGCAGATGACCTTGGGAAAATGAGAGGGTGAATAGAACAGAGAGAGGGTGAGCAAGAGCAGAAGAGCAGACTTTGAGGACACGTGGGCTGATGCCGTCTGGACCGGTTGCAGAATCTGACTCGAGGTTTGAAAGCAAGCTCTCCACCTTGTCAGGAGAAAAGGATACAGAGTCCAGGGACAGTTGGGTGCGACTGGGTAAAGTGGGTAGAGATAGTGATGGGTTTGGGACACAAGATTTAGCTGCAAATACCGAGTTTAGACATTCAGCTTTATCACGTGTGGAATCAGCAGTGCGGCCATTTGAGGTAAGGGAGGGGATGGAGGGGGAACATACACCAGAAACAGATTTGATTAAACGCCACCAGGATTTTGAGGAGGGAGAGAGGTTAGAGAGTTCAGACTTGAGATGAGAAAGATGTTGTTTTCTGGCTCTCCTGAGGGTAGCTACACACTTGTTCCGAGCTTTGTGGAAAGAACTGAGATTGCCCTCAGTTGGGTTTGCTTTCCATGAGGCAAAGGCAAGTTGTTTCAGGACAACTGCCTCGCCACAAGCTTCAGTAAACCAAGGGGCGGGAGGAAGGGTAAGACAACTGAACACGAGAGGGGATAAATCTGTGCATGAGGGAGAGCAAGTTTCTTTGAAAGAATTCCCAGGATGAGTTGATGTTTGAGAAAGTAGTGATAGGAGACCAGTCTGTAAGTTTGATGGCTGCTCGAGACCCTGCCAGTCGGCTTGAGTGAAATGCCAGACTCGACGGCGGTGAGGTGGTTCTCTGATAACAGGCCAGAGAGATGTCCACTTTAATAAGGACGTGGTCAGAAGAACCAATTGGAGCGAAGGAAGAGCAGCAGATATTGTCAGGGAAATTTGTCAAAATCCAGATCCAGAAGAGATGGAGTACCATTGGTTGAGATCCGGGTCGGGAAGTTGACCGATTGAGTCAGTCCCAATGAGTCACAGAAAGCTTTTGCTGATGTCCCATGGCAGGTGAGAGGTACCCACACCTAGCCAACTGGCGTGATGACAATTGAAGTCGCCACATAAGAGGAAGAGAGAGTTTGGATGAGAAGATAGAAGATGGTCCATGTTTTCGGAGAGTGAGGTGTAGATGGAGTCATCACTGTTCGGTGGACGGTACAGTACACATATAAACATGAGGTGGGAGTGGAGGGAAGCCGAAGCCAGAGGTATTCCTGGGGGTGTGGGGGAGTGAGAGCAGCGCAGGGAGAGTGAGGAATAGAGTCTTTGATGAAGAGAGCAACACCTCCACCAGGACGAGGCTCAGGTCTGTCATACCGTAAGAGGGAGTAACCAGGGAGAGATACTTGGGAGTCAGACACGTCTTGGGAGAGGAAAGTTTCTGTTAGGCAGATAATGTCTGGTTTGTCAGTGGCAACCTGCATGGAAAGATCTGAAAGGTTTGAGCGAAGGCCCCGGATATTTGAGCTCCACACTTTTAATGAAGAGGTAGGGGAGGAGTCTTTTGGTGCAGGAGGTGGAGGGGGCGGGGGAGTGACGGACGAGGGACGAGGGGGGGAGGTAAGGAGGGTTGCTGAAGGAGGTGTGGGGTATTGCAGAATAGCGAGGGAGGGGGCCGAATGAGGAGGAGAAAAGGCTCTGTGGTGCTGTGAGAGAGGGGGGGACAAGAGACAAGGAAGATGGCAGTTGAGGATTTGAGAAGGTGGAGTGAAGAGATGGAGGTGAGAGGGCAGTGGAGGGAGGCAGGTTGGTGGATGAGAGGGGGGCAACTTAGAGAAGGAAGAGTGAGGGGATGAAAGGTGGGAGAAGAAAGGTGAGGGGGAATTTTTGAAAGAGGTGAGAGGGAGGCTTGGAGGGAGAAGAGTGGGATGGTTGCTTTGAGAGTGAGAGTGAGGGGTGAGGGGGTGAGTTGGCACTGAAGTTGGAAAAAAAGAATGGTTGATGGAAAGCGAGCATCCATGGCAAACTGTGGTTTTAAAAGTTTTAGGTCAGAGATGCGATTTAACACAATTCTTGATGGATGCAATGAAGGCGAATTCAGAGCATGGAGAGAAGAAGCGCTGTAATAGTTGGATTTTTTAGGCAAGGAATGAAGGAGAGGTCGAAATGAGAGCAGTCTGTTAAAATAGCAGAAGAGTAGTGCATTGTGAAACAGTAAAGAGTACCACATGTGTGAGAGGAAGATGAAGCATTATAAGATCGTTTTTGTTGTAATATTAATGTATGAGAGAGTTCAACAGATTAGGTCATGGAAGTGTAAAAAAAAAAAAAAGAAATCGAGGAAGACGAGGAGGAAGTTAAGAGGAAGAAGAAGTAGCAGAATCGGGAGAAGGTTGTTGTTGTTGGGTTTTTTTTTTTTTTTTTTTTTTTTTGACATAAGAAAGAGATTAGTTGGGAGAATGGGGGATGTTTGGAAAGTGGGGAGGATGAAAATTGAAGGTAATGGGGAGGATAGAAATTGAAGGTAATGGGGAGAAAAAACAAACAAACAAAAAAAAAAAAACGATCGAACACCAAGTGGAACCGGTAGGCCTCAAGCCTAGGACTAGGCCTCAAACACCAGGTGAGAACGTCGACATAAATACTCACAAAAAATAGCAATGATTTTTGAAACAAAACCGAACTAGGAACACACATTAACATGTAGGTGAGAAAATTAAACAGTTAAAACGGGACAAATAACAACCGGAACTTAACTTTGAGAATGTCAGCAGGGAGCCCCGAAGGAGACCTCTTGCCGCTCAAAACCGGAACCGGAAGTCCGCTTTCTTGTTGCTTTCTTTTTCTTCCCACACAGGTGCATCAACCCTGCAACCGGTTTCCTCCCCCTCCCCCCATCTTTGATCTTCTCTCTCCTCTTCCAAACTACCTTCTTTTCACCAACTGCCTTCACTACCTCCTCAATCCACCATTCCTGGTTACTATCCCTCGATGATACACCCTTTCCTGACATCCTTCCACACAAAATTTCTGCAATTCCCCTAATCGCCTCTCTGTGCTTCTTCCACTCCTACTCCAAACTTTCCGCTTCTTTGTTAAGTTGCTCAAATCTGGTCCTCACCCTTTCCTTGTACTCTACGATGACATTGCCCCTGTACTTCCCATACCTAATAATCTTCTGACCCCTGCCCTTGACCTTCCTCCTTTTTAGGTCATCTCTAATGAGATGACCTAATAAAACCAGTCTTGATGTCCGTCCGTACGTACGTCCCCATTTTTGCAGCGCATGCGCTGTATACAATTGCACCGAGTTTGAAATGTCCCCGGCGTCGTCGACTACGCTCCGGTGGGTCCGGTGTCCCCCCCCCCCACGTGCCTCAAGACAGCCAATGACGGCCGTCCGGTAGATGCAGTGCGTAACCTCAACGGAAATGGCGACAATTGACGGAAATACCCGAGTATTTCAATGGAAATTTGTGAAACGAATGTGTTATATATGTGAAAACCATTTAATTTATCGCTTGACGGAAAAAAACGAAGAAACGCTCCCCTCATGTACGAACGAACGAACGAAAGACGTCATTTCCGTCCACCATGGCATTTCGCGCGAAAGTAGAAAGCTAAGTTCTTCTTATGCCATCATTCTCTTTAATATTAGCCATAAACAAGTGTTTTGTCATTCATTAGTAGTTGAAATTTACTTACAACAAGAACGAAAAAATAATCTCAGATTCAACAAGAACGAAACCCCCCCCCCCCCGAAAACATCACATGCAGGATAAGACCAATCGAGCTGAAGGAAACGATACTGTAACTGCACTGCTCCTGATTGGTCAAAGGACACCACGTGTGTTGTGTGGGCAGTGTTATGCATGAGGATTCCAGGCTAAGTTCTTCTTATGCCATCATTCTCTTTAATATTAGCCATAAACAAGTGTTTCGTCATGCATTAATGGTTGAAATTTACTTACAATCATTCTTTTGCGGCCTCCTGCCATGCTGTATCGAACGATTTCATTCGTTCTGTTATATATAAAGGTGCTTATCACAATAATAACAAGATTTTTACATTTCAAATATTAAGTACGCTTTTTAATTGTTTTTCAACTGAAAAAGCATAAATTGCATATTTTAACATTAGTGTTCTCATTTGATTCACCACACGCGCTGTATTGAAGGATTTCACTTGTTTTCTTCTGATTTTCTTGATACTTGGTATGAGGGATGCATGACGGTATGACCTTTGACCCGATTGAAGGTCAAGGTCACTCCAAAGTTACAAAATCGTCCATTTTCAAAATATATCTCCTCCGCCGTTTATGATCCGATCTTCGAAATTCCTTTGGATTCTGATAATTCTGATAATTCCTTCGGATTCTGATAATTCTAACAGCTAACCCTAACGGTTAAAAAAAAATTCGCCCGATCTTGATGAAACTTGGTATGTAGGTAGGGGTCGATGAGTGATGCAGGACGGTATGACTTTTGACACGATTGAAGGTCAAGGTCTTGGCCACTCCAAAGTTGCGAAATCATCCATTTTCAAAATCTATCTCCGCCGTTTGTGATCTGATCTTCGAAATTTCTTCGGATTCTGATAATATGGAACAATATCTAAATTTGGTCAGGCCGGTTTTTTAAAATTTGTCCTGGTTATCGAGTCACATGTCTTCAAAGTTGGAAAAATCGTCGATGTGATACGGTCAAATACATTTTTCCCGATCTTGATGAAACTTGGTACTGTATGTAGGAAGGAGTCGATGAGTGATGCACGACGGTATAACTTTAGACCTGATTGAAGGTCAGTCAAGGTCACCGATGCTGTAAACTTGTGAAATCATCCATTGTCAAAATATCATCCTCTGCCATTTATGACTCAGAAATGCGGTTTGATTTCTGAGGTCCGGTTTCTATCCTTTTGAAGACACATTGTTCATAAATGTCCAAATCAACCATTTTCAAACTCTATCTCCAGATAACTCAGAAATGTAGTTTGATTTCTAAGGTTTTCTATCCTTTTTACTCCCGGGCTTTCGTCTGTACGTTGAACCAAAAGACAAGACGACTTCTAAGCCGATCAGAGATCCACATCTACAGAGCTTCAGAGATGACCGTCACCCCCCAACCAGGGGTAATTTTCTTCATCTGCACCACAAACACCACAGGCTTGTGCTGGGTGGAAACGTGCTCTCCCACCCCTTCCTTACAATCATCAACCCTCCACAACTTTTGCTTCCTTACCACCACCAAATACAATTATTTTCTATGTTGTCCACTCCTATAGGTAACATTGTGGCTTTTCCGCTTTTGAAAGAATGAACCAGCTTTGGCTACCCCATTCCTCGCCACCAGCTCCACCAGCTCTCGGCCCTCTGTATTCATTGTTCCCCAACCAAATTTGTCAACACATTCCTCTTCACCTGGCAGCTGTGCGTGTGTGTGTGCGTGCATGCGTGCGTGCGCGTGTGTGCGTGCATTAACATCCCCAGCAATGCACACACAGCATTGCCTCCAGCTCAATCATTCCATTCCCATCAACCTCCCCAGTGTGTCCCTGAATTCCTGCTTCTCCACTCCAGTCTTTCCCATTTGACACCCATATACCGACATAACACACATCATTTGCTTCTGTATCACCAACTGTTATTAGAAACAATGTGATTACAGATCGTAGATAAATAATGTCTCAGAATACATTGCATATCTTTCAATTTTTCACAATAACTAATTGATAATGGCAAAATAACTTTAATATTTCAAACAATAATTGAAACAAACCCTACAATCACAGCCTTTATTATTATTATTATTATTATTATTATTATTATTATTATAATATTTGCGTTTGTATTGTTACTTTAATTTTGCTTAAGCAGAAGAATGCCAGGTGCAATGGTTAGAGCGTCTGCTCCGAGTCCGGGAGGTCAGCAGTTCAAACCCCGGCCAAGTTTATACCAGAGACTTTAAAAATGTTATGTGCTGCTTCCTTGCTTGACACTCAGCATTTAAAAGGAAAGGGCACAAACAATCCCCATCGGTTGGTATCCATGGGGAAGAAGAAATTCCTCCTGAGAAAAGCAGTGCCATTGTTGTGGTGTTGCTGGTACCTAAAGGAGGAAGAGGAGATTGGGACCATATCCTTTTGAAGACACATTGTTCATAAATGTCCAAATCAACCATTTTCAAACTCTGTGCAGTCTGTGCAGAGATCT
This sequence comes from Eptatretus burgeri, assembly GCF_056783735.1. Taxonomy (NCBI): domain Eukaryota; kingdom Metazoa; phylum Chordata; class Myxini; order Myxiniformes; family Myxinidae; genus Eptatretus; species Eptatretus burgeri. The sequence continues at coordinate 57,557,553 of NC_140967.1, forward strand.
AACAAAAATCTGTGCAGAGCGTTGGTGCTGATTAAGCAGTCTCCTTGGCTATTGGGCATAATCCTGGACGGGTCGCCACTCCGACACAGGATACAAGCAAGCTGGTACTTATTTTGCCGACCTCGGAAGGATGACAGGCCGAGTTAACCCCACCTGGTATTAATTCAACAGCAGAGCGGGATTTGAACTCAGGACCCGAGGATCCAAAGCCCGCCACCCTAACCATTAAGCCAGCACCAGATACCCAAAGTAACCCGGGAAGTGACGGCACTTCCCCAAGCTCGGTGGCTGTTAAGTGCTTGTCTTATTAGCATGTCCATGTGTGAGTGGCATCTCCATTATGAGTTTGTATTAAAAAAAAAAAATCTCAAAACCTATGTTTGGCAATAATCATTGCTAACAAACGTTTGTCTTTCTAAGACGCTTGGTATCTCTGGCATAACAGTTCACTTCAGTGGCTTCCAAGTGGTAGCAGGAGTGCTGTCCATTAATGTACTTTCGTGTGGATTTTGACGTCGACCCCCCCCGCCCCCCGCCACCCTCACCACCACCACCTCCCCCGTGTAATCGGGCGTTGGTATATCGTAATTCAAACTGACAGGATACATGGCTTCTTTGCTTTAAAAAAAATAATGCATTCTCACACTGTCATAAAACCCTGCACATTACAAAACTTTTGTCAAGAGGTTTCGAGAATAACAAGCATGTTCACATTGTGAACTATATGGGCATTCTTGAGTGTAATTGATTTGAGGAATTTTGCCAGCTTGCTTCATTTGGTTATTTTATTTTCTGCTTCCCTGTGTGCTCGTTTCAGATGTTCAAGCTGCAGAGCAACAGGAACTTTTCAGCAAGAAGCTGCAGCAGTGCTGCATAATGTTTGATTTCATGGACTCTGTGTTGGATCTCAAGGGCAAAGAAGTCAAGCGGGCAGCACTCAACGAGCTGGTTGACTACATGTCAACTACTCGAGGCATTCTAACAGAAGCGATCTACCCTGACATTGTGCGCATGGTGAGATGACTCGGCGAAAACAGCAGTGAGAATTCTTTGTTTTCTCATTTTTCTGTCTGTCTGTCTGTCCCCACTAACCCCCCCTCCCCCTCCCCCCTCCCCCCACCTTGACTCCCCAGTCTCACTGTTCACCAATAAATTGAGTGGGGCTGTGCAGTTGCTTTGCTAACCTTCATACAAGTAACACACAGTCTGTGACTAATTGCCACTCATCCTGCAGCGAAAGTGTGGTGCTTGCACCTGCTCTGACACTGCAGAGACAATAACTTCATTAGTGACAAAAATCCAGTTCTAGGTGTTGAATTGCCTTTTTAAAAATTTTATGCTCTTCTGTTCAGTTGAATAAGTGTTTTGTATTCAAACGGATTTTGTTGATATAGCCATGAATTGCTGAGCATTGTTGGAGGGATTAGAGAGTGTTGTGTATAATGGTTTGCACAGTTGGTTTTATTGACCTCATGCAGAAAAGGAAAAGTTAAGCTTATGCAGTCAAACAATCCCTCAAGTCAGTCTCTCCTGATCCAAACCTGGTTGTTTCCAATTTTGTATCTCAGAGAATGTTAGAACAGAAATGTATTTTGTTTTGAGCGACTTGCTCCAACTGTTTTAGATGAATGAGCAAATTCTTTACGATGACAGGATGGCCTAGATGTATGCACACTCACCTTTAAGCTGTCTTTCCTGGGTTTGAATCCTGACCCAGCTATT
>NC_140967.1:57559774-57572274 GCF_056783735.1 Eptatretus burgeri
ATCCAATCAAGATGAAATTAAAAACCAATATTCCCTATCAATACGAGATCATAATTTTGAAGTTTCACGTCGATTGATTAAGTGGTTCAAGAGAAAGAATTTTAAAAAGATTTTTGTTCAATCTAACATGGCTGCCAGACCATGTGACCTGTTAATTATTCGTGAATACCATGGTATCCCCAAGGCTTGGTAAATATTTGTGTGAAGTTTTCCCTTCATCTGTCCAATCATTCTGGAGAAAAATATTTTTATAGGTTTTAGGGTAAATCCAATATGGCTGCCAAACCATGTGACCTATGATGTCTTAGGTGTGAAGGTTTTGTTCCTTATGGATAGGCGGTCATACATGTAAAGCTTTGCCTCGATGTGTTCAGCCATTTCTGAGAAGATTTTGAAGGTTTAAAAAAAAAAATGGCTGCCGAACCACGTTACTGACGACATCATCAATTTTTTTTTTCTGTGGACCAATTTATCCCGAGATGACCCTCAAAAATTTTCATACCGATCAGATGTAGCGTTATATATATATATATATATATATATATATATATATATATATATATATATATATATATATATATATATGACATCATAATCAAGGCCCTACGATATCATTAAAAAAAAACATCACACTCATTCCACATGAGGAGCACTTGCCACATGACAAGTTTCAATTTTTTTCCTTTGTGCAGTTTCAGAGATACAGAGGTTGAAAGTTTTTCCTTTTTTCTAACAAGGCTGCCACACCACATGCCCTATGACCTCATCTATCTATAATTCCAGCAGTGTCTGTGTGTCTGTGTCTGTGTCTGTGTGTGTGTCTGTGTGTCTGTGTCTGTGTGTGTCTGTGTGTGTCTGTGTGTGTCTGTGTGTGTCTGTGTATGTGTGTATGTGTGTATGTGTGTATGTGTGTATGTGTGTATGTGTGTATGTGTGTATGTGTGTATGTGTGTATGTGTGTATGTGTGTATGTGTGTATGTGTGTATGTGTGTTTGTGTGTTTGTGTGTATGTGTATGTGTGTTTGTGTGTTTGTGTGTTTGTGTGTTTGTGTGTTTGTGTGTTTGTGTGTTTGTGTGTGTGTGTGTGTGTGTGTTTGTGTCTGTGACCGCTGTTTCTCAACAACCACTGGTACGATCTAATTCAAACTTGCCAGATATATTGCTGGGGACCTGCGGATGTGCCTTTTCAAGGTTTGATATTAATCGGACAAGTGCCTCGCAAGTTATGGTCATTTATTTACCAACCAATGACAAGACACGTTGTTGCGTGGGCATGGCCGATGGGGGAAGGGAACATCAACCGCACTCCCCATTATGGGTTACAACGTACGGGCTTCCGGATAGTGATGACTTCATGTATTCTAATAATTTCTCGATTTCTTATGCGCATTTATAGATAAACACAATGCCCCAAGTTATGATCGTTTTCATATTAGACGGTGCATAAATTTCGGTAACATCAGTGAGCTGGTATGCTCCGAACCAGGAAGTAAAAAAAAATTTCTCTCTCTTCTCTTCTCTTTTTGTTTTTCTTTGCGACGACATTGCGAAAAGGCAAAATGTGTTGGCGCTAATTGAATAATTGGCCAGTAAAACTAAATTGTGAATAATCGTAACTGCGATATGCGAACTTCTGGGCCACGCACGTATGGGCACGTGAGAGCAAAGAAACGGCCTGTTTGGTTGTTGTTTCTTGCTCGCTGTTTGAATATTTATTTATTTATTTTTTTATTCTTTTTTTACAGGCACTTACTAGTCTATCTATAATTCCAGCAATCTCTGTGTGTGTGTCTGTCTGTCTGTATGTGTGTCTGCGACCGCTGTTTCTCAACAACCCCTGGTCCGATCTAATTGAAATGCCAGAAATATTTCTGGGGACCTGAGGATGTGCCTTTTCAAGGTTTGATATTAATCGGACAAGTGGTTCCCAAGTTATGGCCATTTATTTTTCAACCAATGACAGGACACGGTGCTATGACATCACTATTGCTGTCACAATTCTTCTTCTTCGTTTGATATGATGTCACAATTGACGCCGCGGAACAGAGTATGTGCCTTTTCAAGGTTTGATATCGTCCTTCATCCGTTTCAGCTGTTTCCCAAGTGTTTCCCAAGTTATGGCCATTTATTTACCAAACCAATGACAGGACACAGTGCTCTGTCACAATTGACGTGACAATTATCAATTATTTTTTTGTTTTTAGGCATGTACGGCTCCGCACGTACAGGCACGCATGTACGGGCACGCACTTATGGGCCCACACTAGTAATTATAATTACTACATTTTGCATGTGTAGTCGCTACTATAGTGAAAATTTTGTGTCAATCTGACAAGCGGTTGCAGAGAAAAACATTAAGTTCTGTGCAAACAGAGACAAACCAACAGACAAACAGACAAATATACCCCAATACAATGCCCTCTCCTCCGACAAGGGTAAAAAATAAAAATAAAAAACTTCAAAAATCTTCTTCTCTGAAATGGCTGAAAAGATTGAGGAGAAATTTTACAGGTGTGACTGCCTATCCATGAGGAGAACAAAAAGTTCCCACCAATGATGGCATAGGTCACATAGTTTGGCAGCCATATTGGATTGAAGGAATTTTTTTTAGAATTCTTCCTCTCTTGAACCACCACATCAATTGATGTTAAACTTCAAAATTATGATCTAATAATGATGTGGAATATACATTTTAAATTTCAACCTGATCAGACGCATGGTCTGCCAGTCAGAAATATTTAATTTTTTGATTCTGCATTTTTTTTTTGTTGAATAAGGCTCACATGGCTGTGCCTGAATGGGTTTGAGGGTCGTGGAGTCAAAGTCAAAACCTGAGTCCTATGCAGGTTCCTTCTGATGACTTCATCTTTGTTTGTTGCTTGTTTGGGTTCCTCCTGATGACTCCAATGCAATACCTATTTTATTTGGTCTTCGATTTTATTTGAATTTAATATTTTTTTTAATTACAAATTTACCACCAGAAGAGTTGGCCCACACCAAGTACTTCTCAAGACTGCGTGGGGTAAATGTTCTCTGAATACCATCTAGTTTTTGCTGTATTGAACTTTGTTTTATAACTTAAAAAAAAAGTTTCATTATTTTGTTAACCTTTAGTTCTCAACATTTGTTTTTACTTTTTAAACCCCATTTATATTTTTGATGCTTTTTTCCCCTTTTTACTTTTTAAAAACTTTTCCTTCCAATTTTTGTTAATTTTCCTGTTTTGTTGCTTTTTTTTTAAACATTTTTTGTACTTTTTTACCGTATTTTTTAACCTTATTTTTAACCTTATATAACCTCTCAGAAACTCTTAAACTTATTTTTTGTTCTTTCTTTTTCGGTCGGCTGGGGAACTATTTTGGCCTGTATTTCATGAATCAGCGAGCCACGCCTGAAGTTTGACTGAAGTTGACAGAAATTTGGAATTTGTTCAGTGTGCCGGTGATAATGTCCTCTCACAACCAGCGCTGATAGATTGATCCTCCTGCTTAACATCCTTGGAAGAGACAGCAAACACATTGATGCCTCGCCCTGCATACGAAACACCAGAACAACAGTTTAATGCTAGGTTAAGATCCAAATCCAAGCTAGACAATTAAAGGTGAGTGTACATACCTGTGAACTCGGACTCAGCAGTAACTTGCACACATGGTATAAGAAAGAGAATCTTGCAGCACTCGGGAGAGTGCATACCTCCGCCAGGCCGAACAGTTTATGTTTTGTATCCCACTGATAGGCCGGATCTGCATCCAAACCTTAACCAAAAGCTAAGCAATTCGTCCTTGTCACACACCCAACCTGTCCACCAAGTTTCGTCCGAATACGTCTATAACTCTTTTTATATCCTGCTTAAAGAAAGACAAACAAGTGCGAAAACATAACCTCCGTCCACTTTCGGTGGTGGAGGTAAAAAAATTAATGATACAGAAGAAAAAACTGAATGCAATGGATACATCATATATGATAGAGACCAATTTTTCGGCGAACCAGGATAGAATTTCAAATTCCCTCAATGCATGGTATCGTTTGAATGGTTGAAAATGTTCAAAGACCATTCAAACGATTTCTTAAGGTTACCTTTTAGTGCTTTCCTTTTGCAAAGAGGAAAGCATATTAAATGAATCACTACTCTTTTGAATGTGCTGTCCGTGTGTACATGAAGTCAGATTTCATGGAATTCCACGCCAGTGACTCGGACACATAAAATGTGCTCACTAAGTCGCTTAGGAAAACTCACGTTACTCTGTGAGTATGTAATGTCTATGCTGTAAGATGGTGATCATAACATCACCTGTTCATGCCGCAATCGTGGAAACTACTGACGTGCACTTTTTAAATCTTTGCAATTTATTAAATTGTGATTTGGTTTTAAAAAGTAAACTGTGCATTTCCACTTTATATTGTTTCTCACTTTATGATTTTGATTTACCATCCACTTTACAGTGTTGCAACTGCTGAAGCAGTTTCTTGCCAAGGGTTAAACTGGGTGGTTTGCCATTGCCTTACCAGCGTTGTATGTCCATGCTCTATCCTTTTAAATGCTGAGCATCAAGCAAGGAAACAGCAGGTACCATTTTTCGGTTATTTCTCCGAAATAAGCTCATAGAGTGGGTCCCGGTGTCCGGCCGTTTGTCCATACGTACATATGTATGTAATAGTAAATACGTCCGTTAACATTTGACTCAAACATCTTCTCCTCATAAACTATCCAACAAAATTTGGTATAATGCATCAGGACAGCAGGGTCTCATGGCGTTGGGCTCCCATCTCTATGCGCCCCCTGTAAAGGGGGGTTTAAAATGGGGGGGTTTACACCAAATATTGGTATTTTAATCAAAAATCTTCTTCTTAGAAACCACGAAACAGATCCAGACCAAACTCACCATGAGGCATCGGGATCATGTCCTAACCTTAAGTTGTGCTCGTCATGGCCTATCTCCCCCGAAAAGGGGGCCACAGGCCCTCTCCCCGAATCTCATTTAAACTAAAACATCTTCTTCTCCATAACTACATGAGCGTTAGGCCCAAATTTGGTACGATGCATCAGGACAGTAAGTTCTTGGCGGTTATACTCCCCATTCAGATGCACCCCCTAAAAGAGGGTGAAAGGGGGGTTTTGCCCCAACTATTGGTATTTCATTCAAAAATCTTCTTCTCAGAAATGGACAGCCGGATCCAGACCAAATTTGCCATGCGGCATCGGGACCATGCCCGAACCTTAAGTTGTGCTGCCCATGGCGATATCTCCCCTGGAAAGGGGGCCACAGCCTGCCTCCCCTAATCCTTCATATTCACCAAAACATATTTTCCACACAAAATACATGACCAATATGGACTAAATTTTATACGATTCATCATAACAGTAAGGTTTCATGGAGTTGTGCTGCCCATTCAGATCTGCCCCTATAAGAAGCTGAAAAGTGGGGTTTCACCTCAAATTCAGGTAATTTATTTTAAAATCTTAAGAGAAGCCCATGGCTAGAGGCAGACCAAAGTCTTCATGAAACATAAGCACCATGCCGTTAACTTAAGTTGTGCTTGCCATGACTGTACCACTTCAGGAAGAGGGGCCCATGGCCCATTTCCCCATATCCAACATTTTCACCCCACCTGTTTGGTGAGGTTTGGAAGGGATGAAATAAGGCCTCTGGCTTGATTTTGCTGATAATTTTAATTTTTCTGTTGATATGGATACTTGAGTGTGTAGAATACGGAATTGGACGCTGTACAATTTACAAATGACGTTTTGGTACCTCAAATCGGCATTGAATGTAATTTAACTGTTTACCCGATCGAGGGAACGCCTTATATACAACTTCTAAACTAATGGAAATAGAAGGATGAATGAGGTGTCTACATTTAGGTTTTGGGGGACAGGGAATTGATTGGAACAAAAATCTTGCAGAGTGGAATGCTCCTTATAAACATAAATCCAAGATGGCTGCCCACAAACCCCCTGCTTCAGGAGATTTCTTGTAACTGCCAACTTGGGAGAAATGGAACGATGATTTGTGTGTCCCAGTGTCGGTTTTCAGGTATGGGGAATTAAATTATGCAATACTTTTAGCGATTGGAGAATCCCTCATGAGTAAAAATCCAATATGGGTGCCATACGATACACCCAGTGAATACCGATATGGGTAATCTGTCATAACTTTTGAAGTAAAGGATGTAGAAATACGGATTTGGTATCTAATCATAGGTTTCCAGGTATGGGGAATTGATTAAAGATAACATTGTGTTGATTGGAGCATTCAATATTATCAGAAATCGTTATAGCTAACATAAGAACATGACAAATTCAAGTGAGACCATCGGACATTGAGTGAAAACATGTTCATCACCATATCATTTGCATGGTATCATCCACCATTCATCATCCATCATATCAACTAATCATGTTCTCATAACATAAATCATCAAACTTCATCATCATGTTAACCAACAATCAAATCTGATCATCATAATAAGCCATCTATGTATGTACAATCTTAAACATCATCGTCATCATCATCATCATAATCATCATCATCAACAACTCGGTAATCCACACATTTGAGCAATCGGTGCATTTACAAAGAGGTGTACAAACGAATCCATTTTCATGCAGAGCAGTTATTTTTGCCTTCACAGGTGCCCTTACACCCACACTTAACTCAAGAACTGCTACAAGGGCCGGTTTATTCAAACATCTTACTGGCATTAATTGATTTTCAACTCGCTCCCAGCAATTTGATGCGATCGTTGGTAGGGTTGCGTTGGGTTCATGATAACTCTTATCTCTCGCACAGATATAATTAACTCTCGCATTCCACGAGTGGGTGATAGCTTCCCCCCCCCCACCCCTCACCATTCCTGGTACGGAAGAGCTCCCATCTGAGTTCTGCCAAGGTAATGCATTTTGTGTTCTGAGAGTAGACCTGGATGATGAATCGCTCGATACGCCTGATGGTTTCATCATTCATGTGCATGTCGGTTTCACCAAAGTGCTGGAAGCACTGCAGAACAGGGTGGTCATCTGGAATATATATATATATATATATATATATATATATATATATATATATATATATATATATATATATATATATATATACATTCACCCAAAACTTCTTGGAGATTCCCACAAACTTGCCTCCCCGATCAGGTCCTGTGAAGTTGTAGAACCATAGTAGTCCATGACTTTTTTTTCTTCTCCCAGTACTTGCACCCTTTCATGCATGTCAATTGAATGGTAAATCTTGCATCCTTGTGTAATCATGTTCCACTTCCTTTCACGCAGTGCAGGCATTGTAGCAGCCACATCCATAACAAGCAGAGGGGGGGACCAAACATCGGTATCTCAAGGTGATGGCCGAGAGATGTCAAGGACATGCAACAGTATCTGTGTGTCTGCCTCCTCCTGAGAATGCTGTCTCATTGCATCTGTAATAATGTCGGGGCAGGTGACGTAGCAGTTTCTCCCATATACGCAGCACAGAACCCCATGTCAGAATCTTTTAAAGTGAGTGAGTAGTAGATTCTTGCCCAAGTGCTTCTTCATGGATTTGGATCTTGATGGATATTATTCTTCTTGGATACTAATACAATCAAGATATTCTAGTTTTGTATTTTTATTTAATTTTCTGGAATTTGTAGAATTTATTTTTCACTTGGAAGTTGTGGGTTATGATGTGTAAATAAAGGTGGAAAAGTCTGATTTAATGCAATTTAATTCCAAGCTATAAGGCAACAAAAGGTGAAAATTTTGAAAGGGGGTTGTCGACTTTCTATAGGCACTGAATGTACTTATTTAAGATAACTCGTCCCTCACTGTAACCTTTCAGCTTGTGCAGGATGCATTTGATAAAGACAGTCGAGTAGTCACCGATGGTGTTCATCGATCATGTTTTCGTTTGTTCTTTCACAATGTCTTGCCCATCATTGACGAACACTTTTTCTAGTTCAATCATGTTAATATCCATCAACTCTACCACCATGTCATTAATCACCAGGACAGGCATTTCTGCGCTGGCCTTCATGATAGAACTCTTGTCAGTCAAGACATCAGAGGTGCAAATCCAACCAAAAACCTTCAATGGATTCGTTCAACTTTTGCAGAAGTTCTGGCTGAGATTGCTGAATTATCAGAAACCTTGCAAAAAGCTGTCTCTCCTCCCACAACTTGATAACTTTTTCTCCAACTGTTACACGGGTTTTGCCATGCATGTACTGAGCATTTTCAAGTTCCGTTTCTTCATCGGGTCCCAAACAAAGGTGGCTGAAAGTGGGGTGGGATCGGAAGAGTTTGGAAGAAGCCGTTGATTGACAAATTCCTTGAATAGACTTTGCCCAATCGTATCACTGATGAGAATGTCTCTCTTACAATCATCATGTAAAATAATGGATAAGACAATGTTCTTGAGGAGCAGCATTGAGGAACACCTTGCCATTGCAGTGTGTGGAAAGTCCTTGTTTTTGAGTGTGTTCTGAATCATGCCTCGAGCAATGTTGCCTTGCAGCTGATAACGATGTGACCTCAGATTCTGGTGAGAGTACACACAAGTCGTGGAACTGAGATGATTTGAGTGAGCTCAGGAGCAATAAACATGAATTTATCACAATGTTGAATCCCCCAAACAGCACAATATTATCTACAATCAATTCCACATACCTGAAAACTTATGATTAGATACCAAAATCATCTTTGCATGTCCTTTCTTCAAAAATTATAAGAACTATTCATCAGGTGCATCATACGACAGCCATATTGGATTTATACTAATGAGGGATGCTCCAATCACAAAAAGTATTGCATAATTTAATTCCCCATACTTGAAAACCGATATTGGGACACACAGATTATCGTTCCATTTCTACCAAGTTGGCAACTTCAAGAAATCTTCTGTAGCAGGGTGTTTGTGGGTGGCCATTTTGGATTTATGCTAACAGAGTGTTCCAATCGGCAAGATTTTTGTTCCAAAAACCTATATTTAGACAAAATGAATCCTCCGATGTCCATGAATTCAGAAGTTTTTAGGCATTTCCGATATCATGTAATCAGTTAAATTACATGTAATGCCTAAGTAAGGTACCAAAACTTAATTTGTAAATTGGACAGCATCCAATTCCGTATTCTACACACCCTCAAGTACTCAGATCAAGAGAAATCAAAACTATCAGCAAAATCGAGCCAGATTACATGGCCAACCTCATTAGTTGGGGAAATAACCATCAGTCCCCACGAGGATATTGATTAGACTTTGGGATAACTCGACTGGGTTTGATCACCATCAAACTCGCACATTCAGAGCAGATGCTGCACCATGACGCCCACGGCCCTAATTGTTTCTCACCAACTCAAGTGAGCTAACGGGATGGTTTACAGGTACACACACTTGCCTCTCTGCTGTCTAGCCTGAGTTTGATTCCCAACCCAGCTCCACACTGTCATTCTGGTATTTCACAGGCAGGGCGATTCATCAATGTGTGTGTTGTCACTCATAACCTACATTTAGATTCTGTAATATAGCACATCAATGTGTGTGTAACATAGTGTAAGCTCCCCCATAACATAGTGCGTAAGCGCTCCGTAACATGGGTGTAACCTTCCCCGAGCAGTGCGTAAGCTTCCCGTAACATCGTGTGTAAGCTCCCCATAACATAGTGCATAACTTTCCAATAATATAGTGTGTAAGCTCCCCATAACATGTGTGTAACCTTGCCTTAACATAGTGACCTTCCCATAACTGCGTAAGCTTCCCGTAACATAGTGTGTAAGGTCCCCAAAACAGTATGTAAGGTCCCCGTATCATAGTTGGTTGATTGAGAATGAACATGAATTCAGTTTTCCATTCACATATAAGGGAGAGAATCGGGCAACATGGACCCTTACTAAAATGTGGAACCTTAGGAATCCGAACGGAATTAAAAACAAACGAGGGATATATTTGGCGGCTTCGTGTTCATCATTTGGTCTTGTGAATCATAGGCTTGATGTTGCAGATTAAAGGACGTTGAACCTCAACCAAAATTTAATCAGCTTGTTCTTGTCACCAAACGTACTCCTCCACCAAGTTTTGTGCTAATCCTGCCACAACACTTTTCAGTATCATGTCATATATCGTTCGTTGTCAGGCCAATCTCTCAATTGTGAAATATCACAAAAAAAAAAAAAATAATAATTCTCGTATTCAGATCTGGATTTTCACCAAAAATCTAATCAGTTCTTCCATGTCACACACCGAACCTGTTCAGCAACTTTCATCCAAATATCCGTCCATAACCTTTTCAGATATCCTGCTCAGACAGACAGACATGGGTGAAAACATAAACTCCATGCACCTTCGGTGGTAGAGGCAATGAGGAAAGTCCTGAAGAGGTTCACATGACCCCCGTCGTTCTCTTAATCCCACCGTGTTTCCTGGTCATGGTCCATCACGACCATGATGCAGACTACTCATTCCGTGAGTATCGTACGTGTACCACTTATCCAAAACAATGCACACAGGTATAAACAGTAACATTTACGCAGGCGTTTCAGACACATCTAAGGCGAAAGGAGTCTGGTTAGGTTGATCATGGCCTTCAACAACTGTAAAACACTAACAAAGAAGCAACAACTCTTTAAAGCTTGGCAACAGTTAATAGTAAACACTCCATAAAATTTTTCCTCTGTCGCGACGGTGGTTTTCCTTGTTTTTTTTTTATAGTTTTTTTTCCAAAAAAAAGGAGTCGCTGTGATTCACCGCATTGTCCTGCTGCCACCCCCGAGCTTCAGTTTTCTCACACGACCTCTGCCGTCATGTCTAAAGATGTGCTGAGTCACGCGTGGCGTCATCACAATTGGCTGTATGAGCACAAGGACCCGGGTAAACTCCAGACCAGCCTTTTAACCATAACGGGCAACCTGGCCTTGTAACGGCGAGAGGGAGGCAGTCGGGCGGGGTGCCCAAGTCTGTACCAATCCCTTTCCTGTGCCAAAATGGTCACACTCACCGCCTCTTAATTTGCTCCGTTTGTCTGAAAAGCAACTTCCTCTCCTTTGTGTGAATGCTATTGACATATCCTTACGATCTGGGCAGGAAACTTGGGAGAAGTATGCTGTTGAGTTGCCCATATGGTGCACTCTGGGAAAATAATAATAATAATAAAAACCAAACAAGTAGGCAGGTATTTGGGAGAGGGTGCCCATCTGGTAAGGGAATTTTTGAAAGTACTCCCTTTTCATAGGCAGTAGTTAAATGGCCAAAGGGTATTAAGGGCCATGCAGTGTTGTGTATGAGTTTGGCATGAGAAGTCACTGCCCCCTTTTTCTGAATGTCAATAATGAACCAGCAGGGTTTTTTTTTTTAACTGATATTCTGAGTATCTAATTATCCAAGGGCCAAATCCTTAATACTGTGACCTTCAGCTGGATATGAACCCACAAGCTCTCAAATACAAATCCACTGTCATGACGAGGCCACTCCTCCATGAGTTCCAAAACTCCCTTCGAGTGAGTAAGCCAACACAAACTCCATATCCCAACCCGTCATAGAACCTTTTCAACACAAACTCGACAGGATCTAAAACTACCTTTTGAAAACTTGCGATTTGAAAACTAAGGATCAGAAGGATCTGGGTTGGATACGGGTTCACCAGATTACCGAGCTATTATTTAATGGATCACAATTGAACAAGGAACTCTTTCTTAAAGAATTAGGGTTGAAGATTGAAGAGTTCACAAGATGACTCTCCTACTTGAAGGCTCAGGGTTGAAGAGAGGATCAGTCCAAAAGTGGTTTGCTGACAGCATGTCTTCACTCCTGGTAAATATTCATGTTTATCACAACCAGAAAACTGTGAATCTCAATGCACTCAATTCATGTTATGTTGAAACACATTTATTGACCATGCAAACAAACATGATATTTCTTCTGCTGGTAAATTTAATACATGTAATTGCTTTAATAAACATTTACAGGGCAGGTATGGTATGGTCTGGTACCAAAAGGGTTAAATCTACATCTCAGATCCCTGGTCAGAGTCCAAGTCTCACATCCGTAGAGCAAGAATGGAAGCACCAAGACCTGAACTCGGACTTTCGTCCTCCTGCACAGGTCCCGACAGCACCTCACGATCCAGTGAATCCACGACTCCGGAAGCCCGACCCAGACAGTGATTGATCTCTGGCTCACAGCGAGCAGAGACATGAACATCACTGCCAAGGTAAGTAAATCTCACCGTGACCTCAACATCCTCACCACAACCAGGTACAAACAAGATAGCAGCATCCAAGATGTCATTGAAAGCCTGGATCTTAGTTTTGACCCAGGACACCCAGAATGTTTGTGCATATGAGTTTTGCAAAATGAAGTGTTTTATGGGTGCAAATGCAAATCCTGCCACCACCCTCCTCGAAAATGTAACCCAACTGAAGGATGGCATCCACAGACAAACATCTACAATGACTCATAACAAGTACTATGGAAAAATTGCTTTTAACTCTTCTTTTTTTAACTTGCAAGGGGCCTTTTGC
>NC_140967.1:57579774-57699774 GCF_056783735.1 Eptatretus burgeri
GAGACAGAGAGACAGAGAGACAGAGAGAGAGAGAGAGAGAGAGAGAGAAGCTTGGTAAGGGTGAAAAATCAAAATCACAATTGCAATGAGAAATTTATGAAAAACTTCCCACCCACCTTCGGATGGAGAAAAAGTGTCGTTCGGATGAAACAAAATCACAACTGCAGTAAGATATTACCGAACCAGCAAAACACGAGCAAAACATGAAGCGGAACATGAACCTGCAGTTTTAATGGTACTTTGACTGAATTTGGTAAATTGTGCGGAATCTCATTCCGAGCGAGCATGCACACAGAGGAGAAAGGTAATCGTTTGTCATTTGCCTGTCTGGCAAAAGCAAACAAAATTGAAAAATCATTTCAAATAGGAAACTTACTGTTTTGAGGGACATCAGAAAGGACACAAACAACAGGCACAAATAACTAATTTAACATGTGAAATAAGGTAGTGTGAAAGAGGTGCATCAACGATGGTAAACTTCTGAAAAACTTAATTTTTATACAAGGTTTAAAACGTTTTTGAAAAAGTTGTGGACGGATTCGAACGAAACTTGGTGGACAGGTTTGGGTGTCGCAAGGACGAATCGATTCGATTTTGGTGAAGATCCGAATCCGGATCTGGATCCTAGAATTATTTAATTTTCAAAGCGATTCTTCATCATTGAGAGATAGGGTCAAAAACGAAATAGTACTGTATAGCAAGATATTTCAAAAATGCATTGTGCCTGATATGTTATTGTGGATCAGGCATTATGTGGAAAAGGAATGTGCTCTACAGAGTGCCCTTCTAGTTTCAATTGAATTACATACTTCAACACTGCAATATAAATCATCTTTTTGTCACTTTCAAAAACCTCCAGATTTGGCAGTACTTGGACAAAATATTACGCCATTTCGAACATTCAAATTTGCCACTCTCACTCTCAGCGTTGGGAAATATCACGATTCAGACAAATATTGCAGCTCATTGGAAATATAAATCGTGCTGAGAAACACATATAAAATCGTTGAAAAGACCATTCCCATGTCCTTTTGCTCAAGGCTACGTGGCAAGGTATATGAGGACCTCTCTCGTAATATTTTATAGCTGTTCCCATATTGCACATCATTAACAACAGAGCCAATTCAGGTTATCATGTTTAGCTAGAATCTTCCCTTTGTGTACAAAAGAAGTGGTACAATGCTCAATAGTACACCGAGAAAGGCAGGAAAAGGAAGAAACACTCTCCAGCTTTCGTGTTACATGACATATTGGCGCAGCTTATTTCATCAAAACCAGTGTTCTGGGCCCAGTCCTCTTCATAATCTTCATCAACAATCTCTGTCTCTGGAAAAACCCTCTTTATACATTTGTTGATGACTACACCCTCTGTCATGGCATCCCTCATCCTTTGGATACACAGGCAACAGCGTCTTCCCCCTCTTCAGACTTTGACCAAATATCACAAGATGTTCAAACATTTAAAAAATGTTTTAATCCTGACAATTTAAAATATTTTCTCTCACTCTCTCCAAAAAAACCATCTGGAAACACTCCCCCCCTCCCCCCACACCACCCCCGAACATCTGCTATCTTAACAATCCTCTTGAAAAAGTTCAGTTATTCAAACACTTGGGTCTTACTCTCAGCCATGATTTTGGGAACAAACACATTTCGAAGTTGCCTCCAAAGCCAGTCACCGACTGGTTATCCTCCGTAGTGTAAAGTCCTTGATGACACTCCTGAAATATTATCCACCAACAAGGCCATCATCTGCAGCTTGATGGAGTACTGCTCTCCAAGGCCTTCAAGATCATTGGAATGAATCTCCCATGATGAAGCTCAGTCTGTGGGCCGATCACTTTCACATCATAGACAGGTACCGGTCTGTCTTTTACCACCTCCTTTCTGGTCTGGCACCCTCTGCTCTTTCCATGCTCTGTAGTCATCCCCAGTCCCCCAGATTTCTGCAGGGCACATACGATCCACCAACAACCCCCTTCTGGTGAAACTCCAAAAATCCAGAATGACTGCTCACCTGCACTCATTTGTTCCTCTTTTTCCCACCTGTGAAACCAACGTCCACATTCTCTTCCATCGTTCTTTCCTTCAAGTTTTCAATACAGCTGCCCACCACCATCTCAGGTCATCCCCCATCCAAAACCATAATCTTTTCTACCCCATTTACTCTCCCCAAGCCCACCTCTTTCCAGCTTTCCTGTTTTCTTTCCTGAGAGTTTGTCTCTGTATCCAGGTTGTCCTCCCCCATGTCCCTCCCCTGGCCCTCATTCATATTAATATCCCCCATCTTCAAAGGCTCTCCACTTTGTTCCTCATCCCAGATGTTGTGTTTGCCCCTCTTCTTCTGCTGTTAGTTTTCTTTTGTTGGGTCCTGATCCGTTCTATGTTCTAGGTCCTCCATGAGCCTCGACTCTGCATAAAAAAATGTTCATCCTGGAATACGTCTGAACTCTGGTCTGAATCGAAAATTATGTCATTTTGTAGCAGTTTGTAAATGATATTTAAAACAGAAAAAATTCGAAAAGCATAAAGTGCACAGTCACTCCCAGCAATGGATTCGCATTTTCCACTCTTCATACATAACAAAATAAAGCAGTAAACGTCCCTGAGAAGAAAAAGGTTTAACAATATTTGCATAACTTTCATTTCTGAGTCCATCCCATCCAAACAAAATGCTTTTCATCTGTTATTGGTTTATGTTTTACAACTTTTGTTTCTGTGCGATTTCTGAACAAGGAGGCCAAGGAATGTAAAGGAGCACAAGAATTGGAAAATATTGTGCACATCACTTGGACCAATGTTTTGTCTTTGTATGAAGTCTGAAGTTACATGACCGTCAGAAGCGATCACTTCGCATGGTCGTTTCTCGGAGAGAATGAGGCAATATGGACCCATTAAAGAGATATGGACCCTGAGGAATTACCATAATGACAACCACCACTACGACGACAATGGCCCCGATTATTCCCATATTCCCCTTTTTGTGGAGTCCACCAAGGAAAGTTTATGGGCCAAGTCTTTCACGAACCGGCTCTTCAAGACAGACGTTCGGCAGAAGGTGAAAGGAATTTAATTTGTTGCGTCGATAACTCGCCACTGTTCATGAAACACACCATGGGATTTTTAACGTCCAGCAACTATCAAAATGCTAACAGAAGGATGATCTGGTTTCATCTTCCAATGGACAGTATACACACACATTGATGCATTTCCTGCACACAAAACACCAGGGTGGCAGTTTATAGCTGCGTCCACATTCAAACCCAGGCTAGACAGCTCAGAGATGAGTACATATACCTCAAAGCTGTCCTGCCCACCACTATGCACCGAGGAATTCATAGGTATTGATTGAATAAATAAATATGTTTACCACACCTTTTGTGCACTTTTTTTTCTTTGCATTTCGTTTAGGGTCTTGTGAACCAAAGGTAAGATGCATGTACATTCAGGCAGACCTAGTCTTTATTTCATTTAGATGGACTGGTATTCCTCATACCATGACTTGTGTTCTGCGTGCCAAGCCCAGCACACTTCAAACTATAAAGACTAATATTACTAATACCAAGACAGCATTTCTCAGAAAAAGATGGACACACCTCAAACTAAGACAAATTTTCCTCCTACCAACACGAATATCCCTGAACCAACACCCGTGTTCCCCGTACCTAGACCCAAGAACCGTGTCCTCGTACCCAGACCCAAGACCCTTGCTCCTTGTACCCAGACCCAAGGCCCTTGTTCCTCATACCCAGACCCAAGACCCTTGTTCCTCGTACCCAGACCCAAGACCCTTGTTCCTCATACCCAGACCCAAGACCCTTGTTCCTCGTACCCAGACCCAAGACCCTTGTTCCGCGTACCCAGACCCAAGACCCTTGTTCCTCGTACCCAGACCCAAGACCCTTGTTCCTCATACCCAGACCCAAGACCCTTGTTCCTCGTACCCAGACCCAAGACCCTTGTTCCGCGTACCCAGACCCAAGACCCTTGTTCCTCGTACCCAGACCCAAGAACCGTGTCCTCGTACCCAGACCCAAGACCCTTGCTCCTTGTACCCAGACCCAAGGCCCTTGTTCCTCCTACCAGGACCCTTGTTCCTTGTACCCAGACCCAAGACCCTTGTTCCTCATACCTAGAACCAGGACCCTTGTTCCTCGAACCCAGACCCAAGACCCTTATTCCTCGTACCTAGACCCAGGACCCTTGTTCCTCGAACCCAGACCCAAGACCCGTGTTCCTCGTACCCAGACCCAAGACCCTTGCTCCTCATACCCAGACCCAAGACCCTTGCTCCTCGTACCCAGACCCAAGACCCTTGCTCCTCATACCCAGACCCAAGACCCTTGCTCCTCATACCCAGACCCAAGACCCTTGCTCCTCGTACCCAGACCCAAGACCCTTGTTCCTCGTACGTAGACCCAGGACCCTTGTTCCTCATACCCACACCCAAGACCCATGTTCAAAGTACCCAGACCCAAGAACCATGTTCAAAGTACCCAGACCCAAGAACCATGTTCCTCGTACCCAGACCCAAGACCCTTGTTCCTCGTACCCAGACCCAAGACCCTTGTTCCTCGTACCCAGACCCAAGACCCTTGTTCCTCGTACCCAGACCCAAGACACTTGTTCCTCGTACCCAGACCCAAGACCCTTGTTCCTCGTACCCATACCCAAGACCCTTGTTCCCCATACCCAGACCCAAGACCCGTGTTCCCCGTACCCAGACCCAAGACCCGTGTTCCCCGTACCCAGACCCAAGACCCGTGATCCTCGTGCCCAGACCCAAGACGCAACACCCTTGTTCCTCATACCCAGACCCAAGACCCTTGTTCCTCGTACCCAGACCCAAGACGCTTGTTCCTCGTACCCAGACCCAAGACCCTTGTTCCTCGTACCCAGACCCAAGACGCAACACCCTTGTTCCTCGCACCCAGACCCAAGACGCAACACCCTTGTTCCTCATACCCAGACCCAAGACCCTTGTTCCTCGTACCCAGACCCAAGACCCTTGTTCCTCATACCCAGACCCAAGACCCTTGTTCCTCGTACTCAGACCCAAGACCCTTGTTCCGCGTACCCAGACCCAAGACCCTTGTTCCTCGTACCCAGACCCAAGACCCTTGTTCCTCGTACCCAGACCCAAGACCCTTGTTCCTCGTACCCAGACCCAAGACCCTTGTTCCCCATACCCAGACCCAAGACCCGTGTTCCCCGTACCCAGACCCAAGACCCGTGTTCCCCGTACCCAGACCCAAGACCCGTGATCCTCGTGCCCAGACCCAAGACCCTTGATCCTCGTGCCCAGACCCAAGACCCTTGTTCCTCGTGCCCAGACCCAAGACCCTTGTTCCTCGTACCCAGACACAAGACCCTTGTTCCTCGTACCCAGGCCCAAGACCCTTGTTCCTCATACCCAGGCCCAAGACCCGTGTTCCTCGTACCAGACCCAAGACGCAACACCCTTGTTCCTCGCACCCAGACCCAAGACGCAACACCCTTGTTCCTCATACCCAGACCCAAGACCCTTGTTCCTCGTACCCAGACCCAAGACCCTTGTACCTCGTACCTAGACTCAAGACCCTTGTTCCTCGTACACAGACCCAAGACCCTTGTTCCTCATACCCAGAACCAAGACCCTTGTTCCTCGGACCCAGACCCAAGACCCTTGTTCCTCGTACCCAGACCCAAGACCCTTGTTCCTCATACCCAGACCCAAGACCCTTGTTCCTCGTACCCAGACCCAAGACCCTTGTTCCGCGTACCCAGACCCAAGACCCTTGTTCCTCGTACCCAGACCCAAGACCCTTGTTCCTCATACCCAGACCCAAGACCCTTGTTCCTCGTACCCAGACCCAAGACCCTTGTTCCGCGTACCCAGACCCAAGACCCTTGTTCCTCGTACCCAGACCCAAGAACCGTGTCCTCGTACCCAGACCCAAGACCCTTGCTCCTTGTACCCAGACCCAAGGCCCTTGTTCCTCCTACTCAGGACCCTTGTTGCTTGTACCCAGACCCAAGACCCTTGTTCCTCATACCTAGAACCAGGACCCTTGTTCTCGAACCCAGACCCAAGACCCTTATTCCTCGTACCTAGACCCAGGACCCTTGTTCCTCGAACCCAGACCCAAGACCCGTGTTCCTCGTACCCAGACCCAAGACCCTTGCTCCTCATACCCAGACCCAAGACCCTTGCTCCTCGTACCCAGACCCAAGACCCTTGCTCCTCATACCCAGACCCAAGACCCTTGCTCCTCATACCCAGACCCAAGACCCTTGCTCCTCGTACTCCAGACCCAAGAACCTTGTTCTGCGTACGTAGACCCAGGACCCTTGTTCCTCATACCCACACCCAAGACCCATGTTCAAAGTACCCAGACCCAAGAACCATGTTCAAAGTACCAAGACCCAAGAACCATGTTCCTCGTACCCAGACCCAAGACCCTTGTTCCTCGTACCCAGACCCAAGACCCTTGTTCCTCGTACCCAGACCCAAGACCCTTGTTCCTCGTACCCAGACCCAAGACACTTGTTCCTCGTACCCAGACCCAAGACCCTTGTTCCTCGTACCCATACCCAAGACCCTTGTTCCCCATACCCAGACCCAAGACCCGTGTTCCCCGTACCCAGACCCAAGACCCGTGTTCCCCGTACCCAGACCCAAGACCCGTGTTCCCCGTACCAAGACCCAAGACCCGTGATCCTCGTGCCCAGACCCAAGACGCAACACCCTTGTTCCTCATACCCAGACCCAAGACCCTTGTTCCTCGTACCCAGACCCAAGACGCTTGTTCCTCGTACCCAGACCCAAGACCCTTGTTCCTCGTACCCAGACCCAAGACGCAACACCCTTGTTCCTCGCACCCAGACCCAAGACGCAACACCTTGTTCCTCATACCCAGACCCAAGACCCTTGTTCCTCGTACCCAGACCCAAGACCCTTGTTCCTCATACCCAGACCCAAGACCCTTGTTCCTCGTACTCAGACCCAAGACCCTTGTTCCGCACCCAGACCCAAGACCCTTGTTCCTCGCACCCAGACCCAAGACCCTTGTTCCTCGTACTCCAGACCCAAGACCCTTGTTCCTCGTACCCAGACCCAAGACCCTTGTTCCCCATACCCAGACTCCAAGACCCGTGTTCCCTGCACTCCAGACCCAAGACCCGTGTTCCCGTACCCAGACCCAAGACCCGTGATCCTCGTGCCCAGACTCAAGACCCTTGATCCTCGTGCCCAGACCCAAGACCCTTGTTCCTCGTGCCCAGACCCAAGACCCTTGTTCCTCGTACCCAGACACAAGACCCTTGTTCCTCGTACTCCAGGCCCAAGACCCTTGTTCCTCATACCCAGGCCCAAGACCCGTGTTCCTCGTACCCAGACCCAAGACGCAACACCCCTTGTTCCTCGCACCCAGACCCAAGACGCAACACCCTTGTTCCTCATACCCAGACCCAAGACCCTTGTTCCTCGTACCCAGACCCAAGACCCTTGTACTCGTACCTAGACTCAAGACCCTTGTTCCTCGTACACAGACCCAAGACCCTTGTTCCTCATACCCAGACCCAAGACCCTTGTTCCTCGGACCCAGACCCAAGACCCTTGTTCCTCCTACCCAGACCCAAGACCCTTGTTCCTCGTACCCAGACCCAAGACCCTTGTTCCTCGTACCCAGACCCAAGACCCTTATTCCTCGTACCTAGACCCAGGACCCTTGTTCCTCGAACCCAGACCCAAGACCCAAGACCCGTGTTCCTCGTACCCAGACCCAAGACCATTGTTCCTTGTACCCAGACCCAAGACCCTTGTTCCTCGTACCCAGACCCAAGACCCTTGCTCCTCATACCCAGACCCAAGACCCTTGCTCCTCATACCCAGACCCAAGACCCTTGCTCCTCGTACCCAGACCCAAGACCCTTGTTCCTCGTACGTAGACCCAGGACCCTTGTTCCTCATACCCACACCCAAGACCCATGTTCAAAGTACCCAGACCCAAGAACCATGTTCAAAGTACCCAGACCCAAGAACCATGTTCCTCGTACCCAGACCCAAGACCCTTGTTCCTCGTACCCAGACCCAAGACCCTTGTTCCTCGTACCCAGACCCAAGACCCTTGTTCCTCGTACCCAGACCCAAGACACTTGTTCCTCGTACCCAGACCCAAGACCCTTGTTCCTCGTACCCATACCCAAGACCCTTGTTCCCCATACCCAGACCCAAGACCCGTGTTCCCCGTACCCAGACCCAAGACCCGTGTTCCCCACCCAGACCCAAGACCCGTGATCCCCGTGCCCAGACCCAAGACGCAACACCCTTGTTCCTCATACCCAGACCCAAGACCCTTGTTCCTCGTACCCAGACCCAAGACGCTTGTTCCTCGTACCCAGACCCAAGACCCTTGTTCCTCGTACCCAGACCCAAGACGCAACACCCTTGTTCCTCGCACCCAGACCCAAGACGCAACACCCTTGTTCCTCATACTCCAGACCCAAGACCCTTGTTCCTCGTACTCCAGACCCAAGACCCTTGTTCCTCATACCCAGACCCAAGACCCTTTGTTCCTCGTACTCAGACCCAAGACCCTTGTTCCGCGTACTCCAGAACCAAGACCCTTGTTCCTCGTACCCAGACCCAAGACCCTTGTTCCTCGTACCCAGACCCAAGACCCTTGTTCCTCGTACCCAGACCCAAGACCCTTGTTCCCCATACCCAGACCCAAGACCCGTGTTCCCCGCACTCCAGACCCAAGACCCGTGTCTCTGCACCCAGACCCAAGACCCGTGATCCTCGTGCCCAGACCCAAGACCCTTGATCCTCGTGCCCAGACCCAAGACCCTTGTTCCTCGTGCCCAGACCCAAGACCCTTGTTCCTCGTACCCAGACACAAGACCCTTGTTCCTCGTACCCAGGCCCAAGACCCTTGTTCCTCATACCCAGGCCCAAGACCCGTGTTCCTCGTACCCAGACCCAAGACGCAACACCCTTGTTCCTCGCACCCAGACCCAAGACGCAACACCCTTGTTCCTCATACCCAGACCCAAGACCCTTGTTCCTCGTACCCAGACCCAAGACCCTTGTACCTCGTACCTAGACTCAAGACCCTTGTTCCTCGTACACAGACCCAAGACCCTTGTTCCTCATACCCAGACCCAAGACCCTTGTTCCTCGGACCCAGACCCAAGACCCTTGTTCCTCGTACCCAGACCCAAGACCCTTGTTCCTCATACCCAGACCCAAGACCCTTGTTCCTCGTACCCAGACCCAAGACCCTTGTTCCGCGTACCCAGACCCAAGACCCTTGTTCCTCGTACCCAGACCCAAGACCCTTGTTCCTCATACCCAGACCCAAGACCCTTGTTCCTCGTACCCAGACCCAAGACCCTTTGTTCCGCTGTACCCAGACCCAAGACCCTTGTTCCTCGTACCCAGACCCAAGAACCGTGTCCTCGTACCCAGACCCAAGACCCTTGCTCCTTGTACCCAGACCCAAGGCCCTTGTTCCTCCTACCAGGACCCTTGTTCCTTGTACCCAGACCCAAGACCCTTGTTCCTCATACCTAGAACCAGGACCCTTGTTCCTCGAACCCAGACCCAAGACCCTTATTCCTCGTACCTAGACCCAGGACCCTTGTTCCTCGAACCCAGACCCAAGACCCGTGTTCCTCGTACCCAGACCCAAGACCCTTGCTCCTCATACCCAGACCCAAGACCCTTGCTCCTCGTACCCAGACCCAAGACCCTTGCTCCTCATACCCAGACCCAAGACCCTTGCTCCTCATACCCAGACCCAAGACCCTTGCTCCTCGTACCCAGACCCAAGAACCTTGTTCCTCGTACGTAGACCCAGGACCCTTGTTCCTCATACCCACACCCAAGACCCATGTTCAAAGTACCCAGACCCAAGAACCATGTTCAAAGTACCAAGACCCAAGAACCATGTTCCTCGTACCCAGACCCAAGACCCTTGTTCCTCGTACCCAGACCCAAGACCCTTGTTCCTCGTACCCAGACCCAAGACCCTTGTTCCTCGTACCCAGACCCAAGACACTTGTTCCTCGTACCCAGACCCAAGACCCTTGTTCCTCGTACCCATACCCAAGACCCTTGTTCCCCATACCCAGACCCAAGACCCGTGTTCCCCGTACCCAGACCCAAGACCCGTGTTCCCCGTACCCAGACCCAAGACCCGTGTTCCCCGTACCAAGACCCAAGACCCGTGATCCTCGTGCCCAGACCCAAGACGCAACACCCTTGTTCCTCATACCCAGACCCAAGACCCTTGTTCCTCGTACCCAGACCCAAGACGCTTGTTCCTCGTACCCAGACCCAAGACCCTTGTTCCTCGTACCCAGACCCAAGACGCAACACCCTTGTTCCTCGCACCCAGACCCAAGACGCAACACCCTTGTTCCTCATACCCAGACCCAAGACCCTTGTTCCTCGTACCCAGACCCAAGACCCTTGTTCCTCATACCCAGACCCAAGACCCTTGTTCCTCGTACTCAGACCCAAGACCCTTGTTCCGCGTACCCAGACCCAAGACCCTTGTTCCTCGTACCCAGACCCAAGACCCTTGTTCCTCGTACCCAGACCCAAGACCCTTGTTCCTCGTACCCAGACCCAAGACCCTTGTTCCCCATACCCAGACCCAAGACCCGTGTTCCCCGTACCCAGACCCAAGACCCGTGTTCCCCGTACCCAGACCCAAGACCCGTGATCCTCGTGCCCAGACCCAAGACCCTTGATCCTCGTGCCCAGACCCAAGACCCTTGTTCCTCGTGCCCAGACCCAAGACCCTTGTTCCTCGTACCCAGACACAAGACCCTTGTTCCTCGTACCCAGGCCCAAGACCCTTGTTCCTCATACCCAGGCCCAAGACCCGTGTTCCTCGTACCCAGACCCAAGACGCAACACCCTTGTTCCTCGCACCCAGACCCAAGACGCAACACCCTTGTTCCTCATACCCAGACCCAAGACCCTTGTTCCTCGTACCCAGACCCAAGACCCTTGTACCTCGTACCTAGACTCAAGACCCTTGTTCCTCGTACACAGACCCAAGACCCTTGTTCCTCATACCCAGACCCAAGACCCTTGTTCCTCGGACCCAGACCCAAGACCCTTGTTCCTCCTACCCAGACCCAAGACCCTTGTTCCTCGTACCCAGACCCAAGACCCTTGTTCCTCGTACCCAGACCCAAGACCCTTATTCCTCGTACCTAGACCCAGGACCCTTGTTCCTCGAACCCAGACCCAAGACCCAAGACCCGTGTTCCTCGTACCCAGACCCAAGACCATTGTTCCTTGTACCCAGACCCAAGACCCTTGTTCCTCGTACCCAGACCCAAGACCCTTGTTCCTCGTACCCAGACCCAAGACCCTTGTTCCTCGTACCCAGACCCAAGACCCTTGTTCCTCGTACCCAGACCCAAGACCCTTATTCCTCGTGCCCAGACCCAAGACCCTTGTTCCTCGTACCCAGACGCAAGACCCTTGTTCCTCGTACCCAGGCCCAAGACCCTTGTTCCTCGTACCCAGGCCCAAGACCCGTGTTCCTCGTACCCAGGCCCAAGACCCTTGTTCCTCTTACCCAGGCCCAAGACCCTTGTTCCTCGTACCCAGACCCAAGACGCAACACCCTTGTTCCTCGTACCCAGACCCAAGACGCAACACCCTTGTTCCTCGTGCCCAGACCCAAGACCCTTGTTCCTCGTACCCAGACACAAGACCCTTGTTCCTCGTACCCAGACCCAAGACCCTTGTTCCTCGTACCCAGACCCAAGACCCTTGTTCCTCGTACCCAGGCCCAAGACCCGTGTTCCTCGTACCCAGGCCCAAGACCCGTGTTCCTCATACCCAGACCCAAGACCCTTGTTCCTCGTACCCAAACCCAAGACCCTTGTTCCTCGTACCCAGACCCAAGATCCTTGTTCCTCGTACCCAGGCCCAAGACCCGTGTTCCTCGTACCAAGACCCAAGACCCTTGTTCCTCGTACCCAGGCCCAAGACCCGTGTTCCTTGTACCCAGACCCAAGACCCTTGTTCCTCGTACCCAGACCCAAGACCCTTGTTCCTCGTACCCAGGCCCAAGACCCGTGTTCCTCATACCCAGACCCAAGACCCTTGTTCCTCGTACCCAGACCCAAGACGCAACACCCTTGTTCCTCGTACCCAGACCCAAGACCCTTGTTCCTCGTACCTAGACCCAAGACCCTTGTTCCTCGTACCCAGACCCAAGACCCTTGTTTCTCGTACCCAGACCCAAGACCGTTGTTCCTCGTACCCAGACCCAAGACCCTTGTTCCTCGTACCCAGACCCAACACCCTTGTTCCTCATACCCAGGCCCAAGACCCGTGTTCCTCGTACCCAGGCCCAAGACCCGTGTTCCTCGTACCCAAACCCAAGACCCTTGTTCCTCGTACCCAGACCCAAGACCCTTGTTCCTCGTACCCAGACCCAAGATCCTTGTTCCTTGTACCCAGGCCCAAGACCCGTGTTCCTCGTACCCAGACCCAAGACCCTTGTTCCTCGTACCCAGGCCCAAGACCTGTGTTCCTCGTACCCAGACCCAAGACCCTTGTTCCTCGTACCCAGACCCAAGACCCTTGTTCCTCGTACCCAGACCCAAGATCCTTGTTCCTTGAACCCAGACCCAAGATCCTTGTTCCTTGAACCCAGACCCAAGATCCTTGTTCCTTGTACCCAGACCCAAGACCCGTGTTCCTCGTAGCCAGACCCAAGACCCTTGTTCCTCGTACCCAGGCCCAAGACCCGTGTTCCTCGTACCCAGACCCAAGACCCTTGTTCCTCGTACCCAGACCCAAGACCCTTGTTCCTCGTACCCAGACCCAAGACCCTTGTTCCTCGTACCCAGACCCAAGACCCTTGTTCCTCGTACCCAGGCCCAAGACCCATGTTCCTCGTACCCAGACCCAAGACCCTTGTTCCTCGTACCCAGACCCAAGACCCTTGTTCCTCATACCCAGACCCAAGACCCTTGTTCCTCGTACCCAGACCCAAGACCCTTGTTCCGCGTACCCAGACCCAAGACCCTTGTTCCTCGTACCCAGACCCAAGACCCTTGTTCCTCGTACCCAGACCCAAGACCCTTGTTCCTCGTACCCATACCCAAGACCCTTGTTCCCCATACCCAGACCCAAGACCCGTGTTCCCCGTACCCAGACCCAAGACCCGTGTTCCCCGTACCCAGACCCAAGACCCGTGATCCTCGTGCCCAGACCCAAGACCCTTGATCCTCGTGCCCAGACCCAAGACCCTTGTTCCTCGTGCCCAGACCCAAGACCCTTGTTCCTCGTACCCAGACACAAGACCCTTGTTCCTCGTACCCAGGCCCAAGACCCTTGTTCCTCATACCCAGGCCCAAGACCCGTGTTCCTCGTACCCAGACCCAAGACGCAACACCCTTGTTCCTCGCACCCAGACCCAAGATGCAACACCCTTGTTCCTCATACCCAGACCCAAGACCCTTGTTCCTCGTACCCAGACCCAAGACCCTTGTACCTCGTACCTAGACTCAAGACCCTTGTTCCTCGTACCCAGACCCAAGACCCTTGTTCCTCATACCCAGACCCAAGACCCTTGTTCCTCGGACCCAGACCCAAGACCCTTGTTCCTCCTACCCAGACCCAAGACCCTTGTTCCTCGTACCCAGACCCAAGACCCTTGTTCCTCGTACCCAGACCCAAGACCCTTATTCCTCGTACCTAGACCCAGGACCCTTGTTCCTCGAACCCAGACCCAAGACCCAAGACCCGTGTTCCTCGTACCCAGACCCAAGACCATTGTTCCTTGTACCCAGACCCAAGACCCTTGTTCCTCGTACCCAGACCCAAGACCCTTGTTCCTCGTACCCAGACCCAAGACCCTTGTTCCTCGTACCCAGACCCAAGACCCTTGTTCCTCGTACCCAGACCCAAGACCCTTATTCCTCGTGCCCAGACCCAAGACCCTTGTTCCTCGTACCCAGACCCAAGACCCTTGTTCCTCGTACCCAGACGCAAGACCCTTGTTCCTCGTACCCAGGCCCAAGACCCTTGTTCCTCGTACCCAGGCCCAAGACCCGTGTTCCTCGTACCCAGGCCCAAGACCCTTGTTCCTCTTACCCAGGCCCAAGACCCTTGTTCCTCGTACCCAGACCCAAGACCCTTGTTCCTCGTACCCAGACCCAAGACCCTTGTTCCTCGTACCCAAACCCAAGACCCTTGTTCCTCGTACCCAGACCCAAGATCCTTGTTCCTCGTACCCAGGCCCAAGACCCGTGTTCCTCGTACCAAGACCCAAGACCCTTGTTCCTCGTACCCAGGCCCAAGACCCGTGTTCCTTGTACCCAGACCCAAGACCCTTGTTCCTCGTACCCAGACCCAAGACCCTTGTTCCTCGTACCCAGGCCCAAGACCCGTGTTCCTCATACCCAGACCCAAGACCCTTGTTCCTCGTACCCAGACCCAAGACGCAACACCCTTGTTCCTCGTACCCAGACCCAAGACCCTTGTTCCTCGTACCTAGACCCAAGACCCTTGTTCCTCGTACCCAGACCCAAGACCCTTGTTTCTCGTACCCAGACCCAAGACCGTTGTTCCTCGTACCCAGACCCAAGACCCTTGTTCCTCGTACCCAGACCCAACACCCTTGTTCCTCATACCCAGGCCCAAGACCCGTGTTCCTCGTACCCAGACCCAAGACCCTTGTTCCTCGTACCCAGACCCAAGACCCTTGTTCCTCGTACCCAGACCCAAGATCCTTGTTCCTTGTACCCAGGCCCAAGATCCTTGTTCCTTGAACCCAGACCCAAGATCCTTGTTCCTTGAACCCAGACCCAAGATCCTTGTTCCTTGTACCCAGACCCAAGACCCGTGTTCCTCGTAGCCAGACCCAAGACCCTTGTTCCTCATACCCAGACCCAAGATCCTTGTTCCTTGAACCCAGACCCAAGATCCTTGTTCCTTGAACCCAGACCCAAGATCCTTGTTCCTTGTACCCAGACCCAAGACCCGTGTTCCTCGTAGCCAGACCCAAGACCCTTGTTCCTCGTACCCAGGCCCAAGACCCGTGTTCCTCGTACCCAGACCCAAGACCCTTGTTCCTCGTACCCAGACCCAAGACCCTTGTTCCTCGTACCCAGACCCAAGACCCTTGTTCCTCGTACCCAGACCCAAGACCCTTGTTCCTCGTACCCAGACCCAAGACCCTTGTTCCTCGTACCCAGGCCCAAGACCCATGTTCCTCGTACCCAGACCCAAGACCCTTGTTCCTCGTACCCAGACCCAAGACGCAACACCCTTGTTCCTCGAACCCAGACCCAAGATCCTTGTTCCTCGTACCCAGGCCCAAGACCCGTGTTCCTCATACCCAGACCCAAGACCCATGTTCCTCGTACCCAGACCCAAGACCCTTATTCCTCATACCCAGACCCAAGACCCTTGTTCCTCGTACCCAGGCCCAAGACCCTTGTTCCTTGTACCCAGACCCAAGACGCAACACCCTTGTTCCTCATACCCAGACCCAAGACCAAGACCCAACACCCTCTCTCCTCTGACGAAAGCCCAAAACACTTGACCCTCTCTCCTCAGACAAAGGCCCAAGGCCCAAAAACCTTACACTTCGAACCGAAAATCCAAGAGCCTTGCTACTCAGAACAAGACCCAAGACCCTTGCTACTCGGATCAAGACCCTTGCTACTTGGACCAAGCCTCATTCTCCTCAAACCAAATCTTGTATTCCTCATCGCCTTCATTGCCCAGGGTAGGATGGAATTTACTTTTAAGTGACCAAGACATTCTCACATTGTCCGACAAGGTACTGTCTTCGAGGCAAACGAATTAATCGATATGAAGAGTTTGTCATTTCGAAATGCGAATGCGCACAAAATAAACCCTTGGAATTTTTATTTTAAAACATACAAACAAAAATACTCCAACAACACTCGTTTAGCAATTTAAAAGTCCAAACAAACAGTTGCTGTTGAGTTTCAAATGAGTGGAGGCTAAATGTGCGGAGATCGTTTGTCGCTTGTAGGGTTATAAAAAAAAAAAACAACAAGAAAAATGTAACACTGCAGTGCGAGAGTCGACTACGTTCATAAAGTCATTAAGATCAAAAAGTCATTGTCCATTGCCGTGGTGTCCGCACCAAGCATCCCACCCCAGGCTCTGCAATGACCCCGGAGCTCTGGAGGCAACATTCCGCGTGGACTGTTTGCCTTGCTAATTGTGTCGCCAAACCGGAAAATCGCTCCACCGCAAACGCTAATTGTCCTCCGTTTGGGCACTTTTTAAACTCCGTTACCCTCGTCAAACGGCATCATCATGTCGTCTCACTCTGGGACCAGGGACCAGAGATCAGGGAGGGATCATGAACAGAAAAACGGACGGACAATGCGCAGTCAAGAGCATTCCGTAAAGGAGATCTATTTGGTTTTTAGTTGATAAATTGCTCGAAAGACCAATCGGAAAAATTGCTTTGAAATTTTCGTTAAAGAAAGGAGTGTTCGTTTCCCCCGTTTTCAAACGTCTCACGAAATGGAGCGATCCAGTCCGTGCGCCGTACACCGACCAGTCCGTGCACCAGTCGAGTCGATTGTGCATCATCCGGTCATGGGGATAAGCTGCGCCCACTTTTGTATTAGGGATGTTTGGCAGCGACCCCGCTTGTTTTGGCAAAATGTCTTCGTCCAGTCGGGAGCTGTTCGTGCCTGGTGGACAAGCATGTCCGCCATGCTGCAGACAAATCCATCCGAGGATATCAAAACTACAGATCAGGCACCCTAAATGTATCACGAGTTTGATGGCGCTAGGCATACCGCTTCATACCGCAGACCACCACCCATCCGTCCCCCACAATACGAAGGATGTACCGAAGTGTTTCGTTAAGTTTGTGTGCACAGGTAGAGTGAACGGTCACGTGAAGGACGCGTGTGCCGTGGAGTCCCAATGTAAGATATGAAGATAAAAGTTGCATTGAAATCATTGCGGATGGGGGGGGGGGGGAGACCTTTGTGTGGTCAATGACCAACTCTGTCAGTCAATGGCTGCACGGAAGGAGATCATTATTAGAAAACACACACGTTTTCAAATATGGCCTTAGATTGAAATGGCGATATTATTTATGTTTATTAGGAATACCGGTTTTGGTTTGAGGGAATTGAATGAGTACTGTGTGTGTCTGTGCGTTATTCGTCATCTCCATACGCGGGTTGCAGAAGGTGGAACGGAATCCTCCCAGGTGTCGAAGTATCCACCTCAATTATCGGTATAAGTGCGGTCACGAATCATGGACCAAGTTGTGAAGATTTATTCTCAAGGTTTTGTTTATCCGAGGGCTCTTTTGAAGATCATTACTGAGCCTCAGACAGCTTCTAACTGTAGTTTGTTTGTAGTAATATTCCCAGGGATCGTTTTCAAGATCTCAAGGTTCTTCTTCATCATCAATCCCACTGCTTCAATGATCACTGTTACAATTTCGAATCTCTGCGGCTTCCAAGGTCTTTTTACTTCATTTTTGAGATCTTGGAATTCGTTCATTTTCTTGATTTCTGCATCATTTTGGTCAAAAATCACTGGACACCTCTTACTTGAAAGGGCCACAACTATTTCCAGGCTCTTGTGGGGTTGACCAAGAGACCAAGTCTTATCTTGGCTGTTAGTCCTTGATGTTTGGACCAAGGGCAGTTATTGGACAAAGTCTTACCTGGGTGCTGACACCTCAATTAACAATGCCGTCTTTTCCTGCGTACGTATGTGTAGTGGGAGGCATTGCGTGAGACTTTGAAATGCATTTCTAACAATTACAGATATTCTGCATAAATCAATGAAATAATTAAAAAGATACTTTTCTCAAAACGAAAAAGATCAATTTGCTTCATTCTGCGTGAAAACTTATTGATGACATTATTCCACGCAACAATTCCATTACATAGCGAACAATGCGACGCTAAATGTAACAATAGCATGCATCACAAGTTGGGTTTACTGTCCCACGCCTGCTTGCCCACTTAGCGACGATGCGCACAAACGTCGAGAGCACTCACAATGAGCCTCGCCGTGCACAGATACCTGCAGGTTCCCACAGGTACTATAAAACGGTTCTTTACGTTTGCTCACAGCGATGATTCGTGCCTCTATTTATGTGCAAATTGCAAAGTTGATTGCGTACGTGCTGGTGGAATACTCATGAGCACATCAAAGCAGTAAGATATCGAACAAACACAGGACTTCATGGAGTGGGGTAATTCGAACCGGGTGGAGAAGTGCCCCGAACGGTACATATCGTCACGCACTCGTGGTGCACGTATGGCGTATGAATACAAGATCGGCATGTTTGCTTTATTGTGGTTAGTGATGGGCTGTTGCGGTAGTGGTTCACGGTTAGACAGGCAACACGACAATCTGCAGGCAATGCCTTTACCTGTGGTTCGCTTCACGTGCTGCCTTCGCAGTCATCATTGAAACATCGGATAATCAGAACTTTCATCAAATATGTTCCACCGATTGTCGTTATTTGAAGTCCCCATATTTTAGTTTTGCTCCAGTATGTTCATCATTTCACATTCAGCCAACTCCACAAGCAGGTGGTGATATTGGATGTATTAAAGGAGTATAATCTAATAAATACGAGTCACCTTACAATTACAAGGAACATTAAAGCAGGAAGTCACTCGGCCCATCATGCCTGTGCAACGCTTGCCAACCGACTAGTGCTCTATCCTTTTTTATTTATTTGTATGCAGCCTGTGGCTGCTTGACCACATTTTCTGAAGGCAATGCCCTCGTTACCAGTAAGCTTGTACTCATTTTGCCGACCTCGGAAGGATGACAGGCTGAGTCAACCCACCTGGTGCTAATAAAACGACACAATAGGGACTTTAACTCAAGACCCTAGGATCTTAAGCCAGGCACCATACCCGTTAAGCCAGCACCAGGCATTTTTAAATGTTGAGCATCAAACAAGGAAACAGCACGTACTGTGCTTTGGTATGACTCGGCCGGAGTTCAAACCACAGACCTTCCACAGCAGACACTAACCATTCCACCACCGAATCTAGTATAGATGATGTTTACCATTTCATGTCTGGACCTCTTGAAAATAACAATAATGACGACAATGAATAAAACCTAATATGAAATGGTGGTGTGCGTCGGCTGGTGCGTGTCCATCTCCACGAAACCTCATGGCCTCAAACTTGGCATGCACACTGAGGGAACTCCAAGGGAGTGTGTGAATGAAAATTGGGTGTTTGGGTAAATTTGAACATCCTTTGTAAAGATCATTCACAACCTTGTTTATTCATATCCTTTATCAAGGAATCATCCTTGGTCATCCCTAAATCAGACATCTATCAACTTGCTGGGGTCTTGATTCACCATTTTCTTCAGCCCACAACAGTTTCTCAAAAATAAAGCATTTAGGAGTTATTTATTTTTTTATTTTTACACTTTCCTAACTCGTATCATTGAATGCCTGATCATACCTCGGAGTCACTGGAGACACTGCAATGCTTGAAAAGCATCTAGAGATGCCAGCATTCATGGCTTCATTTAATTTCTGCACATGTGATGACCTCTAAAATCGCTGAAAGCAAGCCGAATTTTAACTGCAGAATTGATCTTAGCAGCAATTCCAAAAGCTAACAAAAATAAATAAAAGTGTTCATTTGTCCAATTCAGACATTCCCTCTCCAAGTATTCCCGTCAGTGAAGCAACAGGTGGTATTTGCCGTTTTAATATAATAAAACTTGATCAGCTTAATACCCAGTGCAGGATGAACACCTCCCTCAACACGGTCCATTCTGTTCTATCCAATGCAAGTCGAGGCCGTTGTACCCCAGCAGATTTTTCAATGTCATCTCTCTATCTGATCTTTGGTCGACCTGTTTCTTCTTTGACCGACTCAAGATTGTCATTATTCATGTCCGCCAGTTGTTCATTCTTGCTACTTGTCCAACCTGTTGCATATAAAATACATATATACCGTAGATAATTATATATTCTCAGCAAAATGTCCAGCAATTTTATTTTCAGTTTCAACCATTCGTTCTTCGAGTGCCTTTTGGTAATGTGGAGATGGTATCTTTCCATGGCTCTGTGTGTCAGAAGATGATGAATAATAACAACAACAACAACAACAACAATATATTCTTCAACACTGAGATTATTAACTTTCAGAATCTCATTTGATTTCCAATTGAAGGTTCCTCTCAACAGTGTCCCAAGAACTGTTTGGCACAAAGGCCACACAACACTAGATTTTTTCCCCACACAACTGTGCTTCATGATGCAGTGCCTCCACTGGCACCCAAAACCATGTGGAGATGAAGGCAAGTCCATAATTACTGGTCTACATTACCATCCATATAAGAATTTTAAGCCTGCACAATGCTATATTCTTTCATGCTCTCATCCTCCATAACCCTTAAATAATGGAATGATGGAATAATAAAGAAGCTGTCACGTAGCATGAAACAAATTTGGAACTTAAGGAAAATCTTGAACATTTACACATTTTGAGATGCATTCTGGACAATGCAAAGCTTCTAAAATGATGCAATCCACCCCCAAAATGCTTAGTGCGGATGTGCAGAAAGCCCTGGAAATTGTGATCTTTGGGGCACATAAACTTCGATTATAGGCATACACAACAGAGTTTGTAACTTAAAATAACTCACAAAGCTTCCAAAGGAAGCTGAAAACACTTGGAAAGGTATACGAGAGAAAGCTGGAATGCACTTCTGAACACCAAAAGATTTGGAGGGAGACACGATCTAGTTTGGGTGCTTCCTGTGATGGAAATGTCGCATCTGGACCTTGTGAATGTGCAGGGTAAGTTTAAAATCAACCTCAAAATAACATGTACTGTTATTCATGTTGAGGTGGGGAGGGGGTGAGCTGTGAGGGCTTGTGTGTGCGTGTGTGTGTGTTTATAGATGTAGATATATTGGTGGGGTATGCTAACGCATTGTGTTCTTCAACATTGTGTAAGCATACAAACCATGTTTCCAATTGCCTCGGATCGTTCACCTGAATTTGATTTTTCCCCCGTTTATTAATTTATATTTCCATTTACAGATGCTTTGATGGTCCTGTGAATTTTTCCAGTGTACCGGCTTTGATGTCCATTGGCACGCAAAATTTCTGCTTTCTGCATTACCCGGAAGGTACTGATCTTTAATATAAGCGAGTCAGAAAGGAATATATATATATATATATATATATATATATATATATATATATATATATATATATATATATATATATATATATATATTGTTCTGTTCTGGGGCCAGAAGAGAAATTATACTAGATTTATCCATCTATTGCTATGAGGAGAAGTGCGTGTGCGTGTGCGTGCATCCACTGCCACCACTCACTGGAGGAATTAACAGGAAACTGCAGCAGCTCCTCTCATCCACAGATATTTCTCCAATTTCCTATATTTCCACGAGTCTGACTTGCATCCAGCAACACAACTATGGTTAACCATTCTGAAATTGCCAATTTTGTTCAAATGACAAAAATTATGTTTAAAAGACAATTTCACTTGCACATTCCACACCAGCAACTGCAGGTTAAAAGTGCCCAGTAAGCAGAACAAAGGCACTGTAAAAACATGCACGCACACACACACACACAAATCACTTCAAAAATTCTGTATTCTGGATGCAAGCACCCCCCCCCCCAATTTTTTTCTCAGATGTCAAAGATTCAAGTGAGTGGTCAATTCAAGGCCAGAATGTGTAGGCTTAATGGTTAGGCTTTGGATTCTAGGGTCCTGAGTTCAAATCCCGCTCAGCTGTTGAATTAATACCAGGTGGGGTTAACTCGGCCTGTCATCCTTCCGAGGTCAGCAAAATGAGTGCCAGCATGCTGGTATTCTGTGTCGGAGTGGCAACCCATCCAGGATTGTACCCAATAGCCAAGGAGACTGCTGAAGCAGCACCGATGCTCTGCACGGAGTATGGTCCCAATCTCCTCTCCTCATTTTCCCATCCATCCTGACAAGTGCCCCACAGATAAGCATCCATATAGCATGATGCTGCCACCACTATGCTTCACAGGCGGGATGGTATTCTTTGGGTGCTGTGTGGTATTGGATTTGTGCCTAAACGTAACATTTTGCTTTTTGGCCAAAAAGTTCCATTTTGGTTTCATGAGCCAACAAAACTTTTTGCCTCATGGCTTCAGAATCTCCAGAGTGGATTTTTGCATACCTCAAATGTGAGCTTTGTTGAGTCATGGCTTCCTTCTTACCACCCTACCATAAAAGCCAGACTTGTGGAGTGCTTGTGATATTGTTGTCACATGCACATTGCACACAGTGACCAGTCTTTGCCATAAAGGCTTGTGGCTCTTTTGAAGTTGCCATTGGTCTCCTCCTTGCTTGGTCAGTCAGTCAGTTTAGGACGACGGCCTGATCAACGCAGGATCTTGGTAGTACCATATGCCTTCCACTTCTCAATGATTGTCTTGACTGTGCTCCCAAGGATATTCAAGGCCTTCAAAATATTTTTTATACCCATCCCCTGATCTGTACCTTTCCAGAACTTTATCCCAGAGGTCTTTTGGATGGTCTTTGGTTCTCATGGTTGAGCCTTTGCTGTGAAATGCACTACCCAGCAGAGGAAACCGACAGAAACAGCTGATTTTATTCTGAAATGATCAACATCACTGCAATTTAACACAGGTGGGGGGCCAATTAACCTAGTGTTTGATTTTGAAGATGATTGATTAAACCTGAGCTAATTTACAATTGTTATTTTTGAGGGGGGTGGACACTTGTCCAACCAAAATATACCAGTTTTGTATTTTTAATTAATTTTCTGACATTTTAAGATTTCGTTTTTCACTTGGAAGTTGTGGGTGACGATGTGTAAATAAATGTGGAAAATTTCAATGCAATTTAATTCCAGGTGGTGAAAAAAATGTGAAAAAGGTGAAAAAAGTGAGACGGGTGTCGACTTTCTATTGGCACTGTATGTTGTATTATAAACTTGGACTAATGAACATGTACTCTGCAAGCTGTGGCAATCAATCAGAAGGAATCAGATATCAAAATGAAATGCAAAAGTAATGGGAAGTGGTGGGGGAAGGTATTGTAAGAGCAAGAGTATTCATTGTAACCCTGCAAATGCCATCCATCTCCTCTGCCCCCTTACCTCGAGTGAGAGCAATCATGACAGTTAACCACCCCCTCCCCCAATCACCATAGCTCGATTAACCTCCCCCAACCCCACCGCCATCTATTTTCACCACATTTACCACACCCACTCCTCAAATAGCACAAGAGGAATAATCATTGTAATCCTGCTAACACTTCTCACTCACACCCGCCCCCAAAACAAGGGTTTATTGTACATTTTGGATGCTCATGAAGTTCATTACTGCTCAGCATAAAATTGCCAGTATCACAATGGAAATGGATATCTTAAAAATAAATAAGTAAATAAAAGTGCAAAGACATTTCTTAACTTGCTGCCACCATGAGATATGAAGTCATTGATTAACTCCATGGCAATTGAGGAGTAATTGTCTTTTTGGAGGACTGGAGCAAGAATAGAGTGAGCAACCATGACTCAACATAATTGGCAAAAGCAAGTTGGAAAAAAAATCAAAACAAAACTTATACTAACGCCAGGAGTTTAAATAAAAGATGAAAAAGCATGAGACTAAAGTAGATAGCAAAGAGTACGAAACATGTTACAACTAGAAGGGCACTCAGTAGAGCGTATACCTCCACCATGTTATGCCTGATCCACAAGAACATATCGGGCCCAATACATTTTTGAACTAGAGGGGAGCACTCGGTGCTCGGAAGAGTGCAAAACCTCCATCGCCAATACTGCTAGGTCACTCAAGTGAACCTGATATCCTATTCATTCAATTTGACGTCAACAGTATAACTGGGGCACAGTTATAGTTTGCAACCTTCCCTTTTACATACTCAATTCATTCGTCATAACTTGATTCTTTGAGACAGAAATTGATTTTACGTGGGTATATCCACCTGAAGTTCCAAAATCAGCCGCAATTACAATTTTGCCATGTTTTTTGTTGGAAATCACTTATAACATGTAGAAATGCAAAAAAAAAATCCAAATTTTGTTGAAAAAAAAAAGTTGCAAATTTTTTTTTTCAGAGGGGGGGGGGGGTTGGAAATCACTTAAAACATGTAGAAATGCAAAAACAAAAATTCAAATATTTTTTCAAAATGGCCGCCATAGCGGCTATATTGGACTTTGGCCCAAGTCCAAAATCTAATCGCATGATCCTTGGACCATACCTAATCCCCCCACCAAGTTTCGTCGAAGAGTTTTTCCATAATACTGTTCATAAACAAACAGACAGGGGTGAAAACAGTAACCTCCGTCCATCTTCTTCTTCTTTTTTGTATACCTTGGTCGAGGCTCGTATGAGAGCTAACACAACTCACAGCAAGGAGGCATGAGACAAGAGGGGTGGGAGTGGAAGGGACAAAACATTGGGGAACAGACACATTAGGTGAACTGTGGAAGGGAGAGGGATGGGGATGGGACGGGGAACATGGCGAAGAGAAGATGGACATTACAGGGACTTTCAGGAAGGAAAGCAGGGGAATTGAAGGAAGTGGGCTTGGGTGGATTATCGGGGGTAGAAAAGATCGAGGATTTGGATGGGGGAAGATCTTCGATGGCGGACGTTAAATATCATGCAATACAGTACTATATCGTTTTGGCCCTATCTCTCAATGGTGAAGAATCACTTTGAAAATTAAATAATTGTCGCATCCAGATCCAGATTCAGATCTACACCCGAATTTAATAAATTCGTCCTTGCGACACCCAACGTGTCCACCAAGTTTCGTCCGAATCCGTCAACAACTTTTTGAGATATCCTGTACACAAACAGAATGGGGTGAAAACAACTTCCTTCACGCCTTCGGTGGTGGAGGTAAAAAAAAGTAAGTGAGACGGTTTAATGAGGACAGTAATAGAAGAACAGGATTAGAAGGTGACAAGATATATAGGTGTGATAGCAAAGATAAAATAGGTGGAGCAATCTGGGTAAAAGTTTGAACTGAGAGAAAGGGATGATTTCAAAGAGGGGAATTATTGTGGAAGATTCTGTGTGGACAGAGATGAGAGATGGCAAGGATAGTCAGGTCGTGATCAGATGTTTTATAGGGATCCTGATAGGAGAGGATTGCATGGAGAGATGAGAGATGGTATGGATAGTGAAGCACTGACTTGTAGGATATTTTTTATTGGAGTATTAGTGTGAGGGAAGGGTGGGATAGAACAGTTCATTAAAAATTCAAAAAGACATGTGATAATTATGGGACATTTTAAATTTTTATGGGATATATTGGATCCAGGAACAAGGAAACGGCAGAGTAGATGGACTTTTTTAATGCAGGACAGGATTGCTTTACAAGCCGTTTGTAGATGTACTCATGAGGGGAATGCAGTGTTTTTTTTGGGGGGGGGGTGGAGGGGGGTTCTGCAGTTTCGAAGGCTCATGTAAAAGCTGTCAAACAATTCACACACTTACGGATTAAACAGGATGTGACATCAGACAAACCCAGCCATTGACCAAGACGGAAGTTACCGCCCTAAAGACACGGTACCACAGCACTCTATTGCAGCAGTACTTTTCTCCCTGCAGTCAACTGGGCACCATGATGGAGGAATCGATCTCCACAACGGATGCCAACTGATGGAATTTGTTCATTTTCTATCCTCTATATGCTGAGCGTCAAGTGAGGAAGAAGTGCATACCATTAAAATATATATATATATATATATATATATATATATATATATATATACACACACACACACACACACACACACACACACACACACACACACACACACACACACACACACACACACACACACACACACACACACACACACGTCTGTCTTTCCATTATTTTTATATACATATATATATATATATATATATATATATATATATATATATATATATATATATATATATATATATATATATATATATGTAAAAATAATGGAAAGAGTTGGAATCCAACTGCCGACCTCCCAAACTCAGAGCTGACACTACATCCACAATACCACTGAAGAGGTGCAAGACATTTGATAACGATCCTATTGTTCGAGAGGTGGAGGAAGGAGATCATGAAGGGACGATTGATCATAAGTGGGTGCAAGTATTCCATTACAAGTTAGAGTTCGGGATAATAGAG
Organism: Eptatretus burgeri; assembly: GCF_056783735.1. Classification (NCBI taxonomy): domain Eukaryota; kingdom Metazoa; phylum Chordata; class Myxini; order Myxiniformes; family Myxinidae; genus Eptatretus; species Eptatretus burgeri. Next base: position 57,605,983 of record NC_140967.1, read on the forward strand.
TTAGGGTATTATATTTCAGGAAGGCAAACTGAGGGTATGAGGAGAAAGTTCGATGCTCTAGCTTGGGGCAAACAAACACAAGTGAAATCGTGATCAGAGAAATGGGCAACCTTCAAGGAGCAAATGCGCTGTGTTCAGGATAAATAACTAAAGCACTGAGTGGACTCTAACTCAGGTCAGTATCAGAGTAAACAGAGACGAGATAAGGAAAGAACTATGAAGGCGCCGGTGAGGAATAGCATAGGGAGATTGGTTGGTGATGAAAGTGATATGTCACTCGTTAATTATTACCTCCCCACCGAAGGTGCAGGGGGTTATGTTTTCACCCCTTTCTGTCTCTCTTCTTCTTCTTCTTTCGGCTGCTCCCGTTAGGGGTCGCCACAGCGGATCATCCATTATGATCCGCATAGTGATTTGGCACATGTTTTACGCCGGATGCCCTTCCTGACGCAACCCTGGTCGCCTCTTACGACACAGGGATACCCTTTCTGTCTCTGTTAATTGCAAAATCAAAGATTTTCCAAGTGTATTAGTCAGTCGATTTTGTTATTCTCTGTTTATCACCTCCAGGTCACAATTCAAAACCAATAATCATGAAACTTTATCAAGTTGTGGATGTAGTCTCAACTGATCAACCTATTGATTAGCCTGGTGTTAGCTTAGTGGTTAGGGTGGCGGCTTGGGGTCCTAGGGTCCTGAGTTCAAGCCCCGTTCGCCGCTGAATCAATACACACCAGGAGGTTGACTCAGCCTGTCATCCTTCCGAGGTCGGCAAAATGAGTACCAGTGTATTGGTAAGGGGGACACTGCATCAGCAGCATAGCTGCGTCCCAACCAATGATGCAACCAGCAGCCACAGGCTGCACTCGATAGAGAGCCTATTGAGTTTGAAGTCAAAGGTCATCTTGAGGACAAATTTCTAAAAGTAATTTTTCATGATTGACTTGAAATTTGAATATTTGCATATTGCGTCACTGGATTGGGAAACCAACTATGTTTGAGGTCAAAATGTCAAAGGTCAACTCAAGGTCAAATTTCTAAAATCATCAATTTTCAACTGAAAAATCATCAATCTACATCTTATCAACTTGTAGGTTGAAGAACAACATTCAAATAGTCCATCACTGAATTTGGAAAGCAACTTTGAGGTCAAAAGATTAAAGGTCAAACTTCTAAAATCATCAATTTCAATCTGAAAAATAATCTATTTTCATCCAATTGACCTGAGCTTGAAGATTGTGAATTTTAATCTCAATGAAATGGACAATTTGATACATCCATGGCAACCTTTGGAGAGGGGGTGGATCTTGCAAGTATCGTGCTTGGCACGACATCTTTTTCTTGTTTGTTTGTCTGTGTGCAGGATATCCCAAAAAGTCATGGATGGATTCAGATGAAATTGTGGACCGGTTGGGTGTGTGACAAGGATGAACCGATTAGATTTTGGTGAAAATCCACATCCAGATATGAGAATTTTAAAAGTGATTCTTCACCATTGAGAGATGGAGCCAAAAACTATATAGTACTGTATCGAATGATAGTTCAAAAATGTAATGGGCCGATATGTTCTCGTGGATCAGGCATTGTGTGGCAGAGGTATGCGCTCTCCCGAGTGCCCTTCTAGTTATTATTTTGCTTCAACATTGACATGAAGAGTCAGGGAATCTTCAAATAGGTGAGGCTATCCACGAGTGAAGCACTTTTACAGAATTCCAGCGAGTAGTGAAGGACGTAAAGTAAGAGTAAGGAAAGCAAAGACAAGCTAAAGCTCCAAGGCCAGATTCCATGCATCCAACCAAGCATTGAGGAAGGTGGCAGAGCAGACAAGGGTTATGTTAACAATACCTTTAATACCTCACTAGAGTCAGGACAGATACCAGAGGATGGAGAGTAACAAATGTAACCATTAAGGATCCAGAGAATTGTGAAACAATACAACAATTAGTTTAACCTTAATTGTGGGGAAAATGTTAGAGATGCTAATTAGGGATCAGATGGAGAAGCATTTAAATAAATTTAAACGAATTAACGGCAGTTTGCATGGATTTACAAACGGGAGGTCATATTTAACAAATGTACTGGAGTTCTGAATCCACATGATGTTCCTGACAGAGTAACATCAATATAATCTTGTGTCACATGAAGAGTACTGTTTTGAACGAAGAGAGGAACAGCATGTGAGGACAGACCATTTTGGTTGTGGCATTGGCTATTATGTTGCAAAGTTTTCTGGAGGAATTATTCATGGTGCATCCCAATACAAACCAAATTATTTTTCACCAGTAACACTAAGAAACCACATTTAACCACCGTTGACTTTTGACGCTCGACTGCAATGTGACCACACCATCAGGGGTGAAGGGGCTATCTGAGAGTAGCTAATACAAAATTGTCCACTGGAACAAATGTCTGTACTGTTGACAGTGTACATTCCTGCAGTCTATACCAGCAATGTTCAACTTGTGCAGTCGCAAAACGGTTCCCGATTGATCCCAATCTCGTGTTTAGATAGGACACTCCCAAATATTCACTCACTGGTGTAGGAACCATCTTCAGCCCATGGGTTCCAACTCGATCGACTTTCTGAATCGCATTGTTCATGTGCTGCAATGTTATTTCACCAAGGAGGAACCTTGCCTATCTGAACCCAACGGTCCTCCGCTTGGTCATTTGAAACAGACTTTGTTGTCAAAACTGTGCACTGATGTTTGGGGAAGCATGTACTATTAAAAATAAATAAATAAATAAAAAACACTCCCTCTCTCCCTCTCCATTATTGTGATTGTTTGTTTACAGCAGGATACCTTTTCTTCAATGAACCACGTGCAAAACCGCAATTATTTATATAGATGCATTTTTCCAACTTCCATAATAACTTTCATCAGTCTAGAGCAGCTCCTTTATAAAATGAAGCCATTTTAGTGTTATTTCAGGAGTATAGTACTACTGCAGTACATTATTATTATTGTTATTATATACATTTTGTCCCATCATTTCCATCAAATTTTCCATAACATTCTTTTGTTGTGGAAATGCTTTACAAATGGAAGTTGAGGCTCATGAAAGAGTTGGAATGATGGAGGTTAAAAATAAATAAATAAACAAACAAACAAACCAGAACAAACCAACAGCAGAGGAGGGGAGAACAGGCGGACAAAACAGCACAAGAGGAAAAGGAAGACCGTAGGAATCAGTGAGCAAAAGAGCTCGTCTGTGAGAATGGAAAGAATCACGAGAACGAGTAGCTGTCTTGATGGTGAATATGACAATATTGGTCTCGGAGGACTGGAGGGAAGAGTGTGAGGATACTTCTGAAGTCAAATGCCACAGCCAATGAAGAAGTTGGAATTTGTACAATAATATGTCAATTCATGATGACAATTCTTGTTTCATGTACTGGCTTCATATTTATGCAGTTGATACCCATCCTTTGCATGAGTCACACCATGAAGGTGGCTGCATCGATTTAAATTCAAACGGAGTCACACACGCTACTGTTGGCCGATATGCTGCCACATTCTTAGGATGACTAGACTTGGAGGCGTAATGGTTGGAGCGTCTGCTCTGAGCTTGGGAGGTCGGCGGTTCAAACTCTAGCCGAGTCATAGCAAAGACTTCAGAAAATGGTATAGGCTGTTTCCTTGTTTGACACTTGGTGTTTAAAATGGTAGAGCATGAAGAACCATTGATTGGCAATACAAGAGCAGGCTTTGATGGGCCCAATGGCCTCTTCCTCCATTCAAGTTTTTGGCATGAGAACTCATCTTGTATTCCTGTCTGAATGCTCTTGCCCTCCTTGTTCTGCAAATCTAAACTGTTGCACACGTTTGTAAAGTTCAGCATGCTCTTTGCCCAGATTTATTCCAATGAGAACTACCTTCCGTTTCAGTCAAATATTATCTCATGTGGTCTGAGATTACACGGAGCAGTATGATATTTTCATGAGCCTTAACTTGTGCACATAAACAAGTTGCCACTTCCTGGTTGTGACTCAGCATACGAGACAGGCGCACGTCTGGCCGCACAGTTCTGGCAGACCATTTGCGTTCTGGCTCTCTGCCCGTACCAAGCAGCCGTGGAAACAAAGAAGAGACATGAAGGCACGCGATCGAGCTCCATTCCCAAGAGAGGAAGACCTACAGACGGACAGAGAGAGCAAGAGAAGAGAAAGGAAGGGGGAAAAAAAGGTGGGGGGGGGAATATAATAAGGGAAATCATGTTGAAAAGGTTTTGAAGACAAAATAAAAAGAAAAAAATCCCAAAAATCTGTCAGGTGAACATTGAGGGAGATGAGTTGTTGCTGATTTATGGGATAAAATACCTGTTCTGGAAGATGATGACAACTCCATATTGGCTCTGACAATGAAATTCACAATCAAATTCCCATATCCTGATGCAACACCTGGGTGTACGACAGAACCAAGTGATTCATATGCTCTCAAGCACCAAATGTTCATCTTTAGGGAGGCCACAGTATGGACTTGTCTTATAACTATTACATGTCAAAGTAATAATGAACTCTAAAGAAAATGATGGGTTAAACCTCATGTCATACAGAGTGAAAGCACATTATCAGAAGCCTCACATTTTGATAAAGCCAGATTATTCTTGGCAAAAGACAGACATAACCACCATTATTGATTATTGCATTGTGATAGCTTACTGTAAAGCCGGTGGCTTGGGATCCTAGGGTCCTGAGTTCAAGCCCCGTTGGCCGCTGAATTAAAAAAAAAAATACACCAGGAGGTTGACTCAGCCTGTCATCCTTCCGAGGATGGCAAAATGAGCACCAGTGTACTGGTAAGGGGAACACTGCATCAGCAGCATAGCAGCGTCCCAACCAATGATGCAACAAAGGGGGGGGGGGAAGAGAGAGGGGAGGGGAGGGGAGGGGAGGGGAGGGGACTCACTAAACACCAATATTCCAAATAAATTAAGATGAGCAAGTTTGGTCTCTACACTGAGTGACTTGCTCCATGATAAGTTGGGTTACCCAAATCAAGATCGGGTTTAGACGTCAGTAGATCAACATTGTTTACCTCGGGAGTGCAACATGGCAAAGATGGGTCAAATGACCAAATTTCCTTGTATGTCATGCAGGATCGTGCAACCATGTGTTACACACTTTCATCCTCGAGAAGACTGTGGACCCTTTGTATATTCCTTTCCATTCTGCAAACAGAACATTTAAATGCAATTGGTTTAAGCTACGCTTCATGCGTCACCACGCTGAGGGGGGCAACCAACAACAATGCATTTGATTTATGTCAACTTGATTAAGCACAACATATACAGGATTGTGACGATTGTTCCAGGGGTTTGGAAACTTAGAAAGGAGCAACAAACTTATAACAGCATTATACTATAACAAGTTCCCTTAAAAGAAACTTCAATGCAGGAGGCCATTAAACTCATCAACCCTTGCAATGGTTGTTTGTTCATGCTCTATCGACATATAATGAAGGAAAGGTACATATGTACGTTTCATCTACTCCCTCGAGAGGATTTGACCAACGATGCCGAAATGTTCAGGGAATAATGAGGGTAGCTTGAAGTTGTGCCTGTGTAAGTTTTGATCGATTCCATCAATTTTTGGGGGAGAGGAAAGGGGGGGGGGAGTTTTAACACCCACCTTGGCATTTGCTTCCTTTGGGGTGGGGAGGAGGATTTTTAATTGAGTGTAATAAGAATAACACTGAGTGTAACATGTGGTCGCATGATCCTGCATGACAAAGGAAATTAGGCTATTTGGCCCAACATTACCATGTTGCACTCGAGTCCCAAGGTAATTTTTGCTTGCAAACAATCTTTTTGGGGGTGGGACTAAACAAATCCGATGAGGCCCAATTCGAAAAAAAAAGTCAAAATAAAAGTTGCAGGAAATGGTCCATTTTAGTGGGGGCAGAGCTATTCAGAGCTTGAAAATATTTAATAATTTGACCAGAATTCCTGGAATTTTTTTTTTTTAATTAAGAGAGATTTGCTTTGGGAAAATAGATCGTTTGCAGCATAAATCAAATTGCAATTCAAACAAGTGCATCACAATCCCAAGAAATATACCATCAGAGATGGGGAATCCCCCACCATTGAATGAAAAAGGTCATACATATTCCAGATGAGGGAGGTGAATTGGAAACAAGACACCATTTGATCATCATCTTTAAAAAGTTTCACAGGGGTGAGGAATGTAGTAACCAAAAATAATTGAAATCAGATAAGCGGTTTTCCATTTATTACAAAAAAAATTTTTTCAAGATGGCCGCCCCAGTCGGCCATCTTGGATCCGGCCACGCCCAAAATCAATAGGGTTCTTCCTTTTCAGGTGGTACATGTGTGACCCAAATTTCAAATCGATATGGCGAACGGTTTATGAGTTATCGCACTCACAGCTATAAATGTTGACGCCCGGACAGACGACCTGGGTGACAACAATAATCCCTTGTGCCACGTGGTGGGGGAATAAAAACCCAAAAGCAGCACATCAAGAAAGATTGGATTCCATTCGTCAGGATGCAAGACCAGCGTCAACAAGAGATTGCCTGTAGGGCTGTACTCCGTTAGTCCTTTTAAATGAAATGGAGCATCAAATCAAGCAAGCGAATTGTAACAAGTACCATTTTAAAAGCCTTAAGTACAACTCAGCCAGGGTTGGGTTTGAATTGCTGACTCCAAACACCAACAATGACATGAAGTGTCATTAGATGCTGGTGATCTGAGGTTCTAATCCCATCTACCTTATCGATTTATCCCTTGTCTACTTATTAATCAAGTACAATTATACGAGCTCCTTGTCCTCCATGTGATATTTGTACAGATCCTCCATCGGCTTTTGACAATTGCAAAATAAATTAAAATACAAGTGCAAGAGCCCCCCCACACTTCCCGAGCATGGGAATTTGGTTAACTTTGTGTATTTTGGAACTGCTGTCAAACCCACACCTGCCTGAACTTTGCAGAATTCCAACAAGCTGTTTTATAAATAGGAGACATCAAAAAATATATAAAAACCATTTTAAGCCTGAACAAGAAAATGACCAAATATACAGTAGGTCAGAGTCCGAATATTTATTTATTTATTTATTTATTTATTTATTTTATGTGAAATAGCATACTTCCTCCAATGTTTCTCCCACACATTCAAAGCATCAGTGTAGAAATGTTTCTCCTGGTCATAAAAACACTTTTCCGTAGCCTTCACAACTTCATCATCCTCAGCAACATCTGCAGATGTTTTGCTTCAGATATGAAAACAGAAGTTAAATCAGAGAGAAGCCAAATCTGGTGAATGGAAGGATGACTAAGTGAACTCTTTCTTCAGCTTTTGCAACATGAGTTGGAGGTTGGAAAATTGTACTTGAGAAGCCAAATTCCTCAACTACGTGATATATTTCCCCTTCCTCAAATTTAAAACAATACGTCTGCGTTATTGTATTTAGGACAGCCTTGAAGTGGCTCATTCAACCATCGAGTTGGGATTCCATTTTGGACTGGACCCTGGTGTTTTCACAGGCAAGACGTTGCATCAGTTCGTGTGTCAGCAAGCAGCAAAATGGTTAAGTAGGGGACTTCTGCCAGCATCGATTGCTGGTGGACATATTGAAATATCTCATAGTGGTCCTTCACCACGAGTGAAGGACCACTATTGTGTGCCAACACCCTGCCCAAATTAATGACCTCACCAGTTCAAAATTAGGCCGAGCTAGCAGGTTCAGGAAAGACAAGCCAACAATATAAACCAATATCCACGAACCACATGGTAATGGTACAAAAGGTGTGATAACGACAACAGCAAAGATGCATGATTAGGAAGTATTTGCAACACTTTCTTGTTGTAAATAGTCCAATCTCAAATATTTCCTCGAGATTCCAAAAGATGGATGTCACAACCTTTCACACCCGAGGTTCAAATTCTGAAAAAGTTTCAGATCCTAATTTTGTCCTTTGGACACAATATTGAGATGGTAAAGCACCATTTCAATCATGAGTTATAATCTGGGCACAAAACCTCGATGGAGTCATTATGCACCTCTTAAGCATCTGTTCAGAGATATGCTCCGATATTAACTTCAAGTTACTCATCACATTAAAAACAAACACATTGCAAATACCTACTGAATGGCCATACATTGGCTCTGGGTTTAAAAATGTTATTTTTAATTTTTTTTTTTAAGTGGAAATTACCTCTGCTCATTCAAAATACTTTTTACTTTGATAGCATTTTGCCACATGAAAGTGTTCACTCTGGGGATCATTGAACCACTTCAACAGCCCATTCTCTCTCCTCAACAGCATTACTTCCAATCGCCAACCAAAGTATCAACCACATCGGATTTCATAAATTTTTCTTTGATCGTACAATATTTTCAAATTGGTCTATTTTCAGTATGTCAGGCAATCAACATTTTATTCTAGATAAAAAGGAATGAGACGTTTGTTTGTGACGCCACTCCTCTGAGCTCCCAAGGTCAATCGTGACAAAACTTTATAGCATCAGTTTTTTTTTATTCAAAACCACAATGCACCACCTCACTAGGAATTTTAAGCGGTCATTTTCTCAAAATTCATAACTTAAAAACACACGATGCACCACCTGTTGCCATCCCCGAGAGTAGATGCATATATACAATGCTTTATAAAAAGTACAATTTTTTCAGATATCATCCCAGATACCAATACTTGAAGGGCACACGGTAGAGCGCATACCTCTTCCCCATAATTCCTGATCCACGAGAACATATTGGGCCCAATACATTTTTTTTAATATCTTGCAATACAGGACTGTATCGTTTTTGGCCCAATCTCTCAATTGTGAAGAATCACTTTTAAAATTCTAGTATTCGGATCTGGATTCGGATCTTCACCAAAATATAGTTTGTCCTTCTCACACACCGAACGCATCCACAAAATTTCATCCGGATCCGTTCACAACTTTTTGAGATATCCTGCACACAAAAATAAAGACAGACAGACAAAGGGGTGAAAACAACCTCCTTCACTTTCGGTATCAGAGGTAATTGGTGAGATGGTGAACTCTAATCGTCAAACACCTATCAGAGGTGAAAATGCCTTAATTAGGACATTACTACGATCAGCAAGATCAAAGGAGTCATGTGACCTCTCAAATGTGCAAATCAATCACTAATTATTCAAAAATAAAATAGTACAAACAACCTATACATTGATTTAAAGGTAGTTTTACTGCTCCTCTACCAACATAACTCTCAGGGGTTGAAAGGAGAGCTTGAAAAATAAATAAATAAAAACATAACCACCTTAGCCAACTTTTCCAAATATACACCATGCAAAATTTTTCAAACGAGCAACTTTAATCTGTATATCTATGTAGTTTAAAGTGTGTTCCAAGTGTCTGACAACAAAACAGATTTCAAGTTTCTCATTCAATCAAGTCGTGATGATCTCGGGTGATCGGGACAATTGGTGCATTTTTAACGAAGGCTGTTGTGACACCCAGCATTGCCGGGCAATGCTGGTGCACCACCTGAAGTTGGGCCTTTGCTAATTAATGTATAAAACAAAAATCTGACAACACCAAACTTGAGTTTCGAAAAGATAAAGGTCAATTACCAATCATGAAAATACAAGTTTTGCTCTATTGTTACATCTATGTATGGATCAAAGACATGTTTGCACTACCTTTGTGTAAACATGCCATGTTGCCTGCCAGTGGTCATGACACAACGGTGTGTAATTAGACACGAGTTTGGCCAACCTTAATGAGCAATTTGTCAAATTTTGTTTTTGCTCCATGGGCCGCCCCAATCTGAATAACTCGGCACGAACCATGAAATGTTAATCACAAGCAGAACTTGCAAGGTCTGCCAACAGTAGGTTACATACGAGTTCCCCTACAAGTTCAACACAGGAGGCTATTAGATCTGTGCAATAGTTGCCAAACTATGGTTTTGTTTATGGTCTATCCTTAAGCACTGAGCATCAAGCAAGAAAGCAGCAAGTACCATTTTTAAAGTCTTTGGTACTACTCGGCCAGGGTTCGAACCACCGACCTCCCAGAATCCAAGCGGACGCTGTAACCGTTAATCCACAAAGTCTGGTTGAAAGCTCATTCAGATCTCATTCAAACTCTCCTGCCTTTGATGCAAAAAGTGCTTGGGAAGTGCAGAGCAAAAAAACCTGCCTCTATTTCATGGGGAAACATAAACTGCAGAGGCCACAAAACACGACATCTGTACCTGCAGTCGGATCATCTTCCTTGCACACAAGTTTACCTTTACATAAATCCATTTGAAGGATTAACTATTTCACCCACATTAAACTTTCAAATGCAAAGAGTAAAATGTTGTGAATGAGCAATGAAGTAATTAAGGCTGCAAATTTAATCGAATGAGCCGTTTTGTTCACTTCATTAGATTTGGTGTAATCAAGTCAATCAAGTTGAGCCTCAAGTCATGTAATTAACATGTGCATGAAAAAGAATATTTAACCCAGCAGTTGTCCCATCCATGGCTTGCAAATTATTTACTCAAACCATTTGACTGTCAAAGCGCAGCAGCCGGAGACCTGTAAGGAGACCTGTAATGTCGACGTAAATGTAAAACTTTAAAGTACAAGGTCGAAGCTCGTGGAGAAAGTAGACCAGAACGGACCAGCACATAACAGAACAAAAGGAACAGTAGAAGGGGACATGTGATACGAGAAGAATCTAATACTTTGCACTCTGGGTAAGAAACCACAAATGATACTACACCTTGCCATTGCAAATAAATAATTAAATAAATACAACTTGGCCGTTAACACCACAGGCCTTGAAATAGGTTCCTTAAAGAATAGCAGCAACTGTACTCACATAACTACTACTGCCACCACCACCATCAAATTTCCTTCCCTTGGTCAAAGCTGCTCAAGCCCCATGTCTGAGAATTTAAACAACAACAATAAAATACTCAATTATCTTTCGCCACATCATTGCCAAATCAATTCATTTCCAGGTACATTTTGACTCGAATCGGTGCAAGCTCAAATTCATGCACAACTCGAAGGGGAGCACTCTGTAGAGTGCAAAACCTCCGCCACCAATACTGCTCGGTCACTCAAGTGAACCTGATATCCTATTCATTCAATTTGCCGTCAACAGTGCTCAGAGTTATAGTTTGTAACTTTCCCTTTTACATACTCAATTCATTTGTCATAACTAGATTCCTTGAGACAGAAATTGATTTTGTGTGGGTATATCTACCTGAATTCCAACAAAACATGCCAAAATTATAATTGCAGCTGATTTTGGAACATCACTTACAACATGTAGAAGTGCAAAAAAAAATATCGAAATTTTGTTGAAAAAAAAAAAATTGCAAAATTTTTTTTTTCTCCAACAATTTTTTTTTTGGGGGGGGGTTGGAAATCACTTAAAACATGTGGAAATGCAAAAAAACAAAAATTCAAATATTTTTTCAAAATGGCCGCCATAGCGGCCATATTGGATTTTGGACCAGTCCAAAATCTAATAGCATGATCCTTGGACCATACCTAATCCCCACCAAGTTTCGTCGAAATCCGTCGAGGAGTTTTTTCCATAACTGTTCACAAACAAACAAATAAAAAAAAAATAAAAACCATCTTGCCAAAAGGTGACCACGTGTGACTTCTTTCAGGTCACACTGAAGTGAACAGAGCTGCTCTCCACCAGGAGCGACTCCTTGAGGAATATCTGCCCACGAGAGATTCCAATAAAAATCGTTCTACAGAGTAACCATGAAAAATATGGGTTTGCCTCATAACATCACCAAATGACGTCGTAATGTCTCAAGCTTGACATATCCAGAAAGCACTCATCGAGATGTTCAATTTGAGGTATTACACGATATGGTACCTAAGATTTCAAAATTTGACCTTGGGGTCAAAAACTTTTGACCTCCAGCACTAACCATGAAGGTCAAAGCCGATCACCACCAAAAATTAATCAGCTGAGCGCCAGACCATGATCTATATTCCCATGAAGTTTGAAGATGATCCGATCAAAATTACTCAAAAAATTAAGGGTTCCGTCGACTCCCCTGATTTGCGACAAAGTGACCTTGAAAATTTTATGCGCTGAAAGGGACCTCTATAGGCCTCTGATATGCGAAGTTACAAAAATTTCCAATGATAACTGTGCTCTGCAGAGTGATCGATACGTGATTACAGACAAACAAAAAAAATATTTTAAAAACATACAAGCTGACTAACATATCTTGCAAAAACTTCGTTTTGGCAAGGTAACAAACAAACAAACAGAAAGGGGTGAAAACAGTAACCTCCATCCATCTTCGATGGCGGAGGTTAACAAGATCCTTGCCAACATTATGAAATGTAAGGGCAGTCGAGCGGTTCTGACCGAGGTAAGGGTAAAGGGGGGGGGGGGATGTCCAAAAGAGGCTTTCCCCAATATTTGGAGCACAGGTGCAAAGCCATCTGTGGAGGTGAGGCCAACTTACAATAATGATATCTCGATTTAGTGAATGCTGGACTATCAAAATCGCCTTCACGTATTTGGTAGAATGAATACAAATTGAAGTGAAATAGTTAAAATTGTGAAATCAAGTTGATACTCAAAACTGGTTTCCTGAGAAGCACTCAAAGGAACCCCCAAAGACCTCGCTACTCGTTGAAAATCTGCATCGAGCACACCACGATTGGGGTTTACAAACTGTTGTTTAGCAGATGAGATCCAGGCCACTGTGAGACAGTTCGTACATAATGATTTGGTGGCCGTGCAACCTCCTGGGATGGTCGTGAAAGACAGGTTCACAAATGGAGTTCAAAAGTTGTACATAGTCATGAGGGAAAGTGGGCCAAAGTGCCTCCCATTGTGGATCTCATGTGGGTTTGCACCTTACAAAGTGTTTCAGCTTCACAGGTAATAATGGGGGTAGGTAGGGTAAAGGGTGCAGCCAATGATCAGGGAGCTGTATTACACTTCAAAATTAATCTGTCAGCATTTGTCAGAAAATCAGATTGAACCTAAGCTGCATTCTCTACCCAGTATCACCACCAATGACCAATCTCATACTTTACATGTGTTTGGTCATGGTAGATCCACCCATCAGAATAGCAACTTCTCTGGCAGTTCTTCTATGGTTGGTACTGCATAGGTCAAGCAATTCTGGAATAAGCATCATCGCAATCATCTCACCTGTACGTTTATCCACAATAAAATGTAATCAAGCTGCTGGACAAATTCAAGTCCAAGACAGGTCACAAGACAATGTAAACTTATTTCATTCCAAATGACTATTGGGGACAGCATATGCACAATGACTGCCATTCCATCTGGGACTGCACCTCACATCATTATATTCTCGTACGGGACGGGGAACCCTACCCTTACACTCACCAAGTGCACACGCGTACTCAGCACAAGAGTATTGGTCGATTTTTAAAAAAAAAATTTCCAGCGAGAGTAGTTTCTTCAATGAAATACCAGATTCCTTGGAAGATTGCACAAGTTTGGTATTTGTCATGGCACACGATCATCAGACAGGCAAAATGTTCATTAAATACTAGTTTCACAAATTAGTACAATATACTTGTCAAACGGTTTGTCAAAAAGTTTCCTCCAATCAGTACCAGTAAGAATTGATGAAATCAACACGACATTGATCGAGGTATGCCAGAACCACCGTGGGGAGCAAGAAGTTGACACTTCGGACATTAACCCTTCGTCTGGCACCGGTAAACCTTGGCTCGGTTGTTTGGTCGATACATTCTCGAGCAAATCTAACCGGTGTGGCATTTTCCCCACCGGTGAGCATTTTTTTTGTTTTACTTGGGAGGAAGACAGGTTTATAGCTGGTAAACCATTTGAAAGGGGGGGAACGACACGACCCCTGTATATGCACAAAACTGGATGCATCCGTTGAAAAATAAATGCACAGATATATACATTTTATCATTTGACCGATATCAAACATTTGGTCTGCCAGAGATGATGTGCATCAAGGTGGGACTAAAATCATATCGGAGCTTCCTTTCGATTTTACTCTGGTCAAAGGGACGTGGCAGTGAGGGGCGGATGATGGAAGGCGGTGGGGGCGCAGTTCAGCCCAAGCACTGCTATCTGGAAGAGGAATTCACTGCAAATTCAAGGTTGAGGCTTAAAAAAAAAAAATATATATATATATATATATATACACGTTTATATAATAATAAAAATAATAATTAATAATTTAATTTACAGCACTTTCTCCAGCTAGCAGAAGTACTTGCAGCACACCAGTTGTGTGTGCGCGCGCAATTAATTTTTTGCAGTAAATCTATTCACCTGAAGATCTGTCGTCGTTTAGTTGGCACTCCGAAAGGTGGCCCCCTCCCGAGGTTTCGCCAGGGGGCCACGCACACACCTTGTGGAGATCCTGCTTGCAATGCAATGCAAAAAAAAAAAAAACTTGGTGCATCATAGAGCAACGTTACAGTGCAAACGAGACATCAATGGTAATGAAGGCAATTCCATGAAATGTTTCCAACCAGAAAGCGTAACACGAGCCAGCGTGATACCAAAGGGTAATCAGCATTTCAAAACAATTTGCAGCCATTCTTAATGAGCATTCGAGCTACTAATTCATCACAAGATTCACAGAATAATTTTTTTTTTTAAAGAAGAAAAAAAAAGTTAACTTACCGATTTGTAAACAAATCAGAAAACCGTTGGAAGTTGATGAAAACAATCAAAGACCATTTACAAATGGATGATTCGCTGAGGTGTTCATTTCATATGCATGGGAGGGGAGGGGGTAGTTTGGGATGTGATGGGCTTGGTGTACAAGTTTGGTATTTGTACAGCATATGTTCAAATGCTCACTACAGTTCCATTTCAGTTTTCAAACATTTTTTTTAAATGGTTAATATTATGCAATTTGGAAAGCACAACAATACCCCCATGACCAGTCCCCAGCCTTCTCCCAAATAAAGAGAATGAGTACTCACATGCCAAGGTACTACTCCAATCTTTTGGCTATCGACTCTGTTAATGATGAGTTACGGCTCCCTGGAGCCTTGGTCATGAGGAATGTTTTAATGAGAAAGGGTTCCAGTCTTCATTTTAGTTTAAATGAAACTTTTTAAAGTTTAGGCACACTATGGTCAAATAGGTTCAAATAGTGACTCAAACAATGTTTTGTAAGCTTTTTCCCAAAGTCATTGCAATCTGCTTGGATCTTGGAAGCAACAACACAATAATGTCAAAAGTCACCAATGGAAACAAAAGTGCCCAAATCATTTAATACAATTTCATGTTTGTTTTGTTTGTTGGTGTTATTGTTTGCACATTATCAAAGTAATCTTAAGTTTACATAAGATTACACTTAAGTAATCTCAATGCTTCCTACAGAATTTATCAAAATGCATCTCAGCTGCATCGACTAGTATTGTGGACAATTTAAAGATGTGATGGCACAATGCTCAGCTTGCCCTGCCAGCATGCTCAGCTTAACACTGGAAATGCAGACTTTCAAACCTTTCAAAAAAAAAATTCTATAGAAACTACAGAACTTTAGAACATTCCATAGAACTGTTCTATAAAAATTCATGGGAGGGTATGGGGCTCTTGTGTGTACAACCTAACACCGAGTCCTGACACTAATGCAAAATTTGGTCGGGTACTCCAGTGAAAAATCAAGCGAAAATCGAAAGTCATCCCTCCTCTACACTCCCATCCACTCGTACATGGTACTCCAGCACACAAGCAACTCCCTTCTGGTGAAACTCCCAAAATCCAGAATCACTGCTCACTTCCATTCACTTTTTTTTCTCCACATGTGGAACCAACTTCAACACTCTTCAATTTCTCTCCCCTAGAGGTCTTCAAGGCAGCTGTTCAACACCATCTCAGATCGACCCCAATCCAGAACCATCTTTTCCACCTTCGTTAACCCAATCCTTCCAAATTCAGGCTTTCCTGCTGTAATCCATTGCACGTCCTCTCCTACCCCTCTTATTTGTCCAAGTCTCCCTCTATGTTGTTCTTCAACTCTGCCATTGGTTTTTCCTCCCACCCCCCACTTTCTACTGCTCCTTTGGTTCTGTTGTGGCCTAATCTGTTGTGTTCTAGCTCTTCCACAAGCAGATACTTGAAACAAAAAAAAGTTCTGGCATTTTGGTATAAAAATTTGGAGTTCCAATTTGAACTTCGTAGCGAGGGGATTAGGAAGTCATAAACACCACTGTATTCACTTGTACAACAAATCTCTGCCCCCCCCCTCTTTATATGGTTGTACCAACCACAAAAGCTGAAAGGCAAAACTATCTGTTGAAGGATCAGAAATAGAGGAAAACCGACTTCAGGTAAAGGTCTTTTCACCACATTGTGCACACTGGGGTGTCGTTGATCAATCAAGAGCCTCTGGGATCCTGGCTCTTGATATAATTGACAAGGTCCAAACTTGCTTTCGCATCCCAGGTCAGTTGGTGGCAAGTCTGAGTGGCTTCTCATAAAACTCAATCAAAAGCCGTTTACCCTCCCCAATCTACAGCCTTTGTGTTTGGCACATGCTACTTTGAGGCTTTTCAATCTTGTCAGTCTCACCCTCTTAAATTTGTCTCATCCTGCTTTGGCTTGACATCCTACAGTTCACCATCAACCTTGATCTGCAAAAAAAACAAACCACCACGTGCACTTCCACACCAACTTTCCTTCACGCTGTTGCCAACAGCAGAAAGAAAAAGAAAAAAAATCACGCATTCCTCGCATCGTCGGTGGCCAAATCACCCATCGGTGCTGCAAGACACAGCAGCAATTTTTACAACCAGCAAAACAAATTTCATTTGCACCAACTTAAACAACAGCAGCAGAGGTAATTTTCAAAAAAAAAAACGTTTATTCTCTTTGAAAGGGAAACAAACAATTGCACAAACTGCTTTGGAAATAGATTAGAAATCTCAAACAGAGCAATGGGGCAAGGGAGGGGAACAACAAACTTGAAAACTTCAAACAATGCTTCTAAAAGCAACCCTTGAAAGACCACCCCCCAGATACGAACAAAATGGCAAGCTTGTTCCTGCGGTACAATTTTAGTCTCGACTGCAGAAAATAGCCATTTAAGGAATCAACAGAAGAATTTCCTTCGAGATAAAAAAACTATATCTTAATAAATGAGTACAAAATGTACACTTAGACCGTTTTGAACATCACAGAAAAACGGGATGTGCACATTTCCAAGAGAAAACAACTATTGCATTGGTCTGTAAACGAGGAAGAAAGAAAAAAAACCCCACAAAAACATTCATAGTCTTCGAAGTTGCAAAACAAATTTAAAATTATCATATACAAAGTGGCTGGGTCTTCGACCTTGGCATATTTAGATGGTGAAACCATGGCAAAGTTTTGCTTTTGCATTCAGTGCTAGTGTGGTTAAAAAAAAGAATCAAACGGGCAGAGCAAAGAACCCAAGCAATTTGATATCCGTTTATGGGGAGAGGAAACAAAGATGCACAACTGCTCAAAGCAAATTAAAGACGGCAAGTCAATTGGGGGGTGCAGGAGGGGAGGTGGAGAATTTTTCTTTTTTTAGTGCACAACAGCGTTATGCCTTTAGGCAGAGATACCCTTAAAACAGCCGATCCATGAACGGCAGTGGTAGCATTCCGCAACCAACACAAAACAGGCAATATGTTTTAAAAAAAAAAAAAACAAAAAAAAAAACCTTCACTCTTCGAATGG
Source organism: Eptatretus burgeri (assembly GCF_056783735.1). NCBI lineage: Eukaryota > Metazoa > Chordata > Myxini > Myxiniformes > Myxinidae > Eptatretus > Eptatretus burgeri. The sequence goes on from NC_140967.1 coordinate 57,623,654, forward strand.
GAAATCTTTCAAATCACTTGAGATTCTTTGGCAACAAATACCAACTAAAGCACCAATGTAATCGTTACCGAGGTAGCCTTCGCAGCATGCAATATGGGATCGCTTCGGAACCAGAAAATAAACTGTCAGCCGTAACTTAGCGGATGTGGAGTCAGACTTGACTTGTATGTAAAACATTCACGCACTCAACCAAAAAATATTAAGTCAATCACACTTTAAGCATTTCCAAAATAAGTACCTGACATGTTAAAAACTAGGCTAAAGAAACAAACATTGAAGAAAAAGGAGAACACCTTTAAGCTTGCACTTTAATGTTAGCTATTTGAGAAAACAAAGTCCTAAAAACTAGAGAGAAGGGGTTAAAAAAAAAAACCCAACAACAACAACAAAAGCTATTTCAAAGCTATTTAAGAGGTAGACATCGGATTCGGATGACCTGTGTTTAAGAACACTTTGGTTACGGCGTTAAAGATGACGAAGAATAACTGAGGATAGTGGAGAGCCAAACAGTGTAGAGAAAGCGCAACAAGCAGTGCCAAAAGTTTCCCTGAGGTTCAAATGGGAAGGGGGACAAATGAGCACACTTATTGATGGAGAAAGCTCTTCAACCAACGGCATTATCCACTTTTCGTCAACCAAACTTAAAATATGAGGATACGATTATGACCAAAATCTACAACGACTACTTCGCCACTTGGGGAAACTGCAATACCCGATGGACGATCCATTTGACCCGGGCAACCAAACTGGCAAATGAAGACACCAGAAGGCCAGAAGACCTGGATACGGTTGTTTCGAGAATCTGCCACCAATATACGGCCCTCAGCATCAACTGCCACACCTTGTGGCCGCAAGAATAGGCCTGGCATGGAACCTTCAGAGCCCACGTAGTGCACTGTCTGACAGCGTTCTCTTACCACGTATAGTCGGTGAGTGTTGAAGTCCGTCACGAAAAGCGCACCATTGGAATCAAAAGCAACGCCTCGCGGAGAATCGAAGTGGATCCAGAAAGGTGCATCCAAATAATACTTATTGAGAAACACACCATCGGGACGAAATATCTGCACCCGATGGTTCCGGGTATCAGAGACAGCAATTACACCAGTACCTGGGCAAGCTGCAACATCCCAAGGATAGCAAAAATGACCATTGTTGCTGCCACGCTCACCAAAAGCCAAGAGGAAGTGTCCACGTGGAGAGAAGATCTGCACACGGTGGTTGTCCTTGTCTGCTATTATTATTCTATTATCTTCGTCACAAGCCACACCTGCAGGTCGATCAAACTGGCCATGTCGACATCCTCCAGTGCCAAACATAAACAGGAATATTCCATTGGATTTAAACACCTGCAAATGCAACCAAAGCAAGAGGTCAACATCACCATACTTGGCCAAAGGGTTCTTTACTGCAGTAGAAATGTGTATATTACTGTTGGTGTGGAAACAGAGCAGAGGCAAAGAGCAGGATCTCTTTTTTTTTGGCCTTTTCCTTGTGTAACAACATATGAGGGGGATTCGCAAAGACATCAACGATGGACTCAATTGGCCGCGAAAGGACCAACCATATTCCCCTTGTATATGATAATTCCCTCAGTGTTGCACAGTGCAAGATAATTAAATTTATAGATCTCTCCTCGTATGAGAATTTCAAGTTAAGCAAACTACTGCAATGAAAACTTGCATTGTACAACTGCTGAGTTTCTTGCAGATGTGAAAACACTTGAATTTTTTGGTTTTTGTTTAAGTTGACAGGAGGAAGAAAAAAAAAAAAATAATAATAATGTTGCGATACATTGAACAAGGTTGCTCCACCAAAACAAATACATTGTTCTCCCCTGGAGGTACGAGTTTTTGTCATCTCAGCAAGAGGCCAAGACCCATGGTTTGCTCCTCAGAAACAAATCGGTGTATTCTGGCATTCCCTCCCACCGCCCCCCCCCCTACCCTTTCTTCCAGGATCACACCTGGTTACTCGCCCCAAGTTTGTGCTGGTGCCGAGTTTTATCTTACTGTTTTCCTCATTCGCAGAATAGAGCCCGTGTGTCAATATCGTGCACATATCTCATGTCTTCCAAGACTATCATCATGCATCTCAATGGCAACTCTGTACCAGCAAACCACTTTCTCATACACGAGACCAAGCGGAGGTTATTTTTTTAACATTTTTGTCGAAGCGTTTCCCCTGTGCCAGTCTGTCAAACTGTAATCAGAGCACCTTCATGAACATAAACATCCCAAAGCCAAGCATTACCGCTAAATCTAAGTATTACAAGGCTTCTGCCAATGAGAAAATTTCAGATTACGTCCAAATTGAAAAAAAATTTTGGTTCTCACAAATATGTCAGAAGACCACACCTGGTACTATGGGTGTGGTTCTTTGAAGGATTTTTTTTAATATATATTTTTTAAAACATGAGCAGAATTTGCACTCGGCACACAAAGCTCCAGATGGTACAATGGAACACCGTTTTGACATCAGTTACAAATTTGGCCAAATAATCTCACCTCCACTCATTCATTCCTCTTTTACCCCACCGATGAAACAAACTTCTATATTCTCTTCAATCTCATTCTTCCCTCCAGATGTTAAAGACAGCTGTTCACCACCATCTTAGATCATGCACCATCCAAAACAGGATATTTTAGAACCCCGTTAAACCTCCCCCCCACCCCCCCAACCCCCAAAATTTTTTCCTTCCTTGAGCATCTCCTGTATTCATATTGTCCACCACATGCATTAGTTGCCCAAGTCTCCCTCTATTTTGTCCTTCAACCCTGCTCTTGATGGTTCCACCACCCCCCCCTCTACCGTTCCTTTGATGGTTAAACAGTAAGTTACTTCCTCCTGTCCCTGTTTTGGGAAATTGAGCAGCAAATAGTCTCCACTGAATCTGGTTCCAGACCAGCTATTTCAACAACACTCCAGGTGGTGTCCCCTCTCATTAAAGTCTTCTTTGAATGTACTCCTCAAAGCCTTTTTTAGCCTCTCCCTTTCTTTTCCAACCAGGTGGAAACCATTCAATAGCGACTAGCAGGTCACCTCTCAAGTAGTCATCAACTTGACCTACCAACATCAGATGGCTCTCCGTCACAATATCACTCAGGCACCATTGCCAACTCTCTGCGAGCACATCTTCATAGGTGACATGATCTCTCCAGGTGATGTACATGATCTTCCGGAGACATGGCTGATGAAAGACATCCAGCTTGTTTGTCACATTTCCTGTCCTCTTTGATGGCTCACTGGCATAGATTGCCATTAGTACCACAATGCTCAAGTAGGCACGAAGCTTCATGGGTGTGTTGATGGTGATGGACATCCATACTTTTTTATAGGCACTGCAAGACTGAGGCTGCTGTTCCTATTCTTGAGCAGATGTCAAATTCAGCATCACTACCCTTGGAGATGTTGGTTCCCAGTTAAGTGAAATGATTGAACTCTTCAACACTGTTTCCCGATGGAGATGGGTGGCCTTGATGGTTGATGGACATAGAGGTGGTCTTCTTGGAGCTGATGTGTAGCTCAACCTTTGCACCACATACCTTCTGAAGCTGAACCGTCTCTTCAGCCAGTAGAGCAAAGTCATCTGCAAAGTCGAGGTCCATCAGACAATGGTGACACGGCATGCCCAACACTTCATCAACCATCGCCTTCATGATAAAGTCAATGACTGGGAGAAACAAGAAGGGTGACAGGATGCAGCTTTGGCAAACTCCTGCAATGATATCGAAGTTGACATGAGTGCCTTTATCACAACTCCAGCTGCTGTCTAGATGAACAGAGGGCATCAAATATGTTAACGTACCCCTTGGAGATGCCATAGTAGTGAACAATGTTCCCGAGACACATCACGTGCTTTTGACACTGTCTGGTACACTGCCCAACTCCCCAAACTCTCTTTCTATGGTATCCAAAGCCATCTCCACTCATGGCTCGCAGACTTCCTCTCCTGCCACAGTCACCGTGTGGCCCTAAATGGAGTTATTTCATCCCCTCTTCCTGTCCAGGCTGGAGTTCAAGGTAGCGTTCTGGGCCCTGTTCTTTTTGTGGTTTTCATCAATGATCTCTCCGACTCTGGAAAACCCTCTTTATCTCTTTGCTGATTACTCCACCTTATGCCGTACCATCTGTCATCATTCAGACCGGCTGGAAGCAGCTTCTTCGCTCACTGAAGATCTGGGTAAAATCACAAACTGGTCCAACACTTAGAACATGTCTTTCAATCCGGACAAATCTCACACTCTCACTATGTCTCTCGGAAAGGACCATTTAGAAACCCCCCGCCCTCCCCATCCACTTTCTGAACAATCCTCTGGAAGAAGTCCTTTCTTTCAAGCTTCTGGGTCTCACTATCTGCCATGACCTTTCCTGGGAAAGCCACATTTCAAACCTGGCCTCTAAAGCCAGTCGCCGACTGGGAATCCTCCATCGTGCAAAGTCCTTCCTTGGCCCACCTGAGCTCCTGACCACTTACAAAGCTTTTGTCTGCAGCCTGATGGAGTACTACTCTCCCCTCTGGGCTGGTGCTCCTGCCTCCCACCTTTCTCGGCTTCATGCTATGGAAACCAAGGCATTTCGGATCATTGGCATCTCCCGCGATGAGGCTGAGTCTTTGGGGCTCTCACTGCAGGCTGGTCAGTGGTCTTTCTGTCTTCTACAATCTCATCTCCAGCCTCACCCCACCCCCCCTGCCTGCTCTCTCTGCAGTTTGTCCCCACCACATTTCCGCAGGACGCTCAAGGTCCACCATCAAACCCCTTCTGGTAAAACTACCAAAATCACGAATCACTGCTCACCTTCACTCTTTCATTCCTCTTTTTTCCCACCTTTGGAATAAACTCCCTCACTCTATTCAATCCCAATCTTCTCTCCAGGCCTTCAAAACAGCTGTTCACCACCACCTATCATCCCCCATCCAAATCCTCAATCTTTTCTACCCCCGTCAATCCACCCAAGCCCACCTTCTTCAAATTCCCTGCTTTCCTTCCTGAAAGTCCCTGTAATGTCAGTCTTGTATTCCCATGTTCCCTGCCCCATCCCTCTCTCTTCCACAGATTTCCTAATGTCTCCGTTCCCCACTGTTTTGGCCTTCCCACTCCCGCAACTCTTGTTTAATGTCCACCTTGCTGGGCATTGTGTGTTAGCTCTCATACGAGCCTCGACAAAGTATACAAAAAAAAAAAAATGTTCCAGAGAGACTGCTGGTAGATGCTGTCAAAAACCTTCTTGAAATTGACAAAGTTGATGACAAGAGGTTTATGGTATTTCAGACTCTGCTCGATGATGTTTCTGAGCATAAAGATCTGGTCACTGAATAAACTTTACTCCTCTTAAAGGGCACTGTCAACTTCCACCTTCAATCGATAAAAAGTACTGTGAAAAGAAACCTTCCCAGGTCCGGACAATGCGATTCTTCAATTTCTGCTGAGATTACCCTTTTTTGGCAGTTTGATAACACCCTTTCTCAGGTCTTCTAGGACATCCTCAGCTGTCCAGATCTTGTTGAAGAGGTCAGTGAGCTTTGCTGCACCAATGTTCTTGCAATTCTTCAGCAGTTCTGCTGGAATCTCATGGAGTCCAGCAACCTTGTTCCTCAGATTATTGACTGCTCTTTTGACCTCTGACAAGCAAATTTCACACATGTTGACACCCATCAGAGGGAGCTCATCCTCTGAATATGAAGCTGAGGATGGTTAGTTGAGGACCTCACTAAAGTGTCCCTCCACCTCTCATCCTGATCATTTGTTAGCCATGTTCTGCAGTTTTCGTCATTGATTGGTACTGAGGTGTGACTGCTCGTACCACTCAGTTTCCTGGTGTCGTTCCCATTTGCACCTCTCTGCCTTTCTCCTCCATCCAGCTCCTCTCATCTCATCTGGAACTTATTTTCATGGCTTTGTCTCATTATCTGCTTGCCCTCTCCTGTTTGTTACCCTTTCCGGGTCCCGACTGGACCCCCTTTGAAATTCATCTTTTAGACAGTCACAATTGCAAATATTTTAGGCATTAAATTTTTTTTTATTTGATTAAATAATTATTCTAAGATTATTAATGAGATAGTAATAATAATAATAATAATAATAATAATGATAATAAATGAAACCCACAAACCACATCTAAATTGATTTCCAAAGCCAGCCACAGACTGACTGGGCACATCCGTTGTGCAGTCGTTCCTTGGCACTCTTGAACTCCTACCCACCGATGAGGCTTCCATCTGGACTGGCACCCCTGCCTAGCACTTATCGATAACGTTTTGAGGTCACAGTTTTTCTCTCTAGGTTAGAGCCTTGTAACATGGCTCATGGAGCCTGCTTGAAGGTATCCAATTCCTCATTTTCTGACAGGTGTGTTATTGTAATGGATTGTTCAAGAATGAAACCAGTGCATTATTTGGATTATCCACACACTGGTGTCAGGGCTTTTAATATGCTCAATTTGTGTCACCTCTAAAAATACAAGGGTGCAGGAGTTGCACATGCTGAATAATTATTACATGAGGCAATCACGTGATGTGGAAACTTACATCCCAGTGTTCTGCACATCCCTCGTGCCAAAATAAAAACAATGTATGCTGCAACAGTCCTTCAACAATTACCTTATCAATTTTACATGTGGTTTTTGTTTTTATGGAAGAAAGTACAGCACTGTACAATGACAAATCATTTGCCAATTCAGGCAAAGCAAAGCCAAAGTGAAAAATGAATGGGAAAATGGCAGGCATGCAAAGAGTTAAAATTTACTTCAGGTTTTGAAAAAAAAATTACAATTTCAACTAGAGCGGTCAATGGCGCACCATCACAAATCTCCGCACTTCCCACCTAAAGCAAAGTTTCAAGATTGCATAAAGTTCCACCAGGAATGACCCAATATCAAATTGAGTAATTTTCTTCTTTTTTTTTAACCATTTTGACACCTGTAACCCTGTGTCCCCCAACCCCGAGGGGCATGAAATTGGAGTCAAATCCAAAAAATTCATCACATTTTATGTGTCTACCAATGTTGATTGCATATACAAAGTTTCAATTTAAAATGTTTAAAAATGTGAACATAATTGCATTTTTGGTGTTTGACGTTTTGACCACACCCTGGGGGCCAGTGTCAAAAATAACACTGCTCTTGCACATTCTTGCCATGTGGTGATCATAAGTACCATGTTAGGTGAATTTCTGCCCAAACGGTTTAAGAGACAGACTTGGCACGATTACAATATCCTCTTTTTCCTTACGTGGGCATAACCACCACTCCGATAACAGTACGTAGCAATGGCTTGTCTCAGCGGTGACCATTGGGTAATTTTTATTGTGCACTAAGAACCAACTATTGGTTTGTACTTCATGTGCACAGTGATGACCAGGACATAGTGCACAAAATAAAGTGAATGGATAAATTAATACACAAACCCACCCATTGCTTCACAAGATTATGCACAGTACGCAGTAGAGGTGACAAAAAAAAAAGTCTTATTCCTAGCTCAAACTTTAGTAAATACATTTAATTAATAATTACCCCAATTTTAAGGAGAACTCATGAGCTTCAACAAGGTAACATGACGAGGGTGTTTGCAAGCAATTAGTACAATTTATGACAGGTGCATTACAGAAGGATTCAATTGGACAAAAGGGTTAAAAGTTTTCCAAAATTATTTCGACAAACTCCGATCCTGAAAAATTATTTTGGCACACTCCCAAAACAAAGGTGATGGCAAGCTCGTCACTGGTCAGTACAGACTCACCTGAATACGGTTGTTGCTACGATCTGCAACTATGATGCGTCCATCATAATCTATGCAGATTCCCCATGGACGGCACAGCTTGCCCTCAGCATCCCCTTCACCACCAAATATCACAGATGGGAACATGATTCCACGGTAGTTGCGTTCTTCCCGGACAGACACCGAGAAAGGGCTACCGACGAGTGGCTTGTTGGGACGAAGCATCACAGTCACTCGATGTATTCCCTCAACTCGTGGCCAGTAGCGCACACTGTATGTCCCATCAGATTTGTCAGTTACCTTTATGGGGATCAAAGGTGATGGACAGAGGTGGACTTTTAGGAATGTCAACTCTGTTGTGCCATTCAGCAAATGAAAACATAAGTGATAAAATTGAACCACCACCACCACCACCACCACCACCACCACCACACAAAGCTTCCCAAAACTCACTTGAACAAGACAAAGAGTGCCACCAGGTTCTGACACCGTAACCGAAAGGCTGTCACTCCCCGAATTGTGCACCTCCCCACCATGGTCATTCACAGTCACATTGAATATAGCTTGGATGCCACGTACTGCATTCTTTATACCCAAGCCGTTCACCACCGACAACAGAGCACATGCTCCACTGCTCACTCGACCCATAAAGCTAAATGATAGTCAGGTGGAGGAGGAGTAGAGGAAATTTAAAACATTATTGAACCTTATAATACTACCCACAAATCAGGTTGAGGTACAATGCTGTAATCATTTACATTTTATGTACCCGTTTGATTGTTTCGTCATTGAAAAACACATCTGAAGAGATCAATTTCCAGATTGTGTCTTCAATGTGCATAGTGATATATATATATATATATATATATATATATATATATATATATATATATATATATATATATATATATATATATATATATATATATATATATATAATGACTTTCAAGATATAATGCATGACAATGTGGTGCACAAAGCTGCATCAATCTTACAATGTTTAAAATCTGTATAAAACAAAACCCAAAACAAAGTATAGTTTCCTAAGCTTCGAGTCCGAGGTTGAACACCAACGTGGGGGACAGAGATGATTAATTATTTTTATCTTCCATGGTGATGATTTGGGAAGAGGGAAAATGGTTGATGCCTATGTTTCGAGTCACTGCACTGAGTGGACTCTGTACACTTGCTTTGTTGCTCAAACACCTTAATCTTCAAATTGTAACATTGCACATTCTTCATCTCAAAAGCATCGTTTTTCAGACATTGAAAACGGACGAAACTATGAATGCGGTTTTTTTTGCGAAAACAATTCCACCCGACACATGAAACAGAAGGAAGTAGTTGCACAAGTCAAAAGACTGATTGAATCAGTTGTGTTGAAAATAGACTTCACGAGTCTAGTTCAATCCAATGTATGACAAAGGCCCTCAACATTCATTTTTGAAGTCATTGTCCTCGAATGCATTTTTTTATTTTGTTGCCACCTAATCTTTGGTCTTCCTCTCGGTTGCTAGTTCAATCGTTTTCTGATTATCTCGCTGCATGCTTCACCTCGTCACTGACAAGTATGGCACCAAATTTAGTTTTCTGACCCATCCATCCATCAGGACCATACTCTATACAGAGCATCGGTGCTGCTGAAGCAGTCTCCTGGGCTATTGGGCACAATCCTGGACAGGTCACCACTCTGATGCAGGACACTCGAATGGCTCAATCATCCCAGCAAGCTGGTACTCATTTTGCCAACCTCGGAAAGATGACAGGCCAAGTCAACCCCACCTGGTGTTAATTCAACGACCGAGCAGGATTTGAACTTGGGATCCTTGGATCCCAAGCCGACCACCCCCGAAGCATTAAGCTAATACCAGGAATATAAATATATTCAAATGAAACAAAGTGCAAAACACACATTAGTTCTTCCTTCCACTGGGTGAGAAGTTTTGTGATTCTGACACATATCTCAATGCTATGTTAGTCAAGATGGCAAAGGGCAGCAGGACATTGTTCGGTAGGTGAAGCATGAAGTGCTGGAGATGAGTTGAGATGACTAGACACGACTGGAGATGAGAGTTGGGTGCACCATTACGATCCCGAAAGTAAGAGATGGTCAATGGAGTACAGCTACCACTGGCTTCTGCCTGCTGTTCTGTCTGACAGCATCTTCCCAAAGGTCTCCTCTCAATCTTCTATAACCAGTGTGTCACTTCAATTGTAAACTGCCAAAGTCAACTTTGCTATTTTATTCATTTAATTTTTCAAATGGTACCCTCATACTGTATTCGATCTTCAGTTAGAAGTGATACTTGTCAATTTCCATGATTTGGGCAAAATAAATTCAAATGCTGCTTCCTTCAATTATGCAATGATAAAATTTGAATTTTTGCATGGAGGTTAAACATTGTGATATTCATTTTCAGTCCAACCTTCAGACTGTCAAAATTTAGCTCTTACACACAATTTTCCCAATTATCAAAACAAAAACAACAAAAAAAAAATAGCACCACTGGACCTGTAGCTTGTCTGGGCCCTGGCCTAATGTTGCAATGCAAATTTGGGAGCATTCTGACTGGTAGGTCTGGAAAGGAAGATTTTTGAAATAATTTATGTGATTTTCCCCCAAATTTATGAAGTCAACCATATAAACACTTCGTCACATGATCAGCATGTCCTCCACAATTTACCATCAGGACCCTGTCCTAATATAACCCAAATTTGATATCAAACTGACTGGTGGGTCTGGAGAAGATTTTTGGAAAAAGTTACACAAGTTTCCCAAAAATATACCAAGTTGGCCATTTTAACACTTCTGATCAAGCGATCAGCGTGACCTCCACAATTTAACATCTCTACCCGAGCCGAGTGTTGTACTCCAAATTTGGTAGCATTCTCACTGGTGGGTCTGGAGAAGATTTTTGCAGAAATTTACAAAGTCAAGCATTTTGATCTCAATAAAGTTACATGACCATAACGACCTTTGCAATCCCTGTTTCCAGTCAGGAGTGTAACATTGCTGTCAAATTTCAGCCAGATTGGCCCAGCAGTTTAGCCAGAGAAGTCCAAATTGGAGGATGGACAGAGACAGTGCATGATAACAATACCTTATCCAGAATTTCAATTCGATAAGCTCCGAATAAACCAATAGAGAACGACTGCAAATTTCATAATATGCAAGGAGGTGCAAAGAGGGGTAGTGTCAGCTACCTCAAAAATAAATAAATAAATAAATAAAATAACCATTTCCGAGTTCTACGACTCCAATGATAAATGCTGGCTCATTTTGCACATCATGGGAAATCCTCACCGGAGAGCATTAGACAGCGCACTATCAGGCGCGGTAAAAGAAACACGGTCATCCTCGCATGGCACGAGCCGCCCCAAACGATCAAGAGCCTTCAGCTCACGAACTTGGTTCAACATGCGCTTCCTGGCCTCGAGGAGGTCAACATCCGAAGACTGAGCGATGAGGCGCTGTGTGGCCAATGTCCCAGCTTCCAAACGTGCCAAGTGTTGTTGTAATTCTGCACACTGTTCTCTCAGCGCAGCAACTTTCATCTGCCGGATCTTTTCTACCTGCCCAATGAAAAGATATACAGAAAATATAGATGCTTAAGATGAAGCGTTTGGGATTTAATTTTTTTTAAGCAATTATCAGGTAAGTAAACAAGTCACATTTCAATTTCAACTTGCATGCAGAGAAGAAAGTCACAAACGAGTGAGTATTGGTGTGAACGGATGAAAGCACGACTGGGGAAGTTGCCTAAAATCGTTTTGCTTTTTAAAATTTGAATCCTTTTATAACAACTCCACAAAAGTGCCCATTATGACTCATTTCAGCCAGACAACATGCATACAAACACCTTGGTTGGTATACCAGATTACAGGTGGTGGTAATGCACCATCTTCAGTGTGAGAAACAAGAGGTCAATGTTGATGATTTTCCAAGGTAGAATCTAAAAATTGATAATAGTCTTCTTCTTCTTCATCTTGTAGCGACACTTCCCAACCACTGCGATACAGGCTCTGGCACAGGAGTTTAAATCCTTCAGATCAGGTGGTGCACAAGGCTCTGATAAGAGGGCAATCGAGGAGATGCTCCATTGTTTGAGGAGCTTCTCCACAATCAATCAATCAGGCCACTTTGATGACATCCCCACTTCTGTATGAGGACTCTGCAGCATCCAGCTCCAGTTCTAAGGCGATTGAGACAGTCACTTTGACCATGTCTCTGTCTTTTAGCAGAGACTGCTCAGGGTCGAATCATAGCTTGTTGAAGGGGGGGGGGTCTCAATTGCATGTGCATTGGACCAAGAGTTTCTAAGGAGCGTATTCAATACATGCAACTTTGAGTTGAATGAGATAGAGGTAAAAGGCCAGAAAGGTTGCATAATAATAAACTGGCAGGATAAGAGCACACATTACCGTTGATCTACTTCATCTAACCTTTTGCACAAATTACCTGAGATGTCTCAGAGTTCATCTTAGCCCAGCTACAATGTCATCAGATTGGTGCTTCACAGGCAGGGCATCAACGATTATGCTGTGCCTCAAATGGAAACAAACAAAGTTGGGGGGGGATACCTGCTACGATAAGCTTATTGCAAAAGAACCCAAGGAGGCTTTTGAAGAGCAAGCAAACAAGTTATCACCAGAACTCTGGTCAAATTCCAATTCACTTCCCTGACTATAACTACAATTGAGCAATACAAATGCTTTCAAGTGCCCAGTAGATCCCAGCACACCAAGGGATGAAAAACTTGGTTTTTCTTCTTCAATCAAGAGGCTGATAGCGATGCTGTAGATACAACTTTTATGTTAAATGGTTGCATTTTTACTGCACGCTTTTATCTTTTACCACATGTTCCACCGCATTTTATGGCAAGACAACAGAGACCCTGAAAAAGGAGGCAAGCGTGTTGCCTATACCTTGAAGATCATAACTAGCAAGTAATCAGTCAATCAATGCTTCAACCTCCCAAATCAATTCAGATCGGGTCTTCATCATGGTGGCATACCTCATTTTGATGATTGTTATACACGATTACATGAACTCTGAACAGCTCAATCAACCTGTGGCTAAATAGGCTGAGCTACAGCAATGAGGTCACTACCTTGGACATGCTGCTTCTGATCCTAACAATGGATGGAGGCCCTCAATATCAGACATTAAATCAGTCATCTCTCGACATCTCAACCTTTCGATAATCGGGCATCCCACGTTGCTCTCCAAACTCTGCCTTTGGCATCCAAGGTCAATTCCATGCATGGCTTACTGTAGCCAGAGTGATGATGCAATCCTCCCATCTATCCTTATCAAGGCTGTGCTGGGCCCATCCTATTCATAATCACTGGAACATTCTCCGTCACTTTACAGAACACTCCACCCTCTGACATCCCTCATCCATGGTGGTGGTGGTGGTCGTATGGCAGCTGAGCTGTCGGGGTAGCTATCATTTCTTGAAGCGTGACTGTAGCTGATGCAGTGCCCCTCTACAAGTACACACACTGGAACTGGTACTCATTTTGCCGACATCGGAAGGATGACAGGCTGAGTCAACCCCCTAGTGTATTAATTCAGTGCCGACGGGGCTTGAACTCAGGACCCTAGGATGCAGAGCCGCCACCCTAACCACCTAGCCAACACCAGGCTCCCTCATCCTTCATATAGGTAAGAAGCAACCTCTGCACTCTTCAGACATTGATAGAATCACAAGCTGATCAAACACTTGGAATATGTTTTTAAATCGACCCCTCTCCATATATAATCTTAATTCTTTTGAAGACGTCACTTAAACACTTGGGCCTCACTTTCAGCTATGATCTTTCATGGCCAAGCAACCAAAATCAAATCAATTTGGCCTCGTCACACTCCCAACATGTCCACCAAGTTTCATCCCAATCCGCCCACAACTTTTTGAGATATCGTACTATATGTCGTTTTTGGCCCCATCTCTCAACGGTGAAGAATCACTTAAAAAAAATTATAGAAGTCTGATCCGGATTCGGATCTTCACCAAAAGTAAATCAGTTTGTCTTCTCACACCCAAACCTGTCCCACAAAATTTCATCCGAATCTGTCCACAACTTTTTGAGATATCTTGAGAACAAAAAAAAAAAAAAAAAAAAAAAAAAAAAGAGAGACAGAAAGAGGTGAAAACAACCTCCTTCCCCTTTGGTGGCAGAGGTAATAATAGCAAACAACAACAAAGCCAAGTCCAAAATGCATAATAATTAGGGTCACAGTCCCTTCAAACCAGACATTGGATATGGCGATGAACGGAAGTAAATCCACTTATTTGCAACAATAACCTCTCAAGAACCAAATAAACAAAGCAAAGGGCTAAATCCACAAAAACCCACAAGGACAAATAATGGGGAAAAGTCCCCCCACCCCCCCTCCAAAAAAGCGAATAATTGCACCCCAGACTACTATCCTTCAATGCAACAACAAGGTCTTCAAAAGCTGAAATCTATAGTGCAGCAATATTCTTTTGGACCACACCAACATTGTAGGCTCTACAAAAAAAAACAAAGAGGTGGTATTTATTCACAAAGAAATCCCCCATAAAACAAAGCTATTCAAAGAGAAATCCCAAATAAGTAATCAAACCAAACAAGTTAGGCTGAATAAATGAGGGTACAAAGGGTTCCTTTTTTCAAACCTCGGGGACAAAAACGATAATTCCAATTGCAGCAGGAAACTCATAACGGATGGAAACTACAGAAAAGGACCAACATGTGCCAATTCACTGGCACAGGACCACTACAAGGTGGGGTCAAATTGACTCATTCAATCTTTGCTCCATATATATACACATACACATACACATACACATACACATACACACACACACACACACACACACACACACACACACACACACACACACACACACACACACACACACACACACACACACACACACACACACACATACACATACACATACACATACACATACACACTTCCAGCAATCTCTGTGTGTCTGTCTGCGACTGCCGGTCCAATCTCATTGAAACTTGCCAGGAATATTGCCGGGGACCCGCGGATGTGCCTTTTCGAGGTTCAATAGATCGGACGAGTGGTTCCCAAGTTACCGCCATTTTACTGGTTTTTCAGTGTTGAAAAGATGTATATACGGCAGCTTAAGGTGTCGTACCACCTTCTCACGCCAATTTTTTCCCCAATTATTAATAACCGGACGACCACCAGTCCTATCGGATTGAAACTTGCCAGGAATATTGCCTGGGACCCGTGGATGTGCCTTTTCGAGGTTTGATATCAATCGGACAAGCGGTTCCCAAGTTACGGCCATTTTACTGGTTTTTCAGTGTTGAAAAGATGTATATATGGCAGCTTAAGGTGTCGTTCCACCTTCTCACGCCAATGTTTTCCCAAATTATTAATAACCGGACGACCACCAGTCCGATCGGATTGAAACTTGCCAGGAATATTGCCTGGGACCCGTGGATGTGCCTTTGAGGTTTGATATCAATCGGACAAGCGGTTCCCAAGTTACGGCCATTTATCTGTCGACCAATGACAGGACACAGTGCTCTGACATCACGAATGACATCACAATTAATGTTTTTTGTACAATTGATGTCACAATCGACACTGGGGACTTGAGTATGTGCCTTTTCAAAGTGATATCGTTCTTCCTCATCCATTTCAGCTGTTTCTCAAGTGTTTCCCAAGGTCTGAAAGCTGTTCTTTCCAAAGGTTTGAATTAATTAATCCCAAGGTTTGATTATTATTTCGTAATTAATTTATTTAATTATTTACTCCCAAGGTTTGATTTTTATTCAAATTATTCATTAATCCCAAGGTTTGAATTTTCCCGAGGGAAACAGCTGTTTCCCAAGGGTTTGAAAGCTGTTTTTTCCCCAAGGTTGGAATTAATTGTTGTGCTTGGTAGACATTTGTGTATACATTTACAGAGAGAGGGGCAAGAGAGGAGGGAGGAGATAGAGCAGGGGGAGAGAGAGCGGCGGGGGGGGAGAGAGAGCGGCGGGGGAGAGAGCGGCGTGGGGGGGGGAGAGCGGCGTGGGGGGGGGGGAGAGAGCGTGGGGGGGGGGGAGAGAGAGCGTGGGGGGGGGGGGAGAGAGCGGCGGGGGGAGAGAGCGGCGGGGGGAGAGAGCGGCGGGGGGGGGGGAGAGCGGCGTGGGGGGGAGAGCGGCGTGGGGGAGAGCGGCGTGGGGGGGGGAGAGCGGCGTGGGGGAGAGAGCGGCGTGGGGGGGGAGAGAGCGGCGTGGGGGGAGAGCGGCGTGGGGGAGAGAGAGCGTGGGGGGAGAGAGCGTGGGGGGAGAGAGAGCGTGTGGGGGGGAGAGAGAGTGTGGGGGGAGAGAGAGTGTGGGGGGGAGAGAGAGTGTGGGGGGGAGAGAGAGAGTGTGGGGGGGAGAGAGAGTGTGGGGGGAGAGAGAGAGTGTGGGGGGGAGAGAGAGTGTGGGGGGAGAGAGAGTGTGGGGGGAGAGAGAGTGTGGGGGGGAGAGAGAGTGTGGGGGGAGAGAGAGTGTGGGGGGAGAGAGAGTGTGGGGGGAGAGAGAGCGTGGGGGGGAGAGAGAGCGTGGGGGGGAGAGAGAGTGTGGGGGGGAGAGAGTGGGGGGGAGAGAGCGTGGGGGGAGAGAGCGTGGGGGGGAGAGAGCGTGGGGGAGAGAGCGTGGGGGGGGAGAGAGTGTGGGAGAGAGTGTGGGAGAGAGTGTGGGAGAGAGTGTGGGAGAGAGTGTGGGAGAGAGTGTGGGAGAGAGTGTGGGAGAGAGTGTGGGAGAGAGTGTGGGAGAGAGTGTGGGAGAGAGTGTGGGAGAGAGTGTGGGAGAGAGTGTGGGAGAGAGTGTGGGAGAGAGTGTGGGAGAGAGTGTGGGAGAGAGTGTGGGAGAGAGTGTGGGAGAGAGTGTGGGAGAGAGTGTGGGAGAGAGTGTGGGAGAGAGTGTGGGAGGAGAGTGTGGGAGGGAGTGTGGGAGGGAGTGTGGGAGGGAGTGTGGGAGGGAGTGTGGGAGGGAGTGTGGGAGGGAGTGTGGGAGGGAGTGTGGGAGGGAGTGTGGGAGGGAGTGTGGGAGGGAGTGTGGGAGGGAGTGTGGGAGGGAGTGTGGGAGGGAGTGTGGGAGGGAGTGTGGGAGGGAGTGTGGGAGGGAGTGTGGGAGGGAGTGTGGGGGGGAGAGCGTGGGGGGAGAGCGTGGGGGGAGAGAGTGTGGGAGAGAGTGTGGGAGAGAGTGTGGGAGAGAGTGTGGGAGAGAGCGTGTGGGAGAGAGTGTGGGAGAGAGTGTGGGAGAGAGTGTGGGAGAGAGTGTGGGGACGTGGGGGGGAGGCGTGGGGGAGGCGTGGGGGGGAGGGCGTGGGGGGGGCGTGGGGGGAAGAGCGTGGGGGGAAGGCGTGGGGGGAAGAGCGTGGGGGGGAAGGGCGTGGGGGAAGAGCGTGGGGGGAGAGCGTGGGGGGGGGGGGAGCGTGGGGGAAGAGCGTGGGGGAAGAGCGTGGGGGGGGCGTGGGGGGAGGCGTGGGGGAAGAGCGTGGGGGAAGAGCGTGGGGGGAAGAGCGTGGGGGAGGCGTGGGGGGAAGAGCGATGGGGGGAAGAGCGTGGGGGGAAGAGCGTGGGGGGAAGAGCGTGGGGGGGCGTGGGGGGAAGGCGTGGGGGGAAGGCGTGGGGGAAGAAGCGTGGGGGGAGAGCGTGGGGGGGGGGGCGTGGGGGGGAGAGCGTGGGGGGGAGCGTGGGGGGAGGAAGCGTGGGGGGGAGCGTGGGGGGCGTGGGGGGGAGGGCGTGGGCGTGGGGGAGAGCGTGGGGGGGGGGGAGGCGTGGGGAGAAGGGCGTGGGGGGAGGGCGTGGGGGGAGAGCGTGGGGGAGAGCGTGGGGGGAGCGTGGGAGGGAGGGCGTGGGGGGAGAGCGATGGGGGAGAGCGTGGGAGGGAGAGTGTGTGGAGAGTGTGTGGAGAGTGTGTGGAGAGTGTGTGGAGAGTGTGTGGAGAGTGTGTGGAGAGTGTGTGGAGGGTGAGTGGAGAGTGTGGAGAGCGAGTGGAGAGTGTGTGGAGAGTGTGTGGAGAGTGTGGAGAGAGGGGGGAGAGAGTGGGAGAGAGTGTGGAGAGAGTGTGGAGAGAGAGTGTGGAGAGAGAGTGTGGAGAGAGTGTGGAGAGAGAGTGTGGAGAGAGTGTGGAGAGAGTGTGGAGAGAGTGTGGAGAGAGTGTGGAGAGAGTGTGGAGAGAGTTAAGGAGAGTGTGGGGAGAGTGTGGAGAGAGCGTGGAGGGAGTGTGGAGAGAGTGTGGAGAGAGTGTGGAGAGAGTGTGGAGAGAGTGTGGAGAGAGGAGGCGTCACAATTCTTTTGATATGATGTCACAATTGATGCTGGGACCTGATACTGCAGGCAAGAAGCTGCACATACTGGCATGCACTCATGTGTGTGCGTGTGTATGTATGTGTATCTATCTATCTATATCTATATATATATCTATATCTATATATCTATATATCTATATATCTATATATCTATATATCTATATATCTATATATCTATATATCTATGTATCTATGTATCTATATATCTATGTATCTATATATCTATATATCTATATATCTATATATCTATATATCTATATATCTATATATCTATATATCCAACCCCCGCTTTTGCAAGGAATATTGGCATTAAAGGGCTTGTTGTGTGTGTATATAACAACGTATGGATGACAAAAGTAAACAGATGAAAACTTGAGAAAACCACTTCTAATTAATTACTTCAAAACTTTTATAGGAGAAACGACACTTGCAAACTACAATTGATTTGTTTCCAACTTATCCTTAAGTAGGTTTCATAAGGCCACGAGCTGGCAAAGTACATTGCATTCCACGAAAATTAGATGATAAACATGACCAAACACACAAAAACAGGAAGTCTGTTTGCAATATCATACTTGCAAATGTGCCAAAAACTAAACCCTTACCAAAAAATAAAAAAATAAAACACACAAAGTTGAGCCAAAAACAGTTCTTTTATCTCAAAGCTCAAGCTCCATAACAATCAAAGGCATGAATATGAATCGTTCCAACAATTTCACCTTCTGCAGCAGCACAACCTCACGTTCCTCCAAAGCCTTCTTGTGTTGGAAGGTGATAACTTTTACTTCAGAGTAGGTCACCTGCATCCTCTTGTCCACCTGGGTGGTAGCGGCTCTCACATTCTCAATGCCACGCTAATGGTTATAGGGGACAGTAATGCAGCATTGGGTTAAGCATTGAGTAGCTAATCCATTTGTTAAAAGTTCATTCAATCCAGAGCCTTTCAGAGGGATATATATGACAGCAGATCTGAAAACTAAAGTGGACTCACTGAAACTGACAAAGCCCCATGTTCCTTTGGGACCAGGGTGACTATCAAGTCAGCCAATTTATTCACAGATGATAAACCTATCGTGAAAAAATACTTCAGTCATGGTTAACGTGTCATAGCAAAAGTTAATCTGTCTAGCTTCAAAATTTGTGTTAAGAAGAATATAGTACAGTACACCCTTATTTTACGCAGGTTTGGGTCATGCGGTTTGAGCTTTACACACAATTTTGGTGCACTGTTCCGTTTTTACACAGGTTTGGCGTCACTTGAAAGCGGTATTCGTCTTCCGCTGTGTCAGTATGTGCACTCAGTAGTGCTGCTGGTAACTGAGACAGCGTACACACAGTCAAACACTGTGCTCCGGTGGAATCAAAATAAATTCCTTTATTTTCAGTTATTATTGCTCTGTGATTTTTCAGCATGGTGCCCAAGAGGAAAACTTACTCGTGGTGAAACAAGTGCAAACAAAATCGAGAGGGGGGGGAGGGAGAGTGAGAGTGAGAGCGATTAGAGAGATTACAAAGTTAACCCTCACCAGGACTTGTTTTGTGTGGCATGTAATTAATGAGACATAATTAGAACCACCACTTTATAACTGCTGGCAGTGATTACTGGGTACCAAGACGTCCCGCTTTGATCGGATGCCAGACCCTGACCCATGACATTTATTATTATTCAATTGAATTTAGAATGGGATTAAAATATGTTCAATTGAAATCAAATGGAAGACCAAATCGGTACAGTCCTGCATTGGAGTCATCAGAAGGAACCAAAACAAGCAAAAAGCAAAGATTAAGTCATCAGGAGGAGCCTGGATCGGATTCACATTTCAGCTGCTACTTCTCTGCCCTCAAACTTATCCAGGCACAGCCAAGTGAGCCCTATTCAAAAATAAAAAAAATAAAATTAAAACGTATTCCCATCACGACTAGATCATAAATGTGAAGTTTCATGTCAATTGATTAAGCTGTTCCAGAGAAAACTACTTAATATTTTTCTTTAATCCAATGCGGCTGCTAAACCATGTGACCTATCAATTATTTCTTAAACTTGAATACAAATGGCTTGGGGAACATTTGTGTGAAGTTTCCCCTTGATCTGTCCAACCATTCTTGAGAAGATTTTTATAGGTTTTCAGGTAAATCCAACATGGCTGCCAAACCCATGTCACCTATATCATGTGTGAACCTTTTGTTCATCATGGATAGGCAGTCATATGTGTAAAGTTTTGCCTCTTCCATTCAGCCACTTCAGAGATGAATTTTTTTTTTTTTTTTTAACAACATGGCTGCCAAATCACGTGACCGATGAAATCAAATTTTTTTCTGTGGACCATTTTTCGCTAGATTCGCTAGATTTCACTCAACAATTTTCATGATCATATGTAGCATTCTACATATGCAATTATGACGTCATAACAAAGGCACCTATAACATCATCAAAAAAATCATATTCCCCACGAGTACTTGCAGGTGCCAAGTATAAATTTTTTCTTTGGTGTGGTTTCAGAGACAGGTCCAATTTTTTCTGTTTTTCCAACATGGCTGCCACATGACCGATGACGTCAATCATCATTAAACCATTCTACACGAGTAGTTGCACGTATGATGAAAATTTAGTCTCAATCCTACAAGCAGTTGCAGAGAAAAACACGAAAGTTTTGTGCAGCCCGACCCAAATGCAATACCCTCTCCTTCGGCGAGGGTAATAAAGTCGAGGAAAGTGATGTCTGAAAGTGGAGATTATAGAGAAGCTCGGTCGAGGAAAGTGGTCACGTTATGGCGTTAAGTCCAGTATCTGCAAAATTAGGAAATGCACAAAAAAATGATGGGGTAGTGAATGCTCTGGTTTTTTGCCATGCCCAAGGGCGATTCCTGTAAACCACTCAAGTACATGGCATACGAGTTTTAGGAGAGAGGACAGAGTCCGGATCCTAACCCCCTTTTCCCATAGGCCATTAGTCTTCGTATATGCCGATTTGGTTTACAGGTATGTAAAACAAAGGTTTACTGTGCTGAACATGCAGATGTATTGTTTGGAAACCTATTACGAATGCTTTGGGATTTGGTGGAGCAGGCTCAAAGGGAAAAATAAATAAAATAAAATAAATAAAACCAATAGACAAACCATGACTAAATTTGTCCTCAAATTTTGGCTCGGCAATCCTTTTTGATATTCCACAAATCATCACTTATTTTGCACGTTTATTTTAAATGCCATTTCATTGTTGAGCAAAGCTGTGAGGGTGTGACAAATAGTTCGCGGTTTTTTATTTATAAAGACCTTTGAAAGCATGATAGATTACAAGACATATAATATAACTTTAATATATAATACACATTTAAGGAACAAACTTGGGGTTTAAATTGGGAATGAATACTATGGTCAAGTTAGATAACTTTGCTGAACTGCCAGTCAAGCCTGAAGGCCTTACAGCGCATCTCAAACCACTCACTGTTGATGTGGGAAAACACACGAACAGGAACAAATAACTGACAATGTAGATTCAAGCTTAAAAAATAAAAATAAAACTAATTTTAAAAAGTAGATGTAAAGATGAGATAAAATAACTGTTGAACTACACTAAAGTTGGCCTGCAGATGGCCGTGCACAAATGCACGTACATTACAATAGCTTCTCCCATTCCTTCAGGAACGGGTGAAGCCAACTAACAATTTGAAGCGGTTAAAATTACCAGAAGTGCCTGGCGGCCTCGATGAGCTTCTCCCAAGAGCTGCATTAGGGTTGTCCGTGCACTCGTCACCGCATCCTGCAGGTAACTTGCGTCGTGGCCTGCATGAGAGCCAATTGTGCATTTTCTGCACATGGGAACGACACACGTCTCGCAGAAAAGCCGCACAACCTTAAAGACACAAACCAACAAGGAAGATCCAACAGCAAGAAAATTAATTAACAAAGTGACAGTGCTGAAAGGCAATTGAAATGGCCATTGCCTAAAATCAAAATAGCTTTATCGAGGTTTCTTGTAAGGTTTGAACATTTTCAAATCAAAAGCCCTACTTCCACAGCATTCCCACCAGGGGATGCAATGCATTCAAATGACCATAAGCACATTTGAATATCAATTTTACTTTTACAAGCCAAAAGCAAATATCAAACAAAGCCAAAATTTGCCAACATTGACATCAAGTCATCCCCAGAAGACAGACAGAGCCTCAGTAACCAATTATTGATAAGTTTATTGCTATTCTGGAGACCTGGCAGAAGATGCATTGCATTGTACACTACCCAATACCACAGAGACAGGCACAGCAACTACACTTTGGTGCTGATCAACAGCAATCTATTTAGATGCTGGTCTGATCAATGTACAAATAGTCTGGTTAATATATTGTTCTGCTTCTGCAAAACCTGCACAACTCCGATGCAATGGCACGCAACATAAAGCAATCCAAAGACAGTTATCTCATTAGTACGCGTTTCGTTGGCCCTTTCCGTATATCTAGTGGGTAAATGGGAAAGATGCATAGGGCTTTTACTTAAGTCTTCAGTCCTTTATCCTTTCATTTATTTCATACACAAAACATGCAAGCACATTAGTAACGATGCCAGGAGCTTCATGCAGATTAGTAACGATACCAGGAGCATCACGAGGACACAGCAGAAGCTCATTTGCATACGTGCACCATTTGCTGTTCAAATGGCATGCCATAATCCAACAGACACCTCAACTCAGACCTTTACTATGCTCACCACAACGTAAGAACGCTCACCATAACCACTCCAAACACCTTCTAAAAATCCCCACCACAACCTACATCTGATGCCTTCACCACAAAGGCCACAACCACAACCAACCACCCCAACTGCAACCATCCAACTCAACATCACCACAACACTCCCCTCACTTCCCTATAACTGCTGCAACTGCCATCAACCCCCCTGGATGCTCACCACAGTCTCCAATGGTGCCAGAGCAACGAAGACATTAAGAGCCGGGGTGTTTCAGCGTACAATTTGAAGCACAAACGTGCGCTGGGGCTCATCAAGGATGTGCAGGTAGCTCAGGGCGTTTCCTCAAATGATCACACTCAAATGGAGTCCAGCACACGTTCAGGGCTGGACAGCACTCCCGAAGACCCTCGGCCAATGCTCATTACAAAGCTCCGTCACGTGGCCAGGCTCAGAGGCAACTGAAGCCATTTGCAGTTCTGAAGCCTGGCGGGAAATGGCTAAATTACGGGACAACTGCTATGCACCAATGGGGGAGCATGGGAACACATACAGGGTCTTTTGATCAGACTTTTGGCCCCTCCCTAAGGCTCTATAAAAGAGGCAAGTCAGTCAATCAATCAGTCTCTCCTCCAGGATCTCTCCAGCATCCGAGCGTAATCTCATGAGCCAGCGCAACTGAGCGGAAAGGGAGGAACAGCCAAGTGAGGTGGGCGGGGGTGGAGCGAGCTGTTTCCACGATGGGCCAGGATCACCCCTGGGTCATCAGCGCTCAGTTTCGACTGCATTCAGCAGCCAATATTCACACTTACAGACCTCTCACACAACTCCATCAAGTCCTTCTCTCCTCTATGTCTCATCCACTGAAAATGCACAAGCAAAGAGCATTAATTATTCGCACCTTTCACACCTTCCTCTATAGTCACACTGCACTGCATTTGCACCTCCCACTCTCACACTGAAGACAGCCACAGTTTTCCTCCCTCCTCCACCTTCCAAAGCAATTGGGTTGCACCAGTCTGATCGTGCCAGGTACAATGAGGTCACTACACCTCAACTCTCTCCTCTTCCTGGGCTACCTCTACTTTCCTCAGGTGTGCATGTGTTTGTGATGTTGCCTGTTACGGGGAACACAAGTTAAGATTGTCGAAGTTTATCAGGGTAATTCTGCACTGTCTTTTGTAAATATTTGTATTTCGCTTGCCACACCCACAAATTCCTTGCTTTCCCCTGCTGTACATTGTGCTCCAATTTTCCTCACCTTGTTGTAATAAATTGCTTTGATATAAATGTACCATCTTGTTTTCGTCTTTTCCTCCATTGGTCCAGCATGGTCCGAACATTAGTCTAGCCAGAAGTTAAACCCCAGGAATCTACTTATTAACCGATACATACTTGCAGCTCTGCTTGGCTGCACCTGATACAGTAAGCATAACACAAATATGCATCGAGGATGCGACTCCCCGATAAGGAGACTGCATGTACCACAGTTAAACAGTAGTCAGACAGAGGGCACTGTGTTACGTAGTTGAATTGTTGGCATTCACGGTTGATTATAGGGACCCGCCGCAACACAAACTCATTCGTGTGATGGCCTCGATTCCCAGTGAGGAACCAGGGATATCCCCACCCTCGTACTCCCCCTGCGACACCAACATTTTTTTCAGGAAATCTGCCTCACCAGTTACTGCAAAAGGATCAAGCAAATCCACCTCTAAAATCACTGGAAGAGTTTGTTCCTCAACTTCTAGTAGTCCAGTTGCCAGGTTGAGTACCTTGTTGTTGCGAGAAGTGTATTGTTTTTTGATGGTTTCGTACTCGCATGGGTCTATAGAAAATTTTTTAGCTTGGTTGCCGGAGTGGCAACCTTGGGGAACTCCGATAATTTGTATGAATCCAAGATGGCCACCGCGGACGGAGGTGGAAAATAACTTTTCAACCAATCAACCTCCAATCATGTGCGATACATTTTTACCTTCGCATTCTGCGAAAGGTTATGTATTGGTCGCTGTGTATTTATTTATTTATTTATTTGTGAATATGTGTGTGTGTTTGTTATTCGCATAACTCAGAAAGTATTAAACCAAATCGCTTGAAATTTGGTGGGATGATGCGTTATTATCCAAGGAACATTTGATTAGATTTTGGGAGCGATCGGGTCAAATTCGTATTTTTACCATAGCGCGGTCAATTTTGATCTAATTGGCATGCAACCGATGCCAAAATGTTCAGAATTCATTGCCCAATCTTGTGATGGGCGACATGACAATGACGTCATTACCCTTGTTTTTAAAAGAAAATGTCCCAAATCCTGGCATTATAATCAGTACCAAAATATACGTTTGTGGGAGATGCCAATGATTATTTATTTGTTTGTTATTCGCATAACTTAAAAAAGTATTAAACCGAATTGCATGAAATTTGGTGGGATGATTGGTTATTAGCCAAGGACCATTTGATTAGATTTTGGGAGCAATCGGGTCAAAGGTCAAGGTTATGAAAAGGTCAAAATCGTCTTTTTACCATATCGCGGTCAATTTTTATCCAATTTGCATGAAACTAATGCCAAAATGTTCAGAATTTAATTCCCAATCTTGTGATATGCAACTTGATACAATGACGTAATTGCCCTGACTCGCGGTTGGGGGTCAAAGGTCAGGGGGGTCACGACCTTGCAGATGTGCGTATTTTTATCATAACACAGTCAATTCTTATCTGATTCGTATGAAATCAGCACCAAAATGCTTCTTGTTCTGTTCCCCACACTCTTATGCCAAGAACAAAACAGTAGCGGCGGCGAAGGTATATGCTCTCTCCGAGTGCCCGTTCTAGTTTCCGTATAATTTTGAGGTGAGGAATCGATTTCTGAGGTCAGTTGTGTGGTTCGGGAGTCAAATGTCAAGTTCAATGTCATTTCTGGACTATTGAGGGGTTTAAAACTTTTTGACCCCCGCATCAACTGCAGATCACTCCTACTCGATAGTTTTATGAACGATCCTGTTGATTCTAATCTCACCTCTTCTTCTTTTCAGAGAAACATATGATGGTCGACTCAAGGAGTCTTCTCCCGGTGTGTCAAGGAGGTGGAGAAGAAATGAAATTCACCGAGAGATCGGGATCAAGAAGCTCATCACGTGCACCAAATCCCGTGGTGATGGGGACCTGCAGGCTAAGCTACAGAACATTATTGATGTTGGTGGAGATGCGGCAAGCATCGCCTGCCACAAAGGTTGCGACTGTACTTGTACATCAAAAAAGAAAATTGAGAGAGTGAGAAAGTCACAGAAAAGAAAGGCTGAAGATGAGGGTGTAAGGACAACTACAAGGCCTCATACAAAGGTAGCTGACAAAGGTGCGTTTGAGTACAAATGCGATTGTATGTTCTGAAGCGAGGAATGTTTACCCATTGATGATAGACACCCAAAAAGATGGGACCGCATTCGCGAGTGTATGACCAAAAAACGTTTTGACACAGACCGTAACCCACTCCCAACTATGAAAGATGTGCTCCTTGATGTTGCTGAGCAGCGTAATGATGATGTCGCGAGAAGGGTCAAGTTGCACCTTGCTTTTGTTTCTGATCTACCTTCTGCTGAGTGCAAGTACCACGTCCGCTGCTATAACAGTTTCACGAAAGTCTCCACATATGCTGATTTACCAACTGGTAGTGCAGATGAAAATGCTCTGAAGGAAGTCATTGAGTACATGGAACCGAGACAGGTCCAGAATATGGAATAGTGTTGAACTGCATTCCCTGTACTCAGATCGAGGTGGCAAGCTCGCTCGACGTGACATGTTAAGCAAGTTGACTGACTGCATGAGTAAGGATGTTATCGTTGTTCGGGTAGATGGCTGTGCTGCCATTGTTGGTTTCCGTGAGTCCGTTGCTAAAAGTCTCGAGATAGTTAAGGTAGATGATATTGATGAGAGGAGCATTGCTTCCGTGGTGAGACAGATCAAGCATGAGGCACGGTCGGTCAAGTACAACAGTGCCAATTATGACCTATCAGAATTTACACAGGCCAACACAATCAAGGTGACCAGCCCAAGTTTGTTGAAGTTGGTTTCGGATCTGGTCTCCGGTGGTAAAGTGACCAAGAAATCTCTTAGCCTGAGCCAGTCAATTCAGAGTCACGTTACAGGAACCAGAAATCAGACAAAATTAGGACTGGCCGTCAAACTGTTGCACCGACACGGCAGTTCCGAACTTCTCAAACCCCTTCATGAACATGGCTTCATGACCTCGTATGATGAGGCCCTGAGATTCTGAAAATTGGCCGCTCGTCTACTAGGTGACAATGCACAGGTTCTCCACCGGTTCATGGGGTTGTGTAGAACCGTCGGCGCCATCTTCGCGTGGTTTGACAACTTCGAGCTCCAAGTATTCACACCCAATGGTCGACACACTACCCATGTCCTCTCACATGAATTCCAGCAACCTCATCCCACAGGTATGCTGGAGTATGGCCACACTAAGCCAGGGATGCAGACCATACCTGCAAAATCTGCTGACCAGCAGGCTCCACTTGAACTTGACATCATGAAGTATGGGTGGGAAATAAAAGATGGCACCCCAGTACCAGCAACCTCCGATCAGCCCCCAAGACCCCAAGATCTCATGGATGTAGTGCGGTGCGGCTGTAAAGCGGCGGTGAAGGCGCGCGGCACTGAACGTTGCAGCTATCACCATGGAAAGATATCATGCACCGTGTACTGCGCTTGTGTTTGTCATGACGCCTGCTTCAACCCGTTCAAGACAGGAGACGAAGACCAAGATGAAATGGAAGAGGAAGGAGAAGCAGATGTGGAAGATGAGGAAACTGAACATCTTGATCTTGCATTCAGCTCTGATGATGAATGGGAGTGACATATGCTTTTGTGACTTTTGGCCATATGCCAAAAGCTCATACATGAGAGGCTACTGGTTTTCAGTCATTCCAAGAAATTCATTGGGGGGGCTCCCAAAAAAAAAAACTATTCAATCTTCAAGGCCTGTATCCATAGCTCAATGACGCTATTCTCCCAATACGAGTTAACATCCGAGGATCAAGAGAGTCCTCTGATTGTGTGGAATCAAAAGTTCTCAACATTAGCATCTCCCACAATGAGGCCAAAGCATAAGGACTGCAGGCTTTTGTGTGGTCCAGGTTGGGGCTCTTCTTTTTAAGCACTTCACATGATACCCAAAACCTCTAACCCATACCAGATCCTGCACCTTCAGGATGCCCACATTCTTCCAGTAACCAAACACACAACCCCAAACTCGAGGCTCACTGTAACCTCCCTCCACTTCCCTCTTGTATGAAGAAGTGCACTCTTCCAAGGATTCAAAATCAAGCAATGCACCACAATGTCCTCTCCCCCATCTCTACCCATGAGCTTGCACACATTAACCCGATCCTGTACTGTTACAGGTGACAATTTTCTCCCCTCCCCATGTTGGTATCCAACTGTGGCCCCACTGTCACTATATTGCCATTTCATCCTCAGTGCCCTCACTACTCCATGAGCCTAGATTCAGTCTGGCATATTGTCCCAACAATGGAAGATGAAGTGAGGAAGAATTCTTAAACTTACTACATAGGTTATAGCCACGTTCTGCCTTTAAGATGCAGTTGAGAGAGCAAGAGAAATCAAAGTACATCCTTCATCAAATGAAAATGGAGTCACACAACTTTGGCATGTGGCACTAGAGAAACTGCTCAAGCATATGTGCACACGAATCACCTTCAACATAGACCAGCAATGGATTAGGCAGAGTGTGCTCCTAAACGACTGTAACCAGATTTAAAAAAAAAAAAAAAAAAAAAAAAAAACTCAGCTATCTCCTATGTAATAATGTTAGTGTATCAGTTCCATAACTCCAAAACCATGAAACCTAGCAGCCTGAAACTTTGCATACATAACCAAGAGAACTTCAAGGGGAGTGCATGAATGAAAACTGGGTATTTGGGTAAATTTAAACACCCCATTTGATGATACTTAACAGGATGCTCATCACAACAAACCAAAATAAGGCTTATGAAGATGGTGGCATGACATCTTGGTTGGTCCACTGTGACCTTGCAGGGGTCTTTAGCCAGCATTTCGTTTCGGCCTGCTCAACAATGACTCGACTTGGAACAGGCCACACTATTTTCTGCATGATAAAGCACTCAATTTTTTTCTACTCTTATCAAATGCCTGATCTTCCTACCGATGAATCGCTGCGCACCACTTTTTCTATGTGCTATAGTTTTCAAATTAGAACCTTGGAGTGACTTTATGCATTAAATGATGAGATTTCCATGATGGCCTCTCACAGGTTAAAGTGTACAACTTAATCAAAATCTGTCTTCGGATTTGAGGATCGGAGCCCGTGAACCAAGTGTCAAAATCTGGAGTGAAATCTGAAACTTCATAAATTAGCGATTATTATAACGAAACGTATTTAATTAAAACAAGACTGTGCTCCCTCCCTCCTCCATATTTACACGAAAAAAAAAAACTATCAAAGCAATAAGTTTAACTTTTCAACCGTTTGGACAATTGTATTGAGTGAAGAAAAGATTAAGGAATGTGCCCAAAGTGTAATTTCATCGAGTGCAATGAAAATAATTAAGCTGCAGAATCGCCACAAAGGCTCCCATGGCACGAGCAGTGGATGTGGCGACCGTGGCTGGGTTTCTCCATGCAGAAATCCCCAGTTAGGAATGCAAAATGAATTAAATTAAAAACTATTAACATAACAGGAGAATTAGAATGAGTAAAGCAATGGGACAAAAGTGAATTACGAGTTCAAGAGAGAATTGGAAAATGGTTTCATTGGCGACAAAGAAATGCTTGCCAAAAAGAAAGCAGTGCAGAATACTCTCTTTGGCTTCCAGAAGGTTGAAAGGCCTCAAGCTGATGAACCGACAACATCAACATCCTCAACTCCTTTTACAACAAACACCAACTCCATCACCAAGAAGTGCAAAGAAGCCAGCATGTCCTCGTGGAGTTGCCAGACATGGAGGAAGGGGCAGACAACCCTGAGCCTCTGTCAAACTAATCAGCACCATGCATCCCCACACCACGGCAGGATGGCAGAGGCACTTGCTCTATGCTCTAACCTGGGTTTGAATCTCAACCCAGCTATAAACTGTCATCCCAGAATAATTAAATCGGTGTGTGCACCACTGCTATGGATGTTCAAACGAGGCATCATAGCTGCTGGAATTAGTTGGTGGACATTGAACCCCCATGGTGTCCCACCCAAAGAGTAGGGGAGCTATCCCCAGCATCCTGGCCAAATTCCTGCTCTAACCTACAGGGGGCACTGCATTAGCAGCATTGCCACTCCCCTCAATCAATGATGCTACTCGCAGCCTTACGCGACAGAGAAAAAAAATAGATTTTTTTTTTTAAAGGACGACAACCGGACATATATATACATATACATTATATATATATATATATATATATATATATATATATATATATATATATATATATATATATATATATATATATATATACATATACATTATATATATATTTCATTGTAGTAATATTGTAATTAATTTATTCTGAAAATTTTCCATTTTTAATACATTAAGTCAATGGGATTTTGAAGTTTGATTTGCATCATTTCAATTTAGACGACTTCCAGGAACATATCCATGACGTAAATAAGGAAGTGCCTGTGTATGTATGCATAGATGTATGCATGTATGATCTCCATATGCAAGTTTCAGAAGGTGTAAGAGTCCTCCCAGGTCTCAGAGTATCTCCGTTCTGGTGAAGGATCGCGATTCGTGGCCAAAGTTGTGAAGTTGTGTTCTCAGAGTTTGGTTCTGAGGACTCTTTTCAGGATTATCACCGAGCCCCGGACAGCCTCCAACTGTAATCTGTTTGTGGTAATGTTCCCAGGGATGGTTTGAAGGATCTTTGTGAGGTTCTTCTTTATTACCATTGCTCCAATTATCACTGGTACAATTTCAGCATTCTTCAACTTCCAGGATCTTTTCACTCCATTCTTGAGGTCTTGATATTTGGTCATTTTAATTTCTGCATTGTTCAGACCAAAATCTCTGGGTACTGAAACCTCAATCAATGCCTTCTTTTGCTTTTTGCATAGAAGTACGATGTACGGTCGCAGTGCTCTTTTTTTTTTTTTCCAATGTTCACGCTGGATGGGATTATCATGTCCTTGTTTTCAATGATCGCTTTTGGTTCAAGGTTCCATGAGTTTTGTGCAACTGGGATGTTGAAATTTCTGCAGATGTGTCAGTGGATTACTCGACATACCTTGTTGTGCCATTGTGTGTACAGCTGTTCTGACACGAGTTTTTTTACATCCCCATAGGATGTGGCTTGTGCTTTGTTTCAACCTTGCAAAATCTCCACTTGTCCGATTGGGTCGGTCCTACCATTTGTGTGCTGTCCTTGGTCTTTGGGCATTTATAATTATTTGTTCTCCTTCACAACTGAGAGGGCCTCTTAGCCATTCTCGTGAGCCTTCTTTTGTGCATCCCCAATGTGTCCAACTTTTATGTATTTCTTGTTTTTAATATGCCCCTACTCTTTTGTCTTTCTCCCAGGTGTCACTATATATTCGTTGGCATTTCTCTTTTGTCTTTTTTTTTTGCAATTGTTACGGCTGTATTTGTTGCTGTCTCGGTTTGGTGAGTGACATCTTCTATTCACATCTGGTTTTGGAAGTTTATTGCAAGGTGAGTGAGATAAGTTTTCTGGTTTGTGGTGTTCATGCTTGTACACAAATTGTATTTGATAGTCTGTTGAATTTTTCACTCACTCTGCTCATCATTCAGTCGGAACTCAATCAAATGCACAGAACGACATCAGGCCCACCGCCACATTCTTTCCTTGGCAAGTACATTCTTGGGGTGCACTGATTTTTGTAAAACATTTTGTGGATAGAAGAGTTTCCTCGTTTTGATTTCAGCTTGTGGCCAGTTTACTATTGCACAGCTGTATTGGAACACTGGTACTTGCTCATTGGTTTATGGCTTTGACTGTTTCTTGGGGAGAGATACATTTTTAGGATCTGCTTCATTCTACATCAGTATCCTTTGGTGATCGTTTTGCACATTTTTAATGCCATAGTTGGTGGCACTCCTCCACTCAAAGGTATTGGTAAGATGCTTCATTGTCTAGCGCCTTTATCGAGGTCAATTTTTATGTTATCCGTTTTTGTTGGTCTAACTTGCACGAATGTGCACTTGGGCACACTTATCTTGGCCAAATTCCATTTGGATGTCAAGAGTACCATTTCACTAATTTCAGTTCTGCACAAAGTTTTAAATCATCCATGTACAGTAAATGTGTCATCACCTTCCTAGTTTCTTGGGACGTTCTTTTATTGGTTGTTAGGGTGTATCCGTGTCCTTGCTCATTAATGAGGTTACTTTGTGGAACCAGAGCCAAGCAAACAAAGAGGAGGGGGGGGTGAAGGCCATCACCTTGGAAGATCCTGAGTCGTATCTTCACTCCTGGTATTTGGATATTTCCCTCCGAGTGCTGCAGGATTAGTGTACTATTCCATAGATCCATGGCTTTCTCAATCAGCTTGATTACTTGGAGATTTATCTTGTACATTTGCATGCACTTTATAATCCATGAATGTGGGACAGTGAAAAGCTTATTAAAATCGTCTATACAGGCTATGGACAATTTGGTCCTTGTGTTGCAGTTTTCGAGTATGGCCTTGTTTAATAGCAAGTGGTCTATTGTTGCGCAACATCCTCTCTTGCATCCCTTCTATTCTGAATGCTCGAGCATCAAATTACTTTCGCCAGAAGTTTGGGATCCCATGTGGGCCAGGGCTTTTGAAGTTTGCCAACTTTGTAAGTTCATTTTTTTTCTGCATCTATTACTGGGGGAATTTCCTCGAGATGTTGCTTTTCTTTTCCAAGTTTCAGATCAATTCCTCCTCCTTTTTGGTCTTCATAAATCCCTTTCCAGAATTATGGGTCATCTTTTTCAGGAGAGAATGACATTCTGCTTCCGTTTCCTGAGTTCACAGTATAATATTTTCAGGTGGTTTTCAAACATCTGGCTTTTTTACTCCTGTTAACCTTGTCAGTTTTTTTTCCTGACCATCATTACTTGGCAAAAAAAAATTCACCATTTTTGGCCACAGTTCAGGCAATCGTTCTGAAACTTTTTTGTGCATATGAAGGTGACCGGCCAAGGACAGTAATGCATAATTTTGGTAAAGATATGAATCCAGATACTAGAATTTTTAAAGGAAAACTTCACCATTGAGAAATATGGCAAAAACCAATATATATAGCACAATATTTTGAAAGGTTAGGGATGGATTTGCATGAAACTTTGGGGACATGTTGAGTGTGTGACAAGGATCAATCGATTCAATTTTGGTGAAGAACTGAATCCAGATCTAATAATTTTTAGATCCTCGTGGAGGATCTCCAAGTCTGACTCACGTTGTTGTTCTTCATCTTCTTCCTGTGGACTTTTTTGTTTCACAGCCTACAGTTTTCATCGAAACTTCCTGAAACTTGGCATATAGATGTAAAAATACCCCGCGCAGACAGTAACAATCTCGGATTTTGAAAATTCCTCCGAGAAGAAAAGTTATGACGTCAAAATATCTCCGCGAATGGAAATCGCCGAAACTAGGCAAGCTTTTTGAATTCTGTTTGCGGGAATCGAACAGGGCATTAGCAGAGATGAATTACCACACACATGGTACATCACTATGACGTCATATCAATTTTTATGACGTCATTCCTATTTTTTGTTTCACAACCCAGAGTTTGCATCGGATCTTCTTGAAACTTGCCATGTATATGTAGAAAGCCCACGCGCAGGCAGTAACCATCTCCGATTTTGGAAATTCTTTCTAGAAAAAAAAAAGTTGACATCATAATATCGCAGCTAATGGAAATCGCCTATACCATTATCTCCGAAACTAGGCAAGCTGTTTGAGGGAATCAAGCCGGGCATTAGCACAGATAATTTATCACAAACCTGATAAATCACAATGTACATCACAATTTATCGCATACCTGATACATTACATCAGGATGCTTTTTCTGATCAGTATGAACAATTGAAGGTCATCCCAGGCTAATTTGTCAGGTGGGGATAAAAAAAAATAATGACGACGTCATCGGTCATGTGGTTTGGCAGCCATTTTTTCCACATAAAAAACCTTCAAAAATCTTCTCCAAAACAGCTGAACAAATTGGGCCAAAACTTCACAAGAATGATCACCTATCCATGGAGAACAAAAAGTTCTGAGCACCCATATGACCTATGATGTCATATGTCACGTGGTTTGGCAGTTATGTTTTTTTGAAGAATAAACCTATAAAAAATCTCTCCAGAATGACGGCAGATCGAGGGAAAACGTCACCATGTTCCCCAAGCCTTGGGGATACCAGGATGTTCATGAATAATTGGTCACATAGTCTGGCAGCCATATTGGATTGAACTAAAATCATAAAATAATTTCTCTTGAACTGCTTCATCATTCGACGTGAAACATCAGTTATTATCTGGTGGTCATTGGAAATATGCATTTTAAAAATTTCAACCTGATCAGACATGGTCTGACAACCAGAATTATTTAATATTTTGAATCTGGTTTCTGGGATTGAAATCAAACTTTGTGCCAGTATGTATAATGATGTAACAATGTGGGCAGAGGCATATCTGGCAACATCAAAGAGTGCCCTTCTAGTTATTTATTGAAGCTCTTCTGTTCTTGCGGTGTTACTTTTTTGTGAATAAGTAGTGCTGCTGCAAAATTGAGTGCATTTCTTTCAGGTGGGCCGATTTTGGAAATAAACTTTTAAAAGATTTGTTTATTCTGCTGATTAGTATTTTTGTGACTTTATTTTGGAATCAAATTGGGCACGATTTCTTCAGTTAGTGTCATTCTCACCTGTAATTGTATGAGTCAGCTAATATTCTCGTCGTCATCGTCCTCCTCCTCTAGGCACGCGGGTGAGCATGTGTGTGCGCGTGAATAAAGCAAAACAATTTTTATGAACTCCCAATTACTGTTCTGTGTGTTCCCTCTGTCTGCTCCCTCCCAAGTGCAGAACACGCCCCCTCTGTCTCTCACCCCTTTCTTAGTATTCCCATCAGAAAAGAGTGGCTCATAAAAAATAGGTAATGACCAATTCTCCCCAAGGTGGACAAAAGGAACGATTACAAAAGAGTTTGTAACTACTTAAATGATCAAGCAGACCAGGAAATTAGGTCACTGATAATAAAATAAAAACATTTTTTGAACAGACCCTACCTTTATTTACATCATGCATGTGCCTTGGACAAAGGACTACGAGACTGCAAACACAAATGAAAAAAATATATATAACCAGGCGCAACAAATCCCGCCCATTTTGTAATTTTGACCGATGACCATGACCCCCAAAATTTCGGACCCTACCGATCTTCACAAATATGCATTTTTCACTATAGGAATGGGAAGGATTATAAGTGACAAATTGAAAAAGGTTCACTATAAGCTTAGTTTGAAGTAAATCAGATCATTTTTGATGAAGTTATGAGCGAAAAACGATTTTGATCTTTTCGTGACCTTGACCTTTGAGCCAATTGGACCCAAAAGTTAATGGGGTCATCCAAGGTTCATTGCCCACCTGTGGATTAAATGTGATAGTGTTTGCTGAAGCCGTTTTGCCATAAAGTTGCTAACAGACAGACAGACAAACAAACAAAGACAAACAAACCAGACGATTACAATATCCCGCTCCCTCCCTCTGGGGGGCAGGATAAAAAGTTCACCAGAAGAGGATCTTGCTTTCCAATCTTAATCAACATCTGCGTTCAATCAATCTAGGGCTCCAAGTCTTCATAATGGGCCATCAAATTTTGCAATCTTTGGCAACACTGGGATATTTTTGGAGCAAAGTGCAAGCTCCAAATTATAGGGTGTCCACAAATTACCATCCCAAATTCAGGCTGTAATATATATATATATATATATATATATATATATATATATATATATATATATATATATATATATATATATATATATATATATATATATATATATATATATATATATATATAAAAAATGGGATACAGTGAAAACATTTACCAAAATTTTACACTATTTTTCCCCATTTCTAGATGTCGCCTGTGACAAGTGATGTCACATTTACTACAAATGGCATTCCACTGAAAACAAGGACAAATGTGTCCAAGAGCCACGTCCTCAAGGTTTTGGCTTCACCAGACGAAGAACAAGAACAAGAACAAGAACGCAGAGCTCCCTTAGAGCCAGCGTTCACAACGCGACATGGCTAAAAACAGTGTTGTCTGGTTTGTAGAAACCAAATGAGCTACACAGGTTCAACAAAGCTTCGGGACAACCTATCAAAGGCAACCACCATTGAGAATGAGAAAAAACGATTTGTGAGTGGCACAAAACGTTTATGGAGACTGGTAGCATCCTGCAGAGGAAGGGGGCAGGCCTGCCAAGCACACATGGTGAGGATGTTGAGCATGTTTGCAAGTCGGTTCAGCACAGTCCCCTTAAGTACTGATGTTAAATGGCAATTTGAGAAATGTTGACAATAAAGCAAACATTTGCACATGCAGCAAACCACATCATTGCATCCCATTATTAAGGTTCAACTTTGGAATGGCAATTTGTGGACACTGTATATCTTGCAAGCAGCACACACTAGAGCAGAAAGACAGCATTTTGGAATAATTTAACTTTCACCAGAATAAATTACAAATTTGATTTTATAGTTCTAATCCCCCTTTATTGGCACAATTGAGGTTTAGAAGAATTTCACCTGAGTGGCATGAAGGTTGCGAAAACATCTTGTAGTTTGTGATCGACACAAAATGAAATGATTTTTGAGAATACAAACTTGGAAGCATCTGTTGCAAAACACCTCAAAAACTAGGTCTTTTTAGGGGAGCCCAAACTCTGGAGGCACAATTTTCAAACAATGATCCCAGTGCTAAAAATTTTGGGTTCCCATGAAGGATGTCAAGGGAACAAATTTGGAGATGGTCAGGTGCAGAAGATTGTCAATTTCAAATGCATACATTCAAACCTCTGTTCTACTTATCAATGAATTGGAGGCCATAAATTAGGAGGTACAAAAACAATTTGGCTCAACTTTATAATTTGTACAGCTCAAAAATACTTATTAAATTCATTACGAGCACAGCTAAGTAGCGTTTTGGTAAAGCACAATGCCAATGCTTGTCCATCTGATTTAATGTGGAACAAATAGTTCCTAATATGTATCATATGTGCGGAACAAATTGCAAGGTTTGTCGAGATTACCTTTATGCTAAAAGTAGTGCAAAGTTTAAAAAAAAAAAATTGACAACTGTTGTAGTTAGACTTTAACCTACATATAAATTCCACCAGGGTTCAAGAGATTTCCAGATATAAATTAGTTGAGCAAGTTTGAACAGTTTATAGAATGAGGAACTTCTGTGAATGTTCTATGTGTCAGAGATATACAAATGGCAAACAGCGTGGAAGTGTCTGCTGAGTCAAGGACGGAGAGAATATTTAAGATTTGAAGCTATTTTGGCCTAGCAAGCAAGGTGCTCGACTGAATACAAGGTTGGAAAGCAGGATAAGAGGTTTAAATAAATAAATAAATAAAAAAGGTTGACACCAGCTACGTCAGCTTCTTACCTTATGGTGATGAACATACTACGACGTTTTTTCAATTCCATCGGTTATAACATGGCATTAAAAAATAAAAAACCAATGTCACCCGCAGGGTGACCCGTATCTTTCCAAAAGGTGACCACGTGTGACTTCTTTAAGGTCACACTGAGGTGAACAGAGCTGCTATCCACCAGGAGCGACTCCTTGAGGAATATCTGCCTACGAGAGATTCCGATGAGAATCGTTCTACAGAGTAACCATGAAAAATATGCGTTTGCCTCGTAACGTCACCAAATGACGTCATAATGTCTCAAGCTTGACAGATCTAGAAAGCACTCATCGAGGTGTTCAATTTGAGGTACTACACGATATGGTTCCTAAAACTTGAAAATTTGACCTTGGGGTCAAATATGTTTGACCTCAGGCGCTAACCATGAAGGTCAAGGCCAAATGCCACCAAAAATTAATCAGCTGAGCACCAGACCATGAACTTTAAAGACGATCCGATCAAAATTACTCAAAAAAATAAGGGTTTCCTCGACTCCCCTGATTTGCAACAAAGTCACCTTGACCTTGAAAATTTTATGCGCTGAAAGGGACCTCTATAGGCCTCTGATATGCGAAGTTACAAAAATTTCCAATGATAACTGTGCTCTGCAGAGTGATATATACGCGATTACAGACCAAAAAAAATAATAATAATAAAAAACATATGAAGGTCAAGGTCAATCGCCACCAAAAATTAATCAGCTGAGCGCCAGACCATGAACTATATTCCCATGAAGTTTGAAGACGATCCGATCAAAATTACTCAAAAAAATAAGGGTTTCGTCGACTCCCCTGATTTGCGACAAAGTGACCTTGACCTTTGACCTCGACCTTCAAAATTTTATGCGCTGAAAGGGACCTCTATAGGCCTCTGATATGCGAAGTTACAAAAATTTCCGATGATAACTGTGCTCTGCAGAATTTTTTATATGTGATTCCAGACAAATAAATAAATAAATAAATAAAACAAGCTGACTAACATATCTTGCAAAACTTCGTTTTGGCAAGATAATAATTGTACCCATGAACCACACATCACAAGATGCGACATTTATAAAGTTGTAGCCACACAGCTTGTTTTAGGATCCCCAAATAAGCTGTTTGACATTAAGTGGAGAAGGATCTGACAATCAGAACGCCAGCAAATCACCATACCATGCAGTACACCGGCATTACTCTTGGGTCAGGAATAAAGTTTAGAAGCTGGTGTGATGACAGCTTGGTCCTCCATTTAGCCCAAATCACACCAAATTTGAAGTCAGTGAAGGAGGAGGAAGAAAATAGAATAAAAATAATAGTCAAGCTATAGGAATGGGTTTTTGCTCTTTACTTTCGTTCCACGTGTACATGGAAGTCTTCAAAATACAAACATTTATGAGTGTGTCAAAAGGTAGTTGCAAATACAACTGGCATTGAAGCTTTTCAAAGCAGATGTGTTTTGATGAGACTTCAAGAGGAAGCCAAGGATTCAGAAACTGAACACAGATTGCTGCAAATTTAACATGGCAACAAACCTGGTGGAAACTCAATGTGTCGACTTGTTAAACCCACTTCCGCAACAAATTGTCCGATTCAAGTTGCAGTGCACGATGCGAACATGGACAACAGGGAACAAAATATCACCATTTCTTTCACTATTGCATCTCAATTGTCCAACAGTTTGAACAGCCCTCAATGCACATTCATATAATTTGCCGAGATCTTGTGCATATGTACACAATTGACAAATCAATCAAGAGCTACAATCACAATGTATGCATGACTTACTTATTTACTCTTCTGCAATTTCAATTTACTTTCATGCATCATCCAATTCCGCTCCAAAAAGTAAATTAACTACAAGGGCACTCGGTAGACCGTATACCTCCCCACCAGGCTGATTTGATTACATTTTGTGTCTCAATGATAGGCCGAATATGGATTCAGACCTGAACTAAAATTTAAATCGGCTTGTTCTCATCACCTAACCAACTTTCGCTTGAATCAGTCCATTACTTTATTTTCAGATATCGTGCTACATATCATTTTAGCAGCATCACTCAATGGTGAAGAATCACTGAAATTTGTTTTTTTTTCTCTCTCTCTCAGATCTTCACCAAAATGTAATCATTTTGTTTGCGTCACAACCCCAAGCTCTCCACCAAATTTTGTCTGAGTCCATGCACAACTTGAGATATCCTATTCAGAGAGACAGACAACCTGACAGAGAAAACAACCTCCATCCACCTTCAGTGGCAGAGGTAAAAGTAAACATCACTTTCAGGCTGTGGATGAGGCAATCTCAGGTGCAACATGACCACCATTTGTAGGCGTGTTGCATAACGCTTGCAATCATGTCCTGGGATCGAGTTACATGGCTAAATGTTGGCACACGTCAAAAATTCTCACAATTGAAAAAAGAATAAGTTCAAACAATGGGGGGGAATTCATAAGTGCCATTAAAAAAAATTTTTTAAAGAAAGGCAATTGCAGACCAAGAAGTCATTTTGTGAAAGGCTCCATTTGGAAGAGTCAGAACCATCTGAAAGCAAGATAATCCAAACATATACACATGTACTTTCTATTTTCGTGGTAACATGGCTATAATTAAGATCTTGAAGCAAAATCATTCCCACCCCCCTCAAAAGCAAAGCAATGAAGCATCGTCAAAACACAACTGACAGGCAGGTCACAACTGTATGAAGCTCAGGTTGACAAATTTAACAAGAGCTACAAATTCAATAGTTTACGCGAGAGGTCAAATTGGTCCGTCATTGGAAGTTCTAAGCGGAGAGCAAATAGGAGCTTCGCAGTGCAGCTCAAAAAAAAAAAAAAAAAAAAATAAAAGAGTAACTTATATGTGTGTTTCTATCTTCTGCATGTGGTTCATGTAGAAGTTCCACCAAGAACCTCAAAAATCACCAAAAATTAAATAAACAAACTTTTCATGTCATCCTAAGTGTGTTACACTTGCAGCCAAGGGATAAACAAATTTGTGAACTTTCTGGCCACGAAGGCCCTTTGCACAACAATGACAAACGCCCGGGTGAAAGTGGAGATAATAGAGTCCAAATACGCCAAGGAACAGGTAGCTTCAACTTTGTTAGCGATGAACGAAAAGTGCGGATAAGGGCTTAAATTCTGAAAGATTTGTCCTCAACTCGACAAGACAAAACACGACTCCTGCGGACAGCTCGCTGATATTTTATTTATTTAAATGATTAAATCCTCGTCGACCTTTACATTTAATGACATGTAGGACAGACGGGGGGGGGGGGGCAAGCATGCTATACGAGACTTGAACCTTGGGGTTCTCTTCAATGCAAGCCAGGTGGGTTGAGACAGCCATTACAGCAGAAAACTCCCACTCCCTCCAACCACCACCACTACTACTACGACGAAGGTTTGTCCATTGCAGCACAACTTTATATCCTCCACACTCCCAAACCAAGGACAAACTCACCCACCATACTCCAATGAGCCTCTGACGCACACAATACCGCCGAAAACTCCGCATTTCAGGCAACTCCGAAATGACGTCACAACCCGAAAACAAACTCAT
Source organism: Eptatretus burgeri (assembly GCF_056783735.1). Classification (NCBI taxonomy): domain Eukaryota; kingdom Metazoa; phylum Chordata; class Myxini; order Myxiniformes; family Myxinidae; genus Eptatretus; species Eptatretus burgeri. The sequence goes on from NC_140967.1 coordinate 57,664,594, forward strand.
CCCCTTGGGTCGGAGTCGAGGCGAATTGGTAAATATGGACAACATGACAAAGCCGTTATCAACATGAAGAGGAATGCTCACGCCGGGGTCAAAGGTTCAATCACTGTCATAAAGGTCAGGGTCGTCGCGAGCAGGGATGTGGGGGTTGGGGGGGGTCTTTGTCTTTTTGGTCCAAGACTCTCGACCAGACTGGAAGAACCTGCTACAGAGAACTAGACCAGGAAGAGTGACCACTCGGGACGAGATGGACGTGGTTGCGCGGAAATGCGTAAAGCTATGGAAATGCAAAGTTTCGAGGAACTTTTGGACATTTAACAAACAAAACATTGCGCTGCATTACACACGGGGCAAGGGTCTCACGAAACTCAAAAAGTTTTTTTTTTTTTTTTAAACTGCACATTAAACCTTTAAATATATATATATATATATATATATTTAAATAAAAAACACAAAATCCACGGAAAACCTTCATGTTCTATTGGAATCGTTGAACCAGCATCAGGTCACAAACTTTCATGGTGAACCCCCGAAGGTACTCACCTCTCCTTCATGCTGCCGGCAATGAGCGAAGCGCTCCTCGCGAATTACGTCGCTCGGTGTATCTTTGTCAGAAGGTCGGTCTTCCTGCTCCTCGGGGGTCGACCAGCGGATGCGGTGCTCCTTGGTGAGCTTGACCCTCTGGTGAGCGTGCACGCAGTCGGCGCACAAGCGCTCGCTGCAGTCGAGACACATGGCCGGAGCGGCGGAGCCGAAGTTACAGGCGCGACAGCGACTGGACCTTCCCGTTCCGGGGTACGAGCCCAGTCTGCAAGCCGCGAGCTCTTCCTCGGCCGACGAGACCATGTCCAGGATGGTGTTGATGACGAAGTTCGGCATGAGATGCTCTGCGCCCGACTCATTTGGCGACAGTTCAGAGTCATTGAACGCGAGAGAGTTCGTAGCGTCGTCTCCCGACGCGGCGTCCGCACGAACACCCGACAGTGGTACCACCACGTCGGCGGTCGCGTTCGCTGCGCCGAGATCTTGCAGCGAAGGAGTGGCCGTCATGCGGGTAGCCTCGCACAGGGCAGAGGGCCCGGCGAATGCAGCCATCCACGAGCAAAGTGCTCACACGGGGACAAGCAGGGAAGGCTTCTGGTGGGGGTGAAAAATAGCGGAGACGGGTGGGAATCCGGGTGGGAATCCGGGTGGGAATCCGGGTGGGAATCCGGGTGGGAATCCGCGCGGAAATTGTAAACAGCTTGTTCGGGAGGAGTCGGCCAATTGGCAGAGTGTTGTCTTCGGCAAAGAAACGCAGGTAGTTAGGTACCTTTCGCTCACCCTCTGTGTGTGTGTACCTGTGTGTGTCTCTGCGTCTCTCGGTGTTTTAATCCTCACGTCCTTCTCACAACGCGTTCAGCCTCAAGGTAACGCAGCGCACGTGTGCTCGTTACTCCCACCTGGGGAAAAGGTGTGTCGGACAGGTGAGCAACGGCGCGTGCCTATTAATCTCGTCGTTACACCACGGATCGTTTCTCGAGTGTTGTGAATGTTCTTAAATGTGACTTTTGAAGTTGTACGAAGTCGGTAATTATTTAATTATTTTTTTTGTTAACACACAATATGCGTTAAAATTACACGAAAAACTTTTTCTCGTGAGACGTTCGTCGAGCTTGTCTGGTTAAATCGCTTCGACGAGTTCATCGTTCATAACCTCAACAACAATATCGGTGAACTTTAATTTTCAAATTACCGACGATTTTTTTTTTTTTTTTTTACAAACGGACGATGTGACTCCACCGCGCGCTTTGTATTAATAGAGGGGTTAAACCACAACACCGCACACAATGAAATGCTTCACTTATTTCACCATGATTTCACTTACACTCGTGTTCATGCAACCAAATAATTTTAAATCAAGAAGAATAATAATAAGAACAATTCTTTATTAAAAACAATTATTGACACGTGCGGAGTGCCGTCGAGAGTCACGTGCTGAATTCGCTAATTTTTAGCTCACCTGTTCGAAGAACACAGAGAGCTATAGCGATACCCCCGGTGTGAGCGTGAGCGTGAAAATGTTAAAGGTTTTTTTTTTTTCTTTTCTTTCTAATGTTTTTATCCACCACACTATGTTTTTACTGATTACAATATACAAATACATATATTGCTTTAAAATTATTTGGATCAGACTTCACCGCAATGCTTTATAAAAAATATTAATTATTAGACGAGTCTTTTAAAAACGATAAATGTATAAACAGGCGAGCATTGGGTGGCTTTGACACCAACTCTCTGGTTTTCTTAAACGACTCCACTTAACATTAACTCCCAAACTTTTCTCGAATTTATAAATAAATATATATATATATATTCCCTATGGGATATTAAATAATAAACGAGGAATTAATAAAATGATCAAGCATAAATCAATTTAAGTTGTAAATAAAAATTTTTTTAAAAAGAATAAATTATGAATGAAGCATAAATTAACAACGGTTCTGTATTAATGTCATTTTTTTTATGAATCTGCACTTATTATTTTATTAATCACTTTTTTTTATGAATCTGCGCTTATTATTCGGAATTGAATGTCGTCATTATTAAATTGCGCGTATTCATGATCATTCAGCACGTCTGGAAATGAAGTTGTCAAGTCTGCAGCGAGAAAAAAATATAAATAAACGGTTATTGTGAATGATTTGTCATTTTATTTTCGTATTTTCAATGTGTTGGCATCATCTATGTTAGGCGGTGTATTTAACTCGGGGTTCATGTTCCAAAACGGTTCGCTAGTTTGTTCGTTACCGTTTGGTTTTGTCGTTAAATTTGACTTGCATTTTGGAACCCGTGTGGACCTAACATGTTTATGTCCATGGAGAATGTGCACAAAAAAAAAAAATCATATGTGTGAACATTTTCTTCCTCATGGATAGGTGGTCATACTTGTTAAGTTTCACCTCAATCTGTTCAGCCACTTCAGAAAATAAGATTTTTGAAGGTTTAAATAAAAAAAACATTATGGCTGCCGACTCACATGGCCAATGACGTCATGAGTTTTCTGTGGACCATTTTATCCCTAGATGACCGTCAAAGTTTTTCATACTCATCTAATATAGCGTTCTACATGTGCAATTATGATGTCATAACAAAGGCACCTATGATGTCACAGTAAAATCACCCTTATTCCCCATGAGGAGTACTTGCCATGTGCAGAGTTTCAATTTTTTCCTTGGTGCGGTTTCAGAGATAGAGGTCCAAATTTTTTGTGTTTTTCAATATGGCTGCTCACCACGTGACATATGACGTCGTAATTATCATTAAAACATTCTAAATGAGCAGTCGCACCTTTGGTGAAAATTGCGTCTCAATCCAACAAGCGGTTGCGGAGAAAAACACGAAAGTTCTGGGTAGACAAACAAACAAACAAGAAGACGACGTCGTCATGCAGAACACAATACTTGCAAAATCCACAAAACAAATTTGACCTCAAAAATAATTGGTGGTTGAATTCAATGACCAAAAATGCAACTCCTCTTCAAATTACAAGTTAATGGGATGAAAATTGACAATTTTAGAAATTCCGCCTTTATTGACCTTTTGGCTGATGGTCCTCAAAAATAATTGGTTGAATTCAGTGACCTGACAAACAAATCCTCTTCAACTTTCAAGTCAATGGGATTAAAACCACCTTAGATGCTAACATTAGGCCTATGTTGACCTTTTGGTCAATATTGACCTAAAAAATAAATGGTTGGTCGAATTTAGTGACCTGAAATATATCCCCTCTTCAAATTTCAAGTCAATCGGATTAAAATTGAGGATTTTAGAAATTTGGCTGATGTTGATCTTTTGCCCTTTCGTGACCTCAAAATGAATAGGTGGTTGAATTCAGCGACCTCATATGCAAATGCTCTTCAAATTTCAAGTCAATCGGATTAGAATTGAAGATTTTAGAAAATTTAAACACAAACAGACAGAAAGGGGTGAAAACAACCTCCTTCACCTTCGGTGGTTGAGGTAACAACAGATTGTCAGTGTCTGGGTTGCCACTTGAATGGCCACCTTGAAGCTCAGATCTGTTGACATGTGATAATTCACTTTGCGGTTTCTTCAAAGAGATTGTTGCACAGCAGCACTACGAAACCAATGATGACCTTAAAGAAGCAGAGAAACTTGCTTTTATTTGGATCACGCCAAACATGCTCTGGAAAATGTCCCACAGAACATGCTGTGCAAAATTATTCTCTGTAATGACAATGATGGAACACAAACGGATCCACGGGACACTTAAGGCTCGTATCATATGATGTAAAATGTGTAATAAAGTAAAAGAGTGCTGTGCTGTATGTGATATAACATGTCGAACTATTCAGTGGTGTCAGATAATATGCCGAAAGGCAGTGTCACAATTTTTACAAGGGTGACAAGACATTATGGCCACTTTGTAGAATGGCACTCAGTGGGGTGCAAACCTCCGCCAAGCTGAACAGTTTACATTTTGTATCCCACTGATAGGCCAAATCTGCATCTGGACCTGAACCAAAATCGAATCGGCTTATCCTTGTCACACACTCAACCTGTCCACCAAGTTTTTGTCTGAATCTGTCCATAACTTTTTGAGATATCGTGATATACTGTATATAGTTTTGGACCGATCTCTCAATGAAAAAAGAATCACTTTAAAAATTATAGGATCTGGATCTTCACCAAAATCAAATCAATTCTTCCTCGACACACACTCAACCTTTCCACCAAATGTCATCCGAATCCATCCACATCTTTTTGAAATATCATCCTACATATTATTTTTGGCAACCATCTCTCAATGCTGAAGAATCACTTGAAATTTTTTTTTTATCTCGGATCCAGATCCGGATTCAGATCTTCACCAAAATCAAATCACTTCGTCCTTGTCACACACCCAACCTGCCCACCAAATTTTATCTGAATATATACATAAAGTTTTGAGATATCATGCACACAAACAAAAAACAAGAAAAAGACGCCGGGCAGAGCACGATACTTGCAAAATCCACACCCGCCTCTCCAAAGATTGCCATGGATACATCAAATTGTACATTTCATTAATATTAAAATTGACAATCTTAATCAAAGCTCAGGTCAATCAGATGAAAACTGATTATTTTTCAGATTGAAGTTGATTTTAGAAGTTTGACCTTGAGTTGACCTTTGACCTTGTGACCTCAAAAATAGTTGGTTTCCAAATTCAGTGATTCCATATGCAATTGCTGCTTAATTTTCAAGTCAATCGGATGAAAATTGACGATTTTTCAGATAAATATTGATTGTTTTAGAAGTTTGACCTTGAGTTGACCTTTTTGACCTCAAAAATAGTTGGTTTCCCCATCCAGTTGTGCAATATGCAGATATTGTTCAAATTTCAAGTCAACCAGATGAAAAATGCCGATTTTGAGAAATTTGACCTCAAGATGATCTTTGACCAAGCTGTTAGGGTTAGAGTTAGTAACCTCAAAATCAATAGGCTTCTCAGTTGAGACTACCTCTACGTTTCATGACGATCTGTTTGGAATCTGGACACGCAGGCGATAAATAGACAGACCAACAGACAGAATAACAAAATGAACTGACGAATACACTTGAAAAATCTTTGATTTTTGCAAATAACAAACAAACAGAGAAGGGGATGAAAACATCACCTCCTTCACCTTCGGTGGCGGAGGGAATCATAACAAGGAATTTTGACGAATAAGGAGGTCATTTGGCCCATCATACCTGCACTGCACCAATTACAGATCCAATCAATCCATCCAAAGCATGGGACTCATTTAAAGGCATGATTGTTCTGTCATGTTCATTGACAAAAAAAATGTTTCACAACAAGGAGCATCCTGAAGCCAACGACGAGACCAAACCAATCCAGGTGATCGAACTGCATGGGGGTGAAAACGGGTCTTTGACGTCGCACGATAAGTACGAATGAGAAATGAACCGATCCGTGGTGTCTCTCGAAACGCTCGTCGAACCCGCTTTGTTCGGTTAAAGGTTCTTTCCATTGTTCAGCACAACGGGGGTTCCATTCGCGCACGTTCACACCGGTTCAGGTGTAATCAATCATTCGGAGATATCGTTTCTGATTCCGATGAACCGAACTCTCGACGAAGCGTCGGTGCTGCCCGAGTAGTTTGTTGGCAAGGGGGAACACTGGGTGGTTTGCCATTGCCTTCACAGCATTGTTTGTCCATCAAGGAAGGGAAGGTCTTTGGTATGAGTCGCCCAGGGTCGGAGCGTCGGTCGAACCATTTGAACCACCGACCTCCCGGACTCGGAGAGGACGCTCCGACCGTCCCACCACCGGCTCTGGTTCACATGTGTCAACACAAAGGGAAACACTCGGGCACGAATACGTTTCAGTGCTGTGTTCACGTTTGTTACGTCATTCGTCTATCTCGTTTCCAAATTGTCCGAACCGCTGTCTTCCATCGAGTCTCGCGTTCACGTCCATTGTTCTGTTGGTGAAGGTTTGAAAAGCAGAGCGGACGTGTCCGACAGTTTACCCGATGGTTGCGAGCCTTGTTTGAAAGGGCAATTTTCCATTTTTTGTCGACAAATAATTTTTTTAAATTTCAACTTAAGTGACGTCACAAAGCTGCTTTCTTCGGTCGTTCACAGCACAAGGCTGCAAGATAGCATCGCCGGCTGAGGGCACCACTGTGCCGCTGATGCAGTGCCCTCTGCCGGTCAGGGCACGACTTTGTAATTTGTTCAGGTCTTCAGGGTGCCGGCGATAGCTCGCATCCTCTGCACGAAGGACACCATGGGATCTATAACATCCACCGACAAATGGCGTCAGACGGGACACTCGTTTAACGTGGCTGTGTGGATATGGTCGCGTCGACCGATAACGTATATTTATATATATGACCTCATTTGGGGGTATCCCGGACTCTCACGGAACCCTCAACGTGACTGTGTGGATATGGTCCCGTCGACCGATGACGTATATATATGGCGTCATTTGGGGATATCCCGGACTCTCCCATCTTCACAGCACGGAGCACGTTTCGAATCTCTTATCTCTTACCCGGTTTACCAGGGAGAGAAATGCGGGGTCGTCACACACGTGACAGTCGCGAGCGCATCCTGTGACGACATCTCGAGCACGCAAAGTTACACGAGCCTCACGACGCTCATGTGACCGACCACCCGTCACGCGTCCCGACAAACACAGCCCCTTCCACGTCCACGCTTCCATCCATCACGATGAAATCACACTCTCACCATGACACTCCCATCGGTGACTAACCCCTTGCGTCGTCCACGCATTCATGTACACGTGCATTATTCGCGCAAGTTTGTTCCATTTTGTCCCGGAAGCCGCAATTGTTACTATGGTCACAAATCCCTGTAAACACGCCCCCAACACAATAACCACGCCCCCTCCGCTACTAACCACGCCCCCATGTCATGTGTTTTCATGTGTCCGTGCGTGTTCTGGACTGTGACGACCACAACACGCACGGACACTATCGTGGGGGCGTGATTTGTAGTACAGTCAAAATGTCGGATGAACTCCCACAAATTGCAACAAAAGCAAACTCAACAGATTTTGATTCCTGGATATGTCCTCAGTGACAGAAAAAAAGTCCTAAGGGATCCTCCGGGGGGGGGGGGGGGGAAGTCCTGAAATCATGGAAATCCGATATAGCCGCCACCCGGCTTCGGGGAAAATGAGAAAATTGTAAAGATTGATATTTTAATATGTAAATATATTTTTCTGCATTCTAATTGTTTCTAGTTATGGTCAGTATATTGATATACAAGAATAATTATAAAAAAGTGAAATGTACTGAGGGTAAAATAAAAAAATTACAGCTTTTTTGTCCAAAAATGTCAATTTTTTGACCCCCAAAAAAAATATTTACCTGATACTGATTTTGGCTCCTGGATCAAAAAAAAAAAGAAATGGTGAAGACACAAGATGAAATCAAGTCTATGGCAATACAATATAATTATGTAAATCATTGAAACATGACAAAATTCACAATTCCACTCGGGGCAATCACATCTGCCTGACGAAGGTTTCGAAATGAAAATGAAAATTCACATTAAACTCAGAAACAACATCCATTATAAACTTACTGTACATGTTGAGAAAAATCAAGCGTATTAAAGTTAGAACTGGACAATATCGTCATCATCCTTATCATTGTCACATGGAGTGTTTGTGCAGCCAGAGCCCCTGCAGTTTACACAAGCTGGAGTGCACTCAATGTTGTGCATCTCATGGTGCTACATTCAGCCTGGCAGTTGCACCTAATGACACGTAACATCTTTTCAGGAGCTGGTACTATTGATGTCTGAAGTGGCACAAAACCCTCGTCACACTTCTGCCAACCCCAGTCTGTGGAAGAAGTATGCAAGTCTGACGTCTTGAAACGAATCAAAGACCACCTTCAGGAGCATGCCGAGTCTGCAAAGATATCTTCTAGAACTTCAGCGCTCTGGGTTCAGTATATGGATATGCTAGACATTCTACACAAATACATCCGGGCAGAGTGCACTGGGAACTGGGCACTACATCTACTGGCCATCCAGGAAATGCTGCCTTACCTGGCAGCCTCGGGCCACAACCTGTATGCCAAATCTGCGAGGGTGTATCTGCAGCAGATGTCCAACCTCAAAACTCAACATCCCAATGTCCAACAACGTTTTGATGAGGGGTTCCATGTGGTTCGACAAAGTGATCGCCTGTGGGCAGGTCTTTCATCTGACCTGATCATCGAACAAGTTCTGATGAGAAGTTTGAAGACCAGCGGGGGGCTCACACGAGGGCGAGGAATGACAGAGCAACAACGGCTGGTATGGCTACTATCAATGCCTGCCTGTGCAGAAATAAACCAGGCAATGCAGGAGCTCACAGGTGTGAACTACAACACTGGAGAGCAGAAGAAGGACATGACCGAGGCAAGACAATCTCGTGACTGGAAGGACGCACTATCAGCTCTTCAGTATTTACAGGAACGGAATCCGTTCAGTAGTGATCCACGTCTGAGGAACATTGCCACTGGAGTTCATGCACACCCCACCATCAACGTCGATACAGCACATGCTGTAGGAGCCAAAATATTGAAATCTATGGATGGGAAAACACCTGCCGAGTACACATTTAAGAGGAAAGACCAAGTTGTCACCCTCGGCATGAAGTCATCTGTCAAGATTGATGGAGAGCAAGTCCAGGTTGACCCACAACTCCTCTTCTAGAGACTGATCGCTGTTGCACAGACAGCAGAAGAACTGGAGTCAGCCTTCAAATATGAACTATGCAGCTATCCACCAGCCCTCTTTGATTCCTCTCTTCAGCTCCGAGAAGCACACAAGCCAGTCTTTGCTGATGCCATCTGGGATCTTCTTGGATCCGTTGTCCCAGCCGATATCCCCAATGATGGTCAACAGTATGTTTTGGATGGCGGGGCACTTGTTCAATGCATTCCATGGTCTCGTGGATCCACATACAGAGACATATGCCACCAGTACACTGATTATGTAACGAAGAAGTACGGAGATGCCATAGTCGTGTTTGATGGTTATGAGAGTACCAACACGAAGGACATGACACACCAGAGACGGTCTAAAGGGAATGCTGGCACTACTGTGACATTTACAGCTGACATGCGTCTCACAATGAAGAAGGAACAGTTTCTTGCCAATATTCAGAATAAAACGATTCATTTTTATGTTGAGTGAAGAGTTTCAGAAGAAGAACTGTGAGACACACCATGCCTCAGGGGATGCTGATCTGATTGTACTGAAGGCCGTGCAGTCTGCTACTGTCACCAACACTGTGTTCGTTGGTGATGACACAGACCTCCTATGCAACCATGCAAGCTTAGAATCCCATGACCTCGTCTTTTGTCCCGAGCCAAAGAAGAACACAAAGAAGCCTCACATCTGGAACATCAAGGCTACAAAGAAAATGATTGGTACAGACATATGCAAGCACATACTGTTTCTACATGCAGTTCTTGGGTGCGACACGACATCTCGTCTTCATGGGATAGGAAAGGGAGCTTCCCTCAAAAAGTTCAAAGCAAACAACACATCATACCTATCCAGCTTCCGTATGTGATGTGGCAGATGCAGGAGAAAAAACATTGGTGATAATCTACAACGGAAAGTCAACTAACACCCTGGACACCCTCCGGTATCAGCGGTACTGGGAAAAGGTGGCTTGGAGCTCCTCTCCCGTGCAACCACAGACGTTACCACCAACATCAGACGCAGCAAAGTATCACAGCCTGCGCGTGTATCTGAAAGTCTAAGAAAGGAAGGGATGTGCAGATGAACTTCTTCCGACAGACTAGGGTTGGCAGAAGTGTGACGAGGGTTTTGTGCCACTTCAGACATCAATAGCTCCAGCTCCTGAAAAGATGTTACGTGTCATTAGGTGCAACTGCCAGGCTGAATGTAGCACCATGAGATGCACATGCAAGAAGCACAACATTGAGTGCACTCCAGCTTGTGGAAACTGCAGGGGCTCTGGCTGCACAAACACTCCATGTGACAATGATGAGGATGATGACGACATTGTCGAGTTCTAACTTTAATACAGTTGATTTTTCTCAACATGTATAGTAAGTTTATAATGGATGTAGTTTCTGAGTTTAATGCGAATTTTCATTTTCATTTCGAAACCTTCGTCAGGCAGATGTGATTGCCCCGAGTGGAATTGTGAATTTTGTTTCAATGATTTACCTAATTATATTGTATTGCCATAGACTTGACTTCATCTTGTGTCTTCAACGTTTCTTTCTGTTTTTGTCCAGGAGCCAAAATCAGTATCAAGTAAATATTTTTTTTTTGGGACAAAAAATTGACATTTTTGGACAAAAAAGCTATAATTTTTTATTTTACCCTCAATACATTTCACTTTTTTATAATTATTCTTGTATATCAATATACTTACCATAACTAGAAACAATTAGAATGCAGAAAAACATATATTTACATTTTAAAATATCAATCTTTACAATTTTCTCATTTTCCCCGAAGTCAGGTGGCGGCCATATTGGATTTCCATGATTTCAGAACTTTCCCTCTGGAGGATCCCTTAGGACTTTTTTTCTGTCACTGAGGACATATCCAGGAATCAAAATCTGTTGAGTTTGCTTTTGTTGCAATTTGTGGGAGGTTGACGAAATATTTCTGCTAAAATGCCTGTACGATAATGGTTATTAGCGTGGGAGCAGGGTTATTATCATGGGGGCATGGTTATGGTGGGGTGTGGTTATTCATGGTGGGGCGTGGTGAGTATTGTGGGGAGGTGGTGAGTAATGGTGGCGTGTAGTTATTCATGGTGGGGCGTGGTTATTCCTGGTGGGGCGTGGTTCGAGGGATTTTTTTGGGGGGCATGATTAGAGGGATTAGTGACCGACCATGGGGTTCAGGGACAACATTGAGGGGACAAAGAAATGCATACAAATATTGCATGAGAGTTAGGGGACTGAGGGTGTGAGGGGTGGACCGGAGGATGCAAACGAGGGGTTCGACTTCCTCTTCTGGTGTTTTTTTTTTTACATTTAGAACGACTACCATTTAAAGGGAAAGAAAGACGTTGCAACTTCGACAGATATCAATGTGAGAATAAGTATGGAGCACCTGCGGCGTTGCATGATACAAGTAAAAGGCGAGAGGGAAAGTCGGACAAATATTGGATGTGTACTGAACACCTGCTGTCGGCGGATATATCCGCGTGTGGATAGGTCCTGGAGTGAGGTGCTTGGATGGTTTCGATGAAGTTTACATGAGTGGCCTGGTGACTGATATATTGGTGCGTGAGCGGTCATTGGGACCAGATTAGTCAGGTCAGGCAGGTCAGGCCAGATTAGATCTTAGACTTGCTGCAGGTATCATGTAAACCTGTACTCACCTGTTCCATGGTCGGGTTGTTGGCGACTAAACCGTCTCCCCCACCAAGTTTTCTGGTGAAGAGGGTGTTTGGATATGGACACCCAGCAGGATTAAAAACAAAATCTGTCAAAGGGGGGAGGAGCTCCTTGTGAGCCAACGGACATCCATATCTAGTGCCCAACTGTGTCTGCGGACGTCCTCCTGCAGTTGGGCTACTTCTTATGAAGAGGTTGGTGGCAGGATTTGCACTCCGGCCACCGGAAAACCCTTCATTTCGCAAAACACAAAAACGCAAAGAAGTCTGAAAACCCACTCCGTGGGAGTACCTCCTGTGCAGCTTCCCTTCGCAGGGCAGCTCACCGGATGACGGGATTGGGGAAAAGTCTTCAGGACCCCCAATCGTTGATGATAGGAGGGAAACGACGGGGTAACATTCCCGGGTCAGATTGCGGGAGAGTGTGTCGGGGTGGTGCTGAGGTATCGTCCACCAGACGGCGGTCTCCTTGGGTTAACCTGAGGCGGTTCCTTCGGGTGGGTGCCTGGCATGTCCGATCTCAAAGAGATGATGATCACCTGTCTCTGTTATAATCTGAGCTCAAGCGTTTGGACATCAGTATTGCAGCACTCTCTGAGGTTCGGAGACCGGATTGCGGCGAGATCATGGTGGGTGGTTACACCTACTATTGGTCTGGTCGCTCTGATGGTTACCATGCCCAAGGAGTTGCTGTAGCTGCGTCCAATAAGCTGACTCCAATGACAATTGAGGTAACACCGGTCAACGAGTGTATTATGAGACTAAGGATTCGTCACTCCTTCGGTGTCATTTCCCTGGTCTCTGTTTATGCTCCGACTGAGGCGAGTGATCTCACCGTGAAGGACACATTCTACGCCACGCTCGAGTCTGTGGTTGATCAGTGCCCCAGACGAGATACACTTCTAGTCTTGGGGGATTTCAATGCATCGACTGGAACTGATAGTGATGGTTATGAGACGTCCGTTGGTCCCCATGGGTCTGGAACTGTGAAGTTGAATAGCACGAAGTTCCTTGACTTTGCAAGAAGTCATGGACTTAGGGTGGCCAGTTCATGGTTTCAGCACCCACAAGCTCATCGCTGGACTTGGTATTCCAACGCTGGTGATGTGGCAAAGGAGATTGACCATGTCCTCGTTGATGGTCGCTGGAGGATGATCCAGAACTGCAAGGTCTACCGGAATGCTCAGTTCCTCAATACTGACCACCGGCTTGTTGTAGCAACTCTGAAGTTGCACCTCAAATCCAGGAGAATGGTACCATTCCAGCCTTGGCTGGATGTTGGCAAGCTCAAGAATGAGAGGGTAGCTGAGGAGTTTGCGAACAAGCTGAGTAGAAATTTGGGATCTGGGTGCTTTGGGAGGTCCTGAAGAGTAGTGGAGTGCCTTCAAGACCACCGTCCTTGATGTTGCCGGTGGATGTCTTGGAGCTCACCGCAGGGCAAAGAAGAATTTTGTCTCTCAAGGGACACTGGATACCATTGACCAGAGTCGCAGGGCCAGGCTGAATGGCAGAGCTGAGCTGTTCAGGGAGCTGAGGCGTAAAACTGTACATGCTCTAAGGGTGGACAAGGAGGCCTATGTGCGAGGAATCTGTGAGGGGGTAGAGCATCACCTGTGGTCAAGTGATTCTCTTCCTGCATCACAGGGGAATTTGCGCATTGCATTCATCCAAGCCCATCCCTCGGTGTACTGCAGTTAGAGCAGAGAGTGGTAGGCTCTTGACAGAGGAGTCTGAAGTGAAGGCCCGCTGGGCCAGTTACTTTGAGCGGTTGTACCAGGCTGATCCACCAGCTGTCGAGTTGGATGTCAAGGGTGTTACAATCCCTGTTGCTGACCCTCCAATCAACTGTGGTCCACCTTCGCTTGTGGAAACAGACTGCGGTGAACCGGTTGAAATGGGGTAAAGCTCCAGGGATCTGTGGCATCCATGCCGAACTTCTCAAGGCTGGTGGAAATGCTGCACTCGTGTCGTTGCATGCAGTTCTGTGCTCTGCCTGGAACACAGGCATCATCCCAACTGACTGGAAGAGTGGCCTTGACATCCTTCTCTGGAAAGGAAAGGGTGATCACCAAGACTGCAACGACTGAGGGGTGACGCTGCTCTCAGTTCTGGGCAAGGTCTTTGCTCGGATAATTCTTGATAGGGTTCGCCACCATCTGCTTGAGCACCAGCACCCAGAGCAGTCAGGCTTTACACCAAAGAGGTCAATGATTGACTGGATCCTTTCTCTTTGGGTCCTCACCGAACACAGACAAGAGTTTCGACAGGGGCTGCTTGCAGCCTATGTTGATCTCTGTAAAGCGTTCGATTCAGTGAATCGGGATGCCCTCTGGAGGATTCTTGGTCTTCGTGGGGTGCCACCAAAACTGATCGATCTGATGTCTGAACTATACTCTGGTACTGAGAGTGCTGTGAAATGTGGAGGTACCATCTCTGACTTATTTCCAGTTGTTACTGAAGTTCGTCAGGGGTGTGTTCTGGCCCCCACACTTTTCAGCACTTGTATGGAATGGATTTTAGGGAGGATGTCAGAGAGATCGAGCTGCGGTGCATCGTTTGGGAATGTCAAGATCTCGGACCTTGATTTTGCAGATGATGCAGTCATCTTTGCGGAGACTTTAGATATCCTTTTGGGGGGTTTTTCCAAAATTTGTGAGGTCTCCGAGCTAGGTTTCATATTTAAAACCTCCAAGGATAACTCATTTACTGATTTTTTAAAAATTTGTGAGTCTCTGAGGTAAAACTTATATTCTGGTTCATCAAGGTATAACTTGTTCAGTGGGTATTGTCTTGATAACTCACAATGAGTACCATCGATGTAAAACTCTTTTTCAGGATTTTTCTGGTCTATAAGGTATAACTCTTTGGTTGGGTCATCAAGGTCGAGCTCGTTCTGTGGGTCTTGGTCTCTCACAAGGTCTTCAACCAAACCAACAATTTTGCCCCAATTTGTGGCAAAAGCAGTATTTTCATTTTGTATTTCTGACACAATTTCCTGTGAGAGAAAATATTAATGTATTAATTAAGTGATTTAATTATTAAATTATTATATGCTTAAATCAAACTCTGTAAATAGGAAAAGAAAATCTTAGCTCAATCGATAAGAGGTTTGACTCCAGTTCATCAACTTGACAGTTTAGTTTCATACAAGTAGTAGATCTCCAAAGTCATCCCACTCAAGCTCAGCACAGCAGTCCATTCTCAGTAAAAGTAAAAATATGTTTAAATTCAGTCTGGGTTTCAAGCCTTTATACAGAAAGACTGGTGGGTGTGGTTTCCTTTGGAAATTCCCTGGGCAAGCCTAGGTAAGCCTTGTGAGTCAGAGATTAACTAGAAATGATGTAAGAGTAGGTGGTCCTCACAAAAGAGGGTGGGGGTTATGAAAAGTGGGCGTGGCTTGTGGAGGGTGGGCGTGGCTTATGAAAAAGTGGGCGTGGCTTCGGAAAAATAATGTGTGACTCAGGAGGTGGTCAAATAAGAGCATTGAGAGAAGTTTATCATTTCATTTCTGCTCAACAAAGACATTTAAACCAAGAACCAAGTTCCAAAGTAATCTTTGTGAATGGACTCGATGGTGATGAATGCAATAGAAAAATTAAGTTATTCCCCAAAGTAGAACATGGGCAAATATTTGTTGGTTTGCTCTTTGAGTGGAATGAAAATATGAAAGGGAAGAAGTGTTTTAATCAGTAAGTCTCAATTTTGCATTTGCTTGTATGGGAGGGGGAGAAAATCAGTCTCCTATTTTGGGCTTGAGTCAGAAAGTTTTCCCCTTTTCCCACATTCATTTGAATGGCTGCCTCAGAAACCCCATTTATCCTCTATTATTATCATGTCATCACCATGCCTGTACGTCATCACTATGCTATCACCATACCATCAGCATGCCATCATTATGACTACATGCCATCACCACGCATCAGGACGTTTGTGTGTCATCACCCTGCCCTCACCATGCAACGACCATATCTGTACATCATCTCCATGCCATCATAATTCCATGACCATACTGCTGCCTTGCCATAACCTGTCTTTGTGCCATCACCATACTCTCTGCCTGTCATCCCCATATCAAAATTTCGCCCCAAATTCATGCATCATTGCTTGTTGTAATTTGTGGCCCATGTGCTTCCTCTTCCAATGTCGACCATATCCTTCACTTAACAGATGGATGGGGAAAGCAAAACCAAGGAAAACCTGTTCTATATGTCACCAATGAGGGCATAACAAGTTAACCTGCCAAAAGCGACATGTAAGTTGATCAAGTGAAGCTCCTTTCACAGCTATAACATCAACAATTGCTGGTAATAAAAACATACTAATGTGAATTTCACTGAAGCAATGGCACTATCATTAGTTATTAACAAAGCAAATGTGACATCCATCCATCCATCGGGACCATACTCTGTGCAGAGCGTTGGTGCTGCCTAAGCAGTCTCCTTAGCTATTGGGCACAATCCTGGACAGGTCACCACTCCGACACACTGATGTGTGTGGATGTGTCCCAAACTCCGACACACCAGCATGCTGGCACTCATTTTGCCGACCTCGGAAGGATGACAGGCAGAGTCAACACCACCTGCTATTTATTCAACAGCCAAGCAGGATTTGAACTCAGGGTCCAAGGATCCCAAGCCGACCACCCTCACCATTAAGTCAACACCAGGTTTAAATGTAACAGATGAAACACAATTTGTGATATTATGTGATTATCTCTGGTAATGTAGCAAAACCAACGATGAGCACAATGACGACACCAACCCAACAGCAAATGCACGACATGGCGGGCACGAACAAGACAGTCAATATGTGGGTGATGATTCAACAACTCCTGTGGACACAGAGGCAACACCAATACCAAACCTCGATGCAACATCTGAACCGCAAAAATATATATTGCAGGTAAGAAGTCATTGACTTGTGTGAATGCGGAGACGAGTCGATGCTGCGATCTGGAAACTATGTTACAAAAGTGCACATTTCACTTGTATCGAGTATTTCACTTGGAGGCTCCATTAAGGAAGAAGCAGTGGGATTTAGTCGCCGGCACGTTTGCCAATTAGGCCTCCATGATGGAAGTTGCAACATTGCTGCAAATCATGTCAAACACAAGGCACATTCTATATAGGCATTTCACTCTGCTTTCAGGTGCCTACTGGTGTTGACTCGTACGTCCATGTGCGTGAATTTGTCCAATACGTTACTCAGGTATGGCCGTTTATATTTAATTATGTCACCGTTATGAGTATTTCTCTAACGATACACCGCAGCCGTGTATGTTACTGATAATTATTTTGTATGAGCTTACAGGGAACAGGAAACCACCTATATCATGTGGAATACAAGCATGAAACGATCGATATGGTTGTCATCACTCTGTCGCTCATTCTTGAGACAGATGATAGTGCGCATTGTGATAAACGACCCAGACTGGCACAGGCAAGTTCTGTCTTCCAACTGCATGTCGAGTTGCTGGGCCATCCATCGATGCCCGTGCTAGTAGTGCTCGTGCCCCCTGACTTTCATACCATCATGTGTCTATTGTGAAGGGTTAGGAATGATTCATGTCCTCATTTGCATTCCAGCTTGGGTCCATTGTATAATCCTTAATGAACTATTCACAACCATTCCAGCTGTTTTTATTTTATTTTAATAAATATACATACAGTCACATGTATTAACCTTTATTTAAAGCATATATGAAAGGTCATGCATAAAAATGTTTTGTTATACTGAAACAATCACTCCTGGCCCGGGTCAAGATGACCCACTTCTGAATTCTCGAGAAGATTTTTAAGTGACAGGTTTCTTGTTATCCTCGTGATCTTGAAAGACAAAAAAAATAAAAATACAACACACAAGAATATGTATTACCCTCTATTTTAAGTATATATATATATATATATATATATATATATATATATATATATATATATATATATATATATATATTAAAGGTCATGCATATAAATTTTTACAACAAACGTGTGGAGAAACTAAACTCATGCCAGGTCTAAAAGACATTTCCTGCATTCTAGAGGGCACCGGAGGGGGGGGGGGGGATGGGGAGGTGAAAAATAATATTGTTACGGCTGTGGAAATTCGCATTACACCAAATTACACCATTACACCATTACAAAAGCTCGCTGCCGATTGGTGGATGACCAGCGTGAAGCGGTTGGGGAGAGGGAACGCCCCTCTTCGAGAACCCTCTCGAAGGAGGCTAGAGCCGAAAACGGGGGCAAAGTGAAGGGCGGAGCCCCGGGCTACGAAAGTCGGACATGGGCAGAGCGCTTTTGGTGCTCTTGCTAACTTCGTCTTTTTCTCTCCCTGGCTCTTGCTCTCTTCGTCTCCTCTTCGTGGTGGCCGCTGGCCTGATGTTCTGTGGTGCGGTCCCGAGACCCCGCTTGCAGGACGGAGCGTCTGCCATTCCCCACACCACGACCTCGAGCAACCACGTTCCCCCCCCCTTTCTACCCGCGCTGAGATAGCGCCGAAAACCCCGTCCGTGGCGTCGAGCGGCCAACACGTGCCGGCGCGAGGCACGCCGGAGAGGACTCGCCTACCACGCCAAGGATCGGAGTCGCGGCCAGGCGCGACCACGCCGACGGACGTGGGAGAGGGACTCGACGGCCCAAAGGGAAGTCACCAGTTTCTTTTCAGGGTTTTTGTATGGATCTTGTGGCGCCGCGTCTCGTAAAGTAGAACTGTTTAAGCGTTGCCGTGTGTACGCGTATAGTCGGTTTTAACTGCTTTTCTTCTTGCATTTGCTTTTTCTGTATGGCTGTATATACGTGCTTTCCGTGTGCCGAGAAATAAAATGCTTGCTTGTTGAACTGTGCCCGTTTCGCTTTGTCTTTTCTCTATTGACCCTCCATCTTGCTTCACGTAAAGGGTTCGTAGTGGGTGCAACATCCCGGTAATTAATCTGAACCGTCCAGGTCGACGATAACACCGCTCGGTTATCCCGATAGTACGGAACGGGCTGCCCAAGCGGCTCGTGTCCGGAGTCGACCTGTGGTGAGGTACGTTCGTCCGGTTTACCATCCGCCTGGTTACTTAGGTAGGTCGAGTTTGGCGAACAACCCTATCCTACGCAGGTGGCCGATTGGCACGATTGTGGTGAGGTCGAAAGGCCTACCCGTGACTAGCTCCCGGCGTTGTTCCGAGAGGGTCACGACAGAATAGTCCGTCCGGTGGGCGATGTGCCACGATTCGAGTTACGTGGCCGTTCGCACGCCGGCGGGCGCGAATTTGCAACAATATGCATGAAATATATTATTAATTAAATATATTACTCTGTGTATTGCAGGTGTGGCCAAACACCTATTCATCTATAACCTATTCATCCAGAAAGCGCCATCGTTACTATCATCATTAAATTTTAAAAATAATACATCTCAACAATAAATATAATTACATTTTGTTGTTTTTGGTTTTGCAACAATAACACCTGACAAGTCCTGGGTTAATATGACCCACTTCTGCGTTGTCATCTGTTTTTTAACTTCTGAATCTAAGGGTGGGACTCTCCTCATGAAAAAAAAAAACGTTTCCCCTTTGCAGGAACACCGTGTAGATGGAGATCAAGCCGATGCCACGGACTTGAGTGAACGGCAAAGGGAAAGTAATGAAATGATGGTAAATAAATATTCGCTCAAAGGATAAGTTTGGTCCACGTTGTGTACATTTCGGGTGATTGTGTAACTCCTTCCTGGTTATTAGCCCAGGATATAATTCTGTCGACAAATTGATGCTTCATGGTGGAATAATTACACATGCAGTTCATTCTCATGATTGATAATGGCGTACTGCTTGTAAGCAACATACAGTTTTCCCATCAATGTTTCCGATACTGACGTCCTTTTGCTCACCCATAGCATGGACACCAAGACCATAACAGGTGCAATTTCGAAGAATCTCCCATCACAATAAACACGGAGTATAGATCCCTTTCTCCAAATAAGGTAGGTCTTCATATTCACAACAAACTGCAGACACTGACATTGATGTAAAGGCCCGGTCACACCTTGACGTTTTAGCCAGCGATGGCAACGTATTAAAATGTATCTAAAACGCTGGCTTACGTTGACCTTTTGATGTTTTTTTTAAAGATTCGGACGTATTCATAACGACTTGGTCTTATGTATAACGCATTGGGAATGGACACAGAACGTTTCGTTGTGTTATAGATAACTTATACCAACGAATGCTGAACCTGTTGTCAGCCTACACAACCGGTGCCCAACGATAGTCTAACTTAGGCATAGCGCGTTGCACGCATCGCCGACGATGTCGTGACGTAGCCTATTAAAAGGCTGACGCACAACGATTCGAATCATAACTGCCGTAGAAATGGAAGTGTCAACATCGCAGTCACACCTTGGCGATCTTGCCAGCGTATGCCGACCTAAGAAAAATGTGTCTAAAACGTTGGGGGCACGTCAAATACGGTATGAGTAAGTTTGGTATACGTGAATAGAACGCTAAAGTATGCTATCATACGTCATAGTAAGTAGAGTACGTCAAGAAATTTTAAACATGTTCAAAATTTTACGATGTACTTGGCGTATGACACACGTTCCGCATGCGATGGGGATAAGTTTAACACACGATATGCGGACGCTTACACACGTCCACAAAGGCTACTTATAAGCTACTCATAAGTCGAAACACGTCGCGGTAATGTCTTTTTTACGCGAAACTTATGTTTGACGTGCTTTGAACCAATTCTTTACGTAGTCCCAACACACATCGACGTATGTAGACGTATTCCAATGACGTCTTCCGGTCGACAAAAAAAAAAATTTAACGTGTTTCTAGCTTACAACTGCCATATAAAGACGTGTTCCCAGCGGTTTTGGGAATTGGTATATAAAAATGGTGTTCATAAAAGGGGAACCCAACAGTGTTTTCGAGTCCTTTTTGAGTCGATGTCCATGTCAGCAGTAACAGTATCAGTATCAGTATCATTATCAGTATTAGTAGTAGTTTGTTCATGTTGGCAGTAGTAGGTGAGTGTGAGGGGGAGGGTGTGGGTTATGATGGATCGTCCTTGCGTTTAACGATTTAACAATTTAAATGATAAACTCAACGATTTAAATGGCTGCATCTCCACTAT
Organism: Eptatretus burgeri; assembly: GCF_056783735.1. NCBI lineage: Eukaryota > Metazoa > Chordata > Myxini > Myxiniformes > Myxinidae > Eptatretus > Eptatretus burgeri. The sequence goes on from NC_140967.1 coordinate 57,685,620, forward strand.
TGAAAGTAGACGCTTGCGCTCAACAATTGGATTTTTTTACACTCAACGACTTTTAAACGGTACCACTCAGCTATTTTCATTGTTTACAATGAACGATTTAAATTGCTGTCACTCGCCTTTGTTTTTTGACGCTGGGGTTTGGAAATTTGAAGCGTTTCTTCTGAACGTGTTAAAACGCTCAAACTCGACTATTTTAAATAGACGCTGCCGATGGACAATTGGAATCATAGCCAAGCTAGACATCGAAGTGTGAACATCCTCGTCATGCCGAAGAAAAGTTTGAAGAATGCTGCAAATAAGTGTCCTGGCCGTGGCCGTGGACGCTGACGCAAGGACGATCCATTATACCGACGTCTTTCAGCCTATGAGTAACTTAAAAGTAACGTCTGTCGACGTGTGGCAACGATCGAGTAACGTGCCAACAACACGTTAATCATAGGTTAGAAATAAGTTTCAGGTACGCTAAACATTACCTCGGCGTGTCTCAACTTATGATTAACTTACAAGTAACATGTGTTGACGTCTGTCAACGATCACAGACCGTGCATACAACTTGTGGCCAGCATAGCGGAACGTGTGAGTCATACCCCGGCATACGTCATGAAATTTCAAGCATGAAAAAATTTGAGGACAACCGAAAAGTACAACGTTTAAAGCCAACGTACAACGACGTATGGCAACGTACTACGACGTATGCCAGCGTGCTCTCAATGTTATCAAAACTTACCCATAACGTATTCAACGTGTGCCAGCGTTTTAGAAAAAAATTTCAAAAATCGGCATACGTTGGCTAAAACGTCAAGGTGTGACCGGGCCTTAAGGAAGCATGTCGGTGAAACCAAACCAAACATGTTTACGTGTAAGGTACCTGTCCATATGAACGTTGAATATGTGCCATCGATGGTAATGGTTTGATATTCCCATTCAACTCACCATTGTTTTCATTTGCAGTTGAATGATGGAGTACAGTTTCTGCCAGGTCGCAATGAAGATCAACAGCTGATATGTGCAGTGTGTCACAGAAATAGCACAGTGCTGGTTGACATCGAGTTACGTGCAATGCCAGACAACATCGTACGACGGCCCTATGGCGATATGAGCAACCTTAATGCTGACGCTGTTGCCTGCTGGCACTGTCGCCGATATATCAATGAGGACACTAACATCTATGGAACAAACGGCTGGGCTGTCGCATGGCCAGCTGTTCTGTGGACATACCTGTCGGCAAAGAAACCAGTGGATCCTTCAAAATTTTCTGCACTCCTTTCAAACGAACTACGCACTATGTGGAAACAAATGCTAATTGACAATGATGTATCGCAGTGTATTCAACAAGCGTTAGCCAATGCACCCATCTTCACCGATATCACAAACCAAGTGTGTGAATTCGATAAGCTGCTGCATACTGATGGACCACATCTTCTCCAGATGCAAACTCTCCTCAACAAAACGGCCTTTCCAACGGTAGTGTGCCCCATGGGATGTAACCTATTTGTGTACGACTTGTTCTGGGACCGTGCGGACTTATTGCCTGTGAATCACTACTTAAAGACATTCATCCCATCATTCAAGGGTTTCAGAGCGAATGACAACTACTTCAAAGGTGCTCGACCCGACTGGCCCGACAGGAAAAAGGACCTAAAGTGGTATGTTTCACCTGCCTTGGTCATGGATAAGACATGTGGACTGTGTATTGTGACATGTTCCAAAAGTGTGCACACAAGAGGTGACCATCAATACATACATGTACTGACACATCCGATCCTCGGGCACATACCAACAACATTCCCTGACCACATGGCCCCGGCGGTAGTGACACCAAACTTAGTGAGAGCCGGACACTCACGGACATACAATATATCGTATAACGTCGTGAAACAAAAGGGCGATGGACGAGGACTGTCAACTTTCTCGTTAAGAACGAAATCGCCACAAGGAACAATGACTCGGAAAGAGTCACAAGCTTGCTCTCTGACATTACATGAACGATCTAATGTACTATACTTCATGTCTCAATCAGAAACATATGGACGGTTGTACGTAAGGAATATGATGCAGCAATACCCACCCGATCAGGAACATGTTGTACAGCATTCGCAGTCCGGAACATATATCCATGTCAGAGATAGTTATGAACTTGCTGAATCGTTTCACTCCCGGAAAGCTGTCATCAGAGAAGAAAACTGTGCACTGGTAGTTTCCGCTGAAGATCACGTCCCAACCAAGTCGGGTAGAACTGCTGACTGTCTAATTGTCGTGCACCGCGTAGAAGACAAAGGCCAGCCCCCATTCAAAGTACCATACGTCAAGCAGCAAAAGCCTGATCGGAATTACTCAGCTGGATGTGCCGTTGTGTGCGCATTGCATTGCCTTGTACATTGTCGGCCACTACACAGACTACTCGTCCGAGCAACGTCTCAGCTGCGAGCGGATCCTATCATCATCACCCTACAATCACTGTGCATACGGATGTGCAACTCCACGCAATCCAACTTCATGAGTTTGTACCCCACGGCAAAGTTGTTGGATATAAATGCATCTCTTGAAACACCTATCGGAAACGTCGAACCGGATACGTCAGTTGAAAGTAGAATTGCAAACCTGCTTTGCCACCATTGCCCACATGTTTCCCATCAGCATTTCCATCGAAACAAAAATATCGATATCTCCACCATCCTATCAGCCGCTGACAATGATGTAGTGATAGTGACTAGACACGTGTATACGGAGGCTGACGACATGGGAGCAACACGCCGCATACGAGTCGCCGAACTACCATTAGTATCACCAGTTACAAAGTGGTCATTACTTCTCGGACTTACTGTGCATTGCCCTGCTGAAACACCCTACAGCGTGGACGTTGCATTCAGATGGACAAGTAGCCACGCCTGGCAAAAGGAGACAATGGCAGAAAATGAAGTGCAACTAACAGTGGGCAATGCCAGGAAAATGGCTCTGATGATATACAGCAGAACTAACAGTGATTACTCACGAGCTCGGAATGAAGCTATCAATTGGTGCGGTGGACAAACAAAACTGCGTTGCGCGGATCATACCGACGTATTCCTGATCAGAGAGCAAGGAGGAACGGTTTATCGCTGCTGCTACAAAGACTGTAATACACCTCTGCGTTGGCGCTGTCCTCAGGGATTACCGAATTACCAATGTGACACTGGACTCTGTCTTAAACATAGGAAACAACTGCTGCATGATGATGATGAATGTGGTGTGATCCAACCTCGTCACGCCGCCAACACCGATTCAGCCCCCAATAACGAGATCGATGCTGGTGCCGTAAATGACAATCACAACCCCAGAAACTATATGCACGCTGATACGATTGATCTTCAAGACAATCGCGAAGATGCTGTAGAAGCAGCCGACATGTATGTAATGGCTGAAGATGACTTCCGAAAGAATGTGGCACCATTGACATCATCGACACTCACGCCACTGTACATGTCGGAAACGTCACAAACAACACAATCGACTCTTGGTCACTTCGTACTGAATGACTATCTGAGAGTTTTGACACGAGTAAACTTCATCAAAAAACCAGCTGTGGGAATGCAGAAAATCCTTCAACACATCTGTGCAGTGACACCAGGAGACTCCATCCCACTGCTGTATCCAGAAGCTGTACTATTCCCCATGTTGTTCTGGTCATCGGTGGGACAGTCAATTGTCGGAGCGCTGCCATCTGCACTGTATACAAACCTGCAGAAAAAAAACATCACAGACGACAACTGGCCACATTACAAGATCACATGCACGTCCGTTTGCGCGATAACTCTCTGCTGACCTCGCACAACTTCGGATACTTGCAGTGGACATTTGACATTTTGCTGAACCACCAACTTAACTACAACTCAGCTGCCGTCGCTGTTAAGAAAGGCCTGGAACACCTACGCCCTCCAAACATCGGCTTCAGCACCGATCCAGAAAGCGCCATTGAATTTGATGAATTAGACTCCAGACAAGTGAACCGTCTTGCTGCATTGATGAAGGACGTGCTCGGGTTCGATTACTTCATTACCGCAACCTGCAATGACAGCAAGACGTTTGGATTGGCACCTATAACACGAGCTATCAAGGAGCTGTATCCTCCCCATCTTGGCAACCCTGAGTACCCAGATGTCGACCACATCCATCAGTCCTATTGTGTAATCATGTGCAGAGCATGGGAGAGAACAAGCCGCTACTTTCTGTATTGGCTGCAGCACAGCCCACAACAACCTTGCAGAGAGGTGGAGACGCTGTGGGCACGTTATGAGTTTCAGTCTGCTGGCAGTCCTGGTAATCGGCCCCATATCCATATCTTTCTTAAGGTGAAGACCGAAGATGAGAAAACGAAACTCCGCCGCATAACATATCAGCTCTCAAATATCTTCTCCAAGGATGTTCGGATGGACATTGGCAGCTTACTGGAAGATGGCTTCATCAACAACGTCGAGGATTACAGCGACATGTACGCTCTATGCAAGAAATTGCAGGTGCACGACTGCAACAACGCTCGTTCCCGCTGTCAGATGGAGATGGCCGACGGTACCTGGAGGTATTATGTGCAGCAACACCCACCTGCGTTCGAATACAACTTCGATGCAACACCGAACCTGTATGACCGAGATGTCCTCAAATTATTGGAGGAAATTGGACTGGCAAAACGAGACGTATTTGGAAACTTGAAAGTGAGCAAGAAGCTCGTTGGTGGAAAATACACATACCCGGAATGACCCAAAGAAACCTTCGTCCCCACGATACCGTGGTTCTGGCTCACCCTACAATCCTGCACGAATGTTCAGCTATGTGACACATGGTTCCAAATGGCCTACATGTGCAAGTATGCTGCCGGTGTGGACGAGGAGAGAGAGAAGCTGATTTTGAAGCCAGCAGCAAGGAACCGACAAATGACACAGTTCACGTACAGCTCAGTGACCCCAAAAATAAAAAAAACACAGGACAAGCAACGAAGAGTAACAAGCCTGGAGGAGAGCATATGGCACGGGAAATCGGTTTGCCAGAGATGATCTGGCACAGTCTCCATCTGCCGTTCATCACAACCAATGTGGAATACACACACGTGTCGACGCAAGCACCAGAGTACAGATCAGCTGTGATGAAACAACGTGGGCGAAAGCATCTCGTGGCTGGCAGAGGAGGCCCACCCAAAGTAGTGCAAGCACGACAAGAGCTCCCAACCTAGCGCCAGTTTACCTACAATCAGACCATCGTGATTCGTCATTTGATCGATGGAAACTACCACCTAGACAACACCTGGAAGTTCTCGGTTCGTCCACCAGCGTTGATGCTTTTTGATGATCTGCACTCCTAGAGCCGATGGTTCTGTATGAAAAAGTGGAAGTCGTATGAAGTCAACGCTGACCTCGCCTCGTCTCACTGGATCAGCGGGAACATGGAACGAATACGCCTGCGCCAGGCATATGTACAGGACGCTGTGGCATTCGTGGAACAACAAACACATAGTGGCACCCCATCACGTGCTGAACAAGCTGCTGAAATGTACCAGGCCATATTCGCTCCCCTACATGCTGAACACGATGAAAGTGGTGAAAAGTCCGACTTCTACTGTAAATTTGTCGATGTCACTAAAGCAGCTAAAAACATTGTGGTATACACAGCTGTCATGCCGTTTCAGTTGCCGCGCTTCCTCGTCCATCTCCTCATCACCATGGGCAAATTCCAGACAGAAGTCGACCTACACTCCTGCCCCAACTTGAAATGTGCTTTCGTGAAAGCCGGGCTAATGCCTGACAGAGAAATTAACATCGCAAATATTCACCAACTGGCACGCAGATACATCAAAGAACAACTGATGTGGCTCCCAATAGGAGCGGGGAAGTTCTCCAGGGTCGTCCGTGTACTGGTGGCCGGATTGACATGCTTCTTCCAGGATGGCGACTTTATATATCAAGCGATGTCACTAGCAACAGACGCAGCCATCAGCGAGGCCACCGATGAAGAACTACAGCAGCTCGAAAGCAGTTGACAACATACAGCTGTGGATGCCCCTCAGCCTTCAGAACCTTCCGAACTTTCCTGACGTTGTAGCACTGAAGTCCCTTATCCCTTAGCAGTACGTACCAGTTGTCCAGCGAGCAGAAAATCAATCAAACAAATTGTTCCTGAAGCAGCAATCGACACTCCAACACACAGACAATACATCGATTCGGTCCCCTCTGTTCGTTGGTGATCCTGGAGCAGGCAAAACTTTTCTTCTCCTCATGTTACAAGATTACGCCATGTCACTGGGCTTCAATAACCTTCTCATCGCGCATACATCCGAACGTGCTCGAACTCTCGCCGGTGAACACCTACATCTGATTGCCAGCATGCCAGTGGTGGATATTGGTACATGCTCGGTTCGAGGAATTGCAGAACAATGCCTGCACAAACTGGCCAAGTCCCCACTGAAACAGCAGGCTCTACGACGGATAAAGGATCATGTTCATTGAAGAGATTGGACCGACTCCTGCATAATTTTTCGCTGTACTGGACCTGGTGATGCTACGACTCAATGAAACCCCCGCGCTGTTTGGTGGCACTCCAATCGTGGCCATGGGTGACCACCATCAACTGTCACCAATCAAAGAAAAGCCTATATGCTGACCACTTTCTGTGTACTGATTACAACATTATGTCCGCTGTGCCCACGACCTTCAGCGACGCTGTCTGATCGAACTTATGCGATGTAACGACCTGGCAGATACAGAAATCAGGGAATTTTGCGACATCATGAGAGAGCGTTGTGTTCTTCAACGGTATGTACAAACATGGGCAGAAGTGCCACTGGACGTATTACGAATCTTTGGAAAGAAGAAAGCTGTGGAGCAATTTCTGCAAAACAAACAAAGTGACCCAACACTACAGTCTGCAACATATACTGATGTGGATGAAGTAGAAATGACGATTGCTAACTGGCACCCAGCAAACATTGCCATCAGTCAGAAACTCGACTATTCGTACACAGAACCGCAACAACTACTTCTGTATGAAGGCACAATTATACGTCTCACATACAACAACACAACAGACACTCCGCAAATACCACGGTTTTCGCAAGGACAATTATGCCTGGTTTGTCGAATACTCCTTATCAATGACGATGTTATACTGTTGTGGGGCCTGGTCTCGGTGGCGAGCACGACCGCTAGGGGGGGCAGTAGAGTCGGCTCCACCGAACACACCGGAATTTAGGTCGTGATCCTCGGATAAGTCAGAAAGGCATGGGCCCCTTACAGGATCATGAATCGCCAATAATTCGACCGCGTGGGGTAGGGTTAATTGCCAAACTTCAATATACCTAATTACCCACGCGGCAAAACTACCGGGGAATTAACACCCTCAACAGGCCTCGAGCGGAACGAGCCATTACCGTGCTCGAACCATGTGTAACCCGAGCGGATGGTTACCGAGGCCTGTCGGTCCAAATTAACAATTTACTGCTTTGCTATTTCTTAACACGCACCATGCTAAGCCAATGAAAGAAACACAGAAACGAGCTGGAACATTTAACAAAAGGGATATTTATTTATAATAATAATCGGGAGGGAAGCACACAAAGAGCAGAGTTATCCGAATAAGAAATGTAATGTACAATGAAAAACATTTAATCAATCCTACTTAAATACGGGGCCCACGGACACACACACACACACACACACACACACACACACACACACACACACACACACACACACACACACACACACACACACACACACAGAAAATGGACCTCAATGGGTCTTCAGTCAGTAGAGCCGAGCCGGGGTACCTGTCCCACCTCGTGCAGTCACACCGACCCGAACCTCCACGGTGGGACTCAAACCCACGACCTTGGCGTTGCCAGCACCAAGACTGCAGACCGCTCTCGAACCACGATCCTCCAGAACGCTTGTGGAGAACCACAGACCGCGCCGCAATCGCCATGATCACCCTCCCGCCAATGCTGGTCCAGACCACCACACTCCTCTTCTTTAGGAGAGAGGGGCTTCTTCTCCCCGCCACTCGCCTCCTGATTGAATGGTGGGTTGTCAGGCGACTCGTGGCGGCCTCCCGATTGGCTGGGGCACGCGTGTGGTGCTCGCCCTCCACTCATTGGCTGGAGGAAACGCTCTCTGCCCCTCCTTGAAGCGGAGCTTCGACCTGAGGCGATGAAGGCTCCGCCCATGTCCTCAGCCAAAAACACGTGCGTAATGGCGTCCGGTCGAGTGCGGGAAGGTGGCGTTGTTGTGGTGGATGTAGTAGTAGTAGCTGTAGTTGTTGTTGGTGGTGTAAAAATCCTAACTATAAAATAATTTAGCAGCGCACATACACTTAATCACCCATTACTTACCGATTGTCGGAAACACATACTTACCGATATAACTGATCTATAGGACCTGGCTGTTGTGGGCTCATGGCTGCCAGATTCGTATCAATACGAGGAATGACACTCCAGCAACAACGTGTGCGGATTACCCTCATCCCAGTCGGACAGCGACCCGTGAACCCCACCGACATCCCTGTAGAATGGCCAATATTTAACATTGCACGATACTCCGTACCAAGCATTGTTGGTTGCGGAATGACGAAGGCCCACAGATACCAGTGACCGCTGTGTTATTTTGTAGCCACGACCATCCACAAAGTGCTGGGCCAAACTTGTGTCTGAATGGCCACCCAGATCAGTCATCGACAAAGTATGTATCGACTGTGGTCTCCCGAAATGCTGTTGGTGGTTCTTAGTCGTGTGCGCAGCCTGGATGACATTATATTTGGTCGGAGAAGTGGAGGACACAATGACGGCCATAGAAACACTTCTTCGCAAGCCCTCCAACCTTAGGACACCCATAGATGCTTCACTGAGCAGCGTCAACTGTCTCAACAATCCGATCCGTGTCGTCAACGGGATCTTTAACCAGCAACTGATGAACTTAAACATATACGAAGGATACGTTTACATGCTCGTGAGGAACAATGACAATGACATCACATTTATAGGTGAAACTTGTCATCTGAGGACACGGCTCACTGAACACAACTCCGGACATGGATACGACTGCACGTGCAACATACACTGGCGGCTGTGTGGGCTTTACGTCCTTGTTGCCGGTTTCCCCAGAGATGGCCGAGACAAACGAAATGAGTAACAACAGAAACTCTTCAATCTACAATGGCACGGAGCTATATCACATCTTCATAATAGGAACACCGTAACGATTCGACATGTCGGATCGATCCATCCATCCCTCCATTTGGGCCATACTCTGTGCAGAGCGTTGGTGCTGCCTAAGCAGTCTCCTTGACTATGGGACACAATCCTGGATGGGTCGCCACTCTCCGACACAGGATACCAGCATGCTGGCACTCATTTTGCCGACCTCAGAAGGAAGACAGGCCGAGTTAACCCCACCTGCTATAAATTCAACAGCTGAGCGGGATTTGAACGCAGGACAGAAGGATCACAAACTCGCCACCTAATAATGAAGCCAACACCAGCCATATGTGTCGGATACCGGCTCTTTATTAACAGGCAATGGAGAAATAGTGAGTTGATGTGGATCAATTGTAGCACTGTAACAACGCACGAAAAGTGTGAGATCTACATGAACATCTCATGGTCGAAGAACCTCAAAAGCCCAGTATATTCCCTATCACGTGTGCTGTATGAGTAACCTCCCAACCTCTCACGAGTAGTTTTCTCTCATTCATTATTTATATTACTTGTGTAAAGTTTTTGAGTACCACTGATGAGCTACGCTCTAATTTTCTATGTGCTAACATCGCTTGTATCTGGAAATAAATATGCAATTTTCCATGTATTAACGGTAGAAATTGCTTGCGCTCTGCCTGGGCAAACAATTTAACACCGAAACAGTCACTGACATGTTCTCGCCAATAGTTGTCAGGTCGTGGATGACCAATATATATATATATATATATATATATATATATATATATATATATATATATATATATATATATATATATATATATATATATATATATATATATATATATATATATATATATATATATATATATATATATATATATATATATATATATATATGCCAGTATTTACCAAACATCTGTTCTTATTTATCCCCCTTCCCAATAATGTTTGCCAAATGTACTTTGACAAGAATGCACCAGCTCTAACTCCTCCATAACACTGTGAACACGGATTGGATGATCTATACATCAGCACCTTATCCTCATTCAGTTGTAATGTGGTAGTTCAAAGTTGGAGGTATTTCCACATACGCGGTTTGATTTTCAACATCCTTACATGGTGTCTCCCAAAGCTCCCCACATGCCAAATATGAAGTCAGTGAAGCCACTTCAGCGTTCTTGGTTGGAAGCACTGACAATTTCAAATCAACTCATTGCAGAGCAAGGAGGAAGTCCATACTCCCGCTGGAGTCTGGACTTCCTCCCTCAGAGAGTCAGCGAAATAATAAATATCACAAATCAACAAGTGTTAGAATTACTTTTTCATTGCGCTTTCAAGACCATATACTTATTTTGAGGAACTGTTGCACATGGACCGGTTTGTACTGGACAACTGAAGGAATCTTGTAAAACACCCCAATCGCGGAAGTGGAGGACACAATGATGGCCATAAGTAGGGTGAATATACTGGTTCTGGCTCACTTTTCCCCATGTAAATGAATGGGGGATTTTCAGCGATTCATATTTTTTTCCCTAAAAATAAACCCCCTTTTTATCCCAAGGTATATTTATTTGTCTCCCCTTTTAACCTGGGACACTTTTTTTTTCAAATAATCCATGCAATAAGATAAAGATTTGTTCAAGTACTAAAGTGGTAATGTGATTTGTTAAAGGTGATTCTAAAGAAATATCTGAAACGTCTAAGCCTCGGGACACTCTTTATCAAATAACCGATGCATATTGTTTAGCTCACTCATTGAACCTATAAAGATTTGTTCATTCTCAAATTCCTTCAATAGTTTAATTTTTTTTGCACAATAATCCCCATCTAAAATATTGAAAAACAAAACATTTGAATCTTTATATATTTTTTAAGATACCCCTTTTGTGCCATTACGAAATGATAAACTTCTCTTAATGCTCTTGTTTGACCACCTCCTGAGCCACATATCATTTTGAGATTATAGTAAAATGTTTTTTCATTGTTCAATTGATAACCATCAAAGTTTTCAGTCCATTCAAGGATATTCATTTTTTTCTTTACATCCTCTAACTTACTACTTTTTAAATTGATTCGCTTATTTGTTTTATTTACCTTTGTTTTAGTTATTTTTTTCAATAAGACTTATTTGATATTTTTCACATTCATTATGTTTTCCATTTATATACCAAGACTGAGATTTTCTCCACTCTTTAGTTTGATTAATACTTGGTTTGACCATTTATATATTGCAAAAAAACGTGGCAGTAGCTCTTAAAAAACCCTAACCCATCTTCCAATCCTTAAAACACAATATATTCTATTCACTCTATCATACAATATCCATATGGAACACAATCTATTCCATTATCTAAAATAAATCTCTTATCATCAAAGGCTCCTAATGCCTTTTTATTTACTTCTTCACTATATATGTTATGTTTATAACTTCTTATTGCATTCATTTTCCTATATTCTTCTTTCTTATTCATCAAACAATTATAATAATTTCTAAAAGTTATTGATTTCTTTATTACATATTTCTTTATTCCCTTTAACCTCTTATCAATCTGATCACCATACTTATAAGCATATGCCTTTGCTCTCAATCCAATAAAAACTCACTCATTACTTTTCTACCCAACTCATCCTTAAACTTACCAATAACCTTTTCATTCTTTTTGGAAAATAACTCACTCTTCTTGCTGAAATTACTTGTATCATATACTCCAATATTTTTCTTCATATCTTTATAAACATCATCAGTTTTTATATCTAGGATAAAACTATCAGTGTCCATATACAACAATGAAACATTTTCACCATACTCTTTCTTTAAGTCATTGTACAAATAATCATACATCAATATCTTTGATAAATCAAGAACTGCTGTTCCAATATAAATTGGTTTATCCATTACAATACTTTCCTTTTTCATATGAATTGCAGAAAAGTTCTCTGAAAAATCCTCCTCTCTCTCAAAACTTGGTTTATTTATCAATCTCGAAGCTTCTTTCCAAGATGTTGCGAATCTAATGTTTTGCCTGTTTATAACATTTTCCATAGTCTTTCCAAATACAGCATTATTCATTAATTTATAAAAGTCCCCTTCAAATTTTACTTTTGTATTTGCTCTCATATCTGTATTGAATTGAATATACTTTTTCACCCAAGGACTTTGTTTAAATTTTAAAACTCTATGAATTTTAGCTACTCTCAATCCTTCTCTCAAAAACTGTTTTAAGCTTCTCTGATGCAAAACATATCCCTCTTTATCATAGAATGTTGTTAATAACTTTTCTGTTGATTTGCCTTTAATATTAAAACTTTAATGATAATCACTGAACCATTCTTTCTTTGGGGTTTCTTTCTCACATGCAAAAGAAGGTCTTTATGCTTATTATGAAGATCACTCGGGTACCTCAAATCAACTTCAAAATAACAACCTTCTTCTTCGTCATTCAATTCCTCTTGAGAAGAAATAACAATATTCATCAAAGCCTTTTCATAATCCTTTTCTTCCACCCACTCTAATTTACCACAAGGCAGAGATTGAGACATTGCTCATCCATACAAATTATTAGCATCAAAATACATCAAATAATTACTATCTTTTTCACTATCATAATTTGGAAGATATTTATTATTTGCTTTAGCATATCTTTTTGAACATACTTGTGATATTCCACCTCTCTTGGACTTCTCAATCATCAAAAGCATATCAACATCACTGATTAAATCTATATCTTGTTTTGTCATTTTCAACATTGCACTCCAAGCTAAACCAGGAGCTGTGAAATAGTGGGCAGGATCTAATCCATAACAATTTTTATTATGACAGAGTGATCTAAAAGCTTCAAACACATCAGCTAACAATAAAACATCTGTTTTTCGATATAAATCATGATATTCTCCAAGGTTCTTTATCTTAAATATTTTCCATATTTCTTGTGCGTGTTTATATTCCTTATCACTTATCTCTTCTTCATAAAGGTTATTATAGAAACTTTCTTTTGAAGGAAGTTGTGTTTCTTTAAATCTCATAAATGAATCCATATAATCATAAGGATAAATTCCCTTACTTGTAAGAATTTTCTCTTTACTTTGAATTTCATTCCTTGTTTGAATTTCCTCTCTCGTGAGAATTCCTTCTTTAATCAGAATTTCATCTTTAATCAGAATTTCCTCTTTAGTTAGAATTTCATTCATTGTTCGAATTTTCTTTATAATTAGAATTTCATCTTCAGTTAGAATTTCTTCATTAATTTCCTCATTAATTAGAGTTTCCTCTTTACTTTGAATTCTCTCTTTAATCTGAATTTCCTCTTTAGTGAGAATTTCCTCTTTTGGAAAGAATGAATTAAGATTTGGAAAAGAGTCCGTGGAGCTGAGATTTGATGCGAGGTAGGCTAGTGGTGTTCCCATAAACTTGTAAGAATCTAGAAACCTAATACGAGTTAAAGGTTTTGTGAATATCATTTTTGTAAATGAAATATACTTTTGACTTGTGTTTGTTATGGCAGAAATATTCCCTGGTGTTTTTGAAAGTTCATTTATAAATAGATGTGTATCATAGTTGGCGCTGTTGTGAAGAAAGACTGGAATAAAAGAAGGTAATTTATAATTAAGATTACAACAGGAATGAGCGGGACCTCTATATTTACCAGTAAGATGACAATGATCCCTAACTTTAGACTCCTTAATTTCCCCCTCACAAATATGACAGATATTGTTCTTTCTAAATTCTAATTTTTCTTCTTTGGTTAATTTCATCGGTTCATTTGTTTCTTTCATTAATTTAGTGAGTCTTATACAATCCTTTTCTAATCGTTTTACAAACTCTTGTGAAGCTTTTTTTCCACTATAATGTTCAAGTTTGTTATACTTTTCTCCAACAGATGATTTGATATAATAACAGAAACCACAAGGAATATGTTTTTGATATTTATTTGTATATGATTCTTTTGGATTAGGAGAAGCAGTATTTATCTTTTTAAGGAT
>NC_140967.1:57700274-57705274 GCF_056783735.1 Eptatretus burgeri
TTGTTAGGGAATGTCAGGATCTCTGACCTTAATTTCGCAGATGCAGTCATCTTTGCGAAGACTCTAGATATCCTTTTGGGGGCCCTCGAGGTGCTGCATGAGGAGTCGGAGCCGCTGGGATTATGGATTTCCTGGGTCAAAACTAATACCCAGGCTTTCAATGCCATCTTGTCTGTACCTGTTTGTGGAAAGGATGTTGATGTCACAGAGAGATTCACTTACCTTGGCAGTGATATTCATGTCTGTGCTGGCTGTGAGCCAGAGATCAATAGGCATCTGGGTCAGGCCTGGGAAGTCATGGATTCACTGGATCATGGGGTGTGGCTCTGCCAGTAACTGTGCAGGATGACGAAAGTCCGAGTCTTCAGGTCCTTGGAGCTTCCAGTCTTGCTCTATGGATGTGAGACTTGGACTCTGACCAGGGATCTGAGATGGTGACTTAATTCCTTTGGTACCAGGTCTCTTCAGAGAATCCTTGGCTATCGCTGGTTGGACTGTGTCCAACGAGCAGTTGCTGAGAGAGACTCAAATGAGATTTGTTAACTGCATAGTCCATGAGCGTCAGCCTTGGCTGTATAGACATGTGGCTCGTTTTCCTGACGCAAATCCTGTTCACAAGATTCTCTCAGCGTGGGAGTCTCGTCAGTGGAGGAGGCCAATGGGCCGAACACGTGCCTCGTGGTTGCAGCAGGTTGATCAGCATCTCAAGGAGATGGGGATGGTCCATGCATCTGCCTGGGGGATGGCCAGACGGAGGCTCCTGGAGTACCGGCGGCAAGTGGACAGACACAGTGACGCGCTGCTCCGGCGCATGCTATCATACCTTAACTGACCTGACCTGACCATCTCCTCTCTGGCCTCGCCCCCCCCCCCTTCCCCTGCTGTGATCTGTCCTGCCCATATAATTTTAAGCAAGGTGCTCATGGTCCGCCAGCACCCCCTTTCTGGTGAAAGTACTAAAATCAAGAATCACTGCTCACCTTCATGCTTTCATCCTTCTTTTTTCCCGCCTTTGGAACAAACTCCCACACTCTCTTCAATCGCACTCTTCCCTCCAGGTCTTAAAAACAGCTGTTTACCACCATCCCCCATCTAAAACCATGATCTTTTTTACCCCCCGTTAATTCACCCCCTTCATATTTCCTGCTTTCCTTCCGGAAAGTCCCTGCAGTGTCCATCTTTTTACCCCGTGCACCCCATCCCATCCCTCTTCCTTCCACAGATCTCCTCATGTCTCTGTTCCACACTGTTTTGTGCTTCCCTCTTGTCTCCTGCTCCCCTGGTTATACGTTCTGTTCACAACACATAACATATTCTCTCTGAAAACTCCCCTACATCTCTATCTCTCTGTATATGGACGGTCATTATGTCTGGACGGTGGTTATGTCTGGGCGGGGTTTGTCTCTGGACGTATCGAGATGGGAGTTTGCCTCCGGACGTTTCCGGGTGGTGTCTATGTCTGGACGGGAGTTTGTCTCCAGACGCGAATCTCCATGTGTCTGGATGGTGGTTATGTCCAGGTGGGGTTTATCTCCAGACATGTCCGGATTTTTTTTTTTTTTTTTTTTTGTATACCTTGGTCGAGGCTCGTATGAGAGCTAACACACAACTCACAGCAAGGAGGCATGAGACAAGAGGGGCGGGAGTGGAAGGGACAAAACATTGGGGAACAGACACAGGTGAACTGTGGAAGGGAGAGGGATGGGGATGGGACGGGGAACATGGCGAGGAGAAGATGGACATTACAGGGACTTTCAGGAAGGAAAGCAGGAGAATTGAAGGAAGTGGGCTTGGGTGGATTATCGGGGGTAGAAAAGATCGAGGATTTGGATGGGGGAAGATAAGAGGTGGTGGTGAACAGCTGTTTTGAAAGCCTGGAGGGAAGAATGGGAAAGAATAGAGTGAGGAAGTTTATTCCAAAGGCGGGAAAAAGAGGAATGAAAGAGTGAAGATGAGCAGTGATTCGTGATTTTGGTAGTTTTACCAGAAGGGGGTTGTTGGCGGACCTTGAGCGCCCTGTGGAAATGTGGTTGGGACAAATCGCAGAGAGAGCAGGGGGGGCAAGGCTGGAGAGGAGTCGGTAGAAGACAGAAAGACCACCGACCAACCTGCGGTGATTGAGTGAGAGGCCCAAAGACTCAGCTTCATTGCGGGAGATGCCAATGATCTTAAAAGCCCTGGTTTCGACAGCGTGAAGTCGAGAAAGGTGGGAGGCAGGAGCACCAGCCCAGAGGGGAGAGCAGTACTCCATCAGGCTACGGACAAAAGCTTTGTAAGTGGTCAGGAGCTCAAGAGGGCCGAGGAAGGACTTTGCACGATGGAGGATTCCCAGTCGGCGACTGGCTTTTGAGGCAAGGTTGGAAATGTGACTTTCCCAGGAAAGGTCATGGCAGATAGTGAGACCCAGAAGCTTGAAAGAAAAGACTTCTTCCAGAGGATTGGACTTTCTCTCCGGACATGTTCAGGCAGTGTTTGTCTCTGGGCGGTATTTATAGTATGACTGGTAGAAAATGGAATTCATACATTATTTTGCTTCCATATTCACTGTTATTCTCTGCAGATTCATTTTGATGAGACAGTATGAATCGTAATTGATGCTCCACCACATGGCATGTCTGCCTTCCCTTCCATCACCTCTCACTCTCACCTCTCACTGCCTTCACTCCCCCCCCCACCAGACCCCCACCCCTTCCTCACTCTCCCTATCTCCTCTATATATCCCCCCCTCCCCCATCTCTGTGTTCCCATCAGCGAAGCGACAGGTGGTATTTGCTAGTAAATAATAATAAAAAAATGTCATGGGTTAGGATCAGGTGTCCGATCAAAGCGGGGTTGCATCAAAGTGGGACGTCTTGGTACCCGGTCATCACTGCCAGCAGTTATAAAGTGGCAGCTCAAATTATGTCTCTTCTTAATTACTAACATAACAGTACACAAAAGTCCTGGCGAGGGTCAACAATCTCTGATCGCTCTTTTTCTTGTTTTAGATGCAACAAGTTAAATTTGTAATCAACCAACACTGACAACTCACCAACTTTCTGAAAAGCTGCTCAATTTTTTTCGCCTCCGCTTCCATCTTGTCAGCAGCTTCCTTTCGCTCCTCAAAGTTCCGCAAAGTTATGCGTTTCTGCATCATCGCCTTCACATACTCCATGACAACTCGACGATGGGCATGTCGAGTCATCTCCTGCATATGACCATTTCATGCTGGGGTTGGTTGGCTCAATGGAAGGACGTCACAAATACAATGCATATGGCAATGTGGGGTAAAAGGCAGGAAGACAGGCTTGAGGCAAGGATCCTCAAAAGGGATCGAAACATTCATTGCATATGTTTTGTGATGAATAACCCTTTGCAACAGACAAATGCAAAGTTAAATTGATGGGAAGACTGAAAATAGTCATCAACGAGAAAGAGCAATCAGAGATTGCACATCCTCACCAAGACTTGTTTTGTACGGTGTATTTAATGTGGTGTTTGTGTGCTGGTGTGTACATGATGCATTGACGACCTCGTCAGTTTTATTGTATGGATTCACATTCCAAGTGTATGTATTTTATCGATGTACTCACATTCCAATAGTATGTCCTTTATCGATGGGTTGCATTCTAGTAGAACTTTATAGAGTTTAATTGAACAGGGTGGCCTTAAAGTTTCCACACTCCCCCACCCCCCAAGTGAAGCATTCGTTCTTAAACTAAAATAAAAATAAAAATATATTAAAAAAAAATAAACGATGGACAAAGATAGTTTTTTTGTATACTTTGTCGAGGCTCGTATTAGAGCAAACACAGAACATATAACAAAGACAGCAGGAGACAATATGGGGCACAATAGAGGGAAGCACAACAACAGTTGGAAACAGGGACAACAGATCTGTGGATGAGAGAGAAGGGGTGGGGTGCATGGGGTAAACAAGATGGACACTACAGGGACTTTCAGTAAGGAAAACAAGGAATTTGAAGGAGGTGGGTTTGTGGTGGGTTAATGGGGGTAGAAAAGATCATGGTTTTGGATGGGGGAAGATATGAGATGGTGGTGAACAGCTGTTTTTAAAACCTGGAAGGAAGAGTGGGATTGAAGAGAGTCTGGGAGTTTGTTCCAGACTCCATCATGTAAAATTAGTCAGGAAAGCAGCATCAGCCAACCATGATGCTGCGATAAACTACCCAACATAGCTCATGGAACTAATCGAAGCGAAGGGATTTATGCTGGAGCAGGTTTTCAAAGCCGATGAGATGGGATTATTCTGTATGCAATCTCGTACCTTCCTCTCCATGCAGGAAAGATCTGATCTGGGGTTCAAGTTGAGGTGGTTAAGGATCGTCTTACCCTTCCTCTTATGTGGCAATGCTGCAGGAGACTTCGTTGTAAAGTAAATGCTGATCTATTGATCACTGAATTCCCCTCCCTGTTCCCACCACCCCTTCCCTCTGCCCACCCACGCCCCCCCCGACCCACCCCTTCCCCCGCTCCCTGCTCTCCACTCCAACAGCATGATCATCATCCTGAGCTAAGTCTTGTGGTTTATATTTATGCCAGGATACAGTACGAGTACGTAATGTTCTTACTCTCACTCACCTCGCTGTTTTGTAATAAATTTTAAAAGGTAAACTCTAAAAATTTAAAACATTGTGTGTGGACAGACAGACAGACAGACAAACAAAATCAATTGCAATATCCACTGGCGAGGACAACTAGAAAATATAATTTGATGTGAATGCATCAATGGATATGCCTCCAACAGCATTGGATGTCAACCAAATGTTACGTTTAATCTCAATTAAAGTTCACGTAGAAAATGAAAGTTCACGTGTGAGAGAGAATGAGAGGGAGAATGAGAGGGAGAATGAGAGAGAGAGAGAATGAGAGGGAGAATGAGAGAGAGAGAGAATGAGAGGGAGAATGAGAGAGAGAGAGAGAATGAGAGGGAGAATGAGAGAGAGAGAGAATGAGAGGGAGAATGAGAGAGAGAGAGAATGAGAGGGAGAATGAGAGAG
>NC_140967.1:57710274-57943274 GCF_056783735.1 Eptatretus burgeri
AGAGAGAGAGAGAGAGAATATGAGAGAGAGAGAGAGAATATGAGAGAGAGAGAGAATATGAGAGAGAGAGAGAGAATATGAGAGAGAGAGAGAGAATATGAGAGAGAGAGAGAGAATATGAGAGAGAGAGAGAGAGAATATGAGAGAGAGAGAGAGAGAGAGAGAGAGAGAGAGAATATGAGAGAGAGAGAATATGAGAGAGAGAGAGAGAGAATATGAGAGAGAGAGAGAGAGAGAGAGAGAGAGAGAGAATATGAGAGAGACAGAGAGAGAATATGAGAGAGAGAGAGACAGAGAGAGAATATGAGAGAGAGAGAGAGAGACAGAGAGAGAATATGAGAGAGAGAGAGAGAGACAGAGAGAGAATATGAGAGAGAGAGAGAGAGAGAGAGACAGAGAGAGAATATGAGAGAGAGAGAGAGAGAGAGACAGAGAGAGAATAGAGAGAGAGAGAGAGAGACAGAGAGAGAATATGAGAGAGAGAGAGAGAGACAGAGAGAGAATATGAGAGAGAGAGAGAGAGAGAGAGAGAGAGAGAATATGAGAGGGAGAGAGAGAGAGAGAGAATATGAGAGAGAGAGAGAGAGAGAGAGAGAGAGAGAGAGAGAGAGAGAATATGAGAGAGAGAGAGACAGAGAGAGAGACAGAGAGAGAGAGACAGAGAGAGAGACAGAGAGAGACAGAGAGAGAGAGACAGAGAGAGAATATGAGAGAGAGAGACAGAGAGAGAATATGAGAGAGAGAGAGACAGAGAGAGAATATGAGAGAGAGAGAGACAGAGAGAGAATATGAGAGAGAGAGAGAGACAGAGAGAGAATATGAGAGAGAGAGAGACAGAGAGAGAATATGAGAGAGAGAGAGAGAGAGAGAATATGAGAGAGAGAGAGACAGAGAGAGAGAGAGAGAGAGACAGAGAGAGAATATGAGAGAGAGAGAGACAGAGAGAGAATATGAGAGAGAGAGAGACAGAGAGAGAATATGAGAGAGAGAGAGACAGAGAGAGAATATGAGAGAGAGAGACAGAGAGAGAATATGAGAGAGAGAGACAGAGAGAGAATATGAGAGAGAGAGAGACAGAGAGAGAATATGAGAGAGAGAGACAGAGAGAGAATATGAGAGAGAGAGAGACAGAGAGAGAATATGAGAGAGAGAGACAGAGAGAGAATATGAGAGAGAGAGAGAGAGAGAGAGTATGAGAGAGAGAGAGAGAGAGAGAATGTGTGAGAGAGAGAGAGAGAGAGAATATGAGAGAGAGAGAGAGAGAGAGAATATGAGAGAGAGAGAGAGAGAGAGAATATGAGAGAGAGAGAGAGAGAGAGAGAATATGAGAGAGAGAGAGAGAGAGAGAGAATATGAGACAGAGAGAGAGAGAGAGAGAAGATGAGAGAGAGAGAGAGAGACAGAGAGAGAATATGAGAGAGAGAGACAGAGAGAGAAGATGAGAGAGAGAGACAGAGAGAGAATATGAGAGAGAGAGAGACAGAGAGAGAATATGAGAGAGAGAGAGACAGAGAGAGAATATGAGAGAGAGAGAGAGAGACAGAGAGAGAATATGAGAGAGAGAGAGAGACAGAGAGAGAATATGAGAGAGAGAGAGAGAGACAGAGAGAGAATATGAGAGAGAGAGAGAGAGAGAGAATATGAGAGAGAGAGAGAGAGAGAGAGAATATGAGAGAGAGAGAGAGAGAGAGAATATGAGAGAGAGAGAGAGAGAGAGAATATGAGAGAGAGAGAGAGAGAGAGAATATGAGAGAGAGAGAGAGAGAGAGAGAATATGAGAGAGAGAGAGAGAGAGAGAAAAAATAAGAGAGAGAGAGAGAGAGAGAATATGAGAGAGAGAGAGAGAGAGAATATGAGAGAGAGAGAGAGAGAATATGAGAGAGAGAGAGAGAGAATATGAGAGAGAGAGAGAGAGAATATGAGAGAGAGAGAGAGAGAATATGAGAGAGAGAGAGAGAGAATATGAGAGAGAGAGAGAGAGAGAGAATATGAGAGAGAGAGAGAATATGAGAGAGAGAGAGAGAGAATATGAGAGAGAGAGAGAGAGAATATGAGAGAGAGAGAGAGAGAATATGAGAGAGAGAGAGAGAGAATATGAGAGAGACAGAGAGAGAGAGAGACAGAGAGAGAGAGAATATGAGAGAGAGAGAGAGAGAGAATATGAGAGAGAGAGAGAGAGAGAATATGAGAGAGAGAGAGAGAGAGAATATGAGAGAGAGAGAGAGAGGGAATATGAGAGAGAGAGAGAGAGAAAATATGAGAGAGAGAGAGAGAGAGAGAGAGAGAGAGAGAGAGAGAGAATATGAGAGAGAGAGAGAGAGAATATGAGAGAGAGAGAGAGAATATGAGAGAGAGAGAGAGAGAATATGAGAGAGAGAGAGAGAGAATATGAGAGAGAGAGAGAGAGAATATGAGAGAGAGAGAGAGAGAATATGAGAGAGAGAGAGAGAGAGAGAATATGAGAGAGAGAGAGAGAGAGAGAGAATATGAGAGAGAGAGAGAGAATATGAGAGAGAGAGAGAGAATATGAGAGAGAGAGAGAGAGAATATGAGAGAGAGAGAGAGAGAGAGAATATGAGAGAGAGAGAGAGAGAGAGAATATGAGAGAGAGAGAGAGAGAGAATATGAGAGAGAGAGAGAGAGAGAATATGAGAGAGAGAGAGAGAATATGAGAGAGAGAGAGAGAGAGAGAATATGAGAGAGAGAGAGAGAATATGAGAGAGAGAGAGAGAGAGAGAATATGAGAGAGAGAGAGAGAGAGAATATGAGAGAGAGAGAGAGAGAATATGAGAGAGAGAGAGAGAGAGAATATGAGAGAGAGAATATGAGAGAGAATATGAGAGAGAATATGAGAGAGAATATGAGAGAGAATATGAGAGAGAATATGAGAGAGAGAGAGAATATGAGAGAGAATATGAGAGAGAATATGAGAGAGAATATGAGAGAGAATATGAGAGAGAATATGAGAGAATATGAGAGAGAATATGAGAGAGAATATGAGAGAGAATATGAGAGAGAATATGAGAGAGAATATGAGAGAGAATATGAGAGAGAATATGAGAGAGAATATGAGAGAGAATATGAGAATGAGAGAGAATGAGAGAGAATGAGAGAGAATGAGAGAGAGAGAGAATATGAGAGAGAGAGAGACAGAGAGAGAATATGAGAGAGAGAGAGACAGAGAGAGAATATGAGAGAGAGAGAGAGAGTGAGAGAATATGAGAGAGAGAGATAGAGAGAGAGAGAATATGAGAGAGAATATGAGAGAGAATATGAGAGAGAATATGAGAGAGAATATGAGAGAGAATATGAGAGAGAATATGAGAGAGAATATGAGAGAGAATATGAAAGAGAAGATGAGAGAGAATATGGGAGAGAATGAGAGAATATGAGAGAATATGAGAGAGAATATGAGAGAGAATATGAGAGAGAATATGAGAGAGAATATGAGAGAGAATATGAGAGAGAATATGAGAGAGAATATGAGAGAGAATATGAGAGAGAATATGAGAGAGAATATGAGAGAGAATATGAGAGAGAATATGAGAGAGAATATGAGAGAGAATATGAGAGAGAGAGAGAGAGAGAGAATATGAGAGAGAGAGAGAGAGAGAGAATATGAGAGAGAATATGAGAGAGAATATGAGAGAGAGATATGAGAGAGAATATGAGAGAGAATATGAGAGAGAATATGAGAGAGAATATGAGAGAGAATATGAGAGAGAATATGAGAGAGAATATGAGAGAGAATATGAGAGAGAATATGAGAGAGAATATGAGAGAGAATATGAGAGAGAATATGAGAGAGAATATGAGAGAGAGATATGAGAGAGAATATGAGAGAGAGATATGAGAGAGAATATGAGAGAGAGAGAGAGAGAGAATATGAGAGAGAGAGAGAGAGAGAATATGAGAGAGAGAGATGAGAGAGAATATGAGAGAGAGAGAGAGAGAGAATATGAGAGAGAATATGAGAGAGAATGAGAGAGAATGAGAGAGAATGAGAGAGAATGAGAGAGAATGAGAGAGAATGAGAGAGAGAGAGAGAGAGAGAGAGAGAGAGAGAGAGAGAGAGAGAGAGAGAGAGAGAGAGAGAGAGAGAGAGAGAGAGAGAGAGAGAGAGAGAGAGAGAGAGAGAGAGAGAGAGAGAGAGAGAGAGAGAGAGAGAGAGAGAGAGAGAGAGAGAGAGAGAGAGAGAGAGAGAGAGAGAGAGAAATCCATTCGGTGATTCACAAGTTACTATGATAACCAAAACTTTCAATTAAAGGTTACACGACCATAGACATTTGACTCCAAAAATTTAATCAGTTCGTTTTGCATCGTTGGTACATACTTGTACCAAGTTTTGTCACAATCCCTTCAGCAGTTCACAAGTTATCACGGTAACAAAAATCTGCTACGCACGCACACAGATGCACAGCTGGACAGACAATCCAAAAACAATGTCTCCGGTGCCATGAAGGCATTAAAATGCTATGAACAAAGGATGGAGGGATAAATAGCAAAGGAGGTTTTATAAGAGCAGAGAGAGCGCGCAAGAGAGAGAGGACAATGGGGTAGGTTTGGGAACAAGATAAGGGGAAGGGGGCGGGGAGAGAGGTCGGTAAAAAAAAATTATTTTTTTAAGTTCATACCTCATTGTACGGCTGCTTGATCTTGGCAAAGTCATGAAAATAATCTTCAATAGTAACATCGACAGTGTCCATGGCATTACTGCCTGTGAACCATTTTCTTGTCATAAGTTCTTGGAAATGTGGCTGGAAAGAAACACACCATGTAACATGTAATGACACCTGCATGGTCAACATGCATTTGAGTCAATATGGATCCTCAACATACCCATTGGTTGCTTTAGCAAAAGGGGTTAGATGAGATTTGCTTTCACAAAGCGACAAATACGTCTGAAATTCCAAAACAAAAGGAGGATGAAAGAAGACAGAGACAATACAAAATGCATTTAATGGTTGAGCAAACCAGGATTAAAGCCTGAAACAAACCGCTCCAAACATATAATCCAACCTCCAAATCAAGAAACGTTTCATCCAAGAGGTATCTGCAGCCATCTCGTGCAATATTATTTAATGTCTTGTCTGTGTCTGGCAGGAAGGCTAAGGTTCGTTCTTCAGGTTCATCGATAAGATACCTCATTTTGAGGTTGTGGACCAATGTTCTGGTGCAAGTTCATTAGGGAGAGAAGAAGCAGTTGTACAATAAATGAACTATCAAATGTGTGTACATTTGATATTTTCTTTTTGTATTGAGTTGTAGTTATACTAGCTTGTTTGAGGTCACTGTAAAGACCAACAGTCAAACCTGAACGTCTGGCAGTTGTTGATGACAGCAATCATATATGGGACATAGCAAGGAGGTTGACACCTGTTCTTCAGATGCTCATCTTTGTATCGTGTGATGGTATCATGGTATCTGCAAAAAAAAAAAAAATAGTCATCTACCAGTACCAGCATCAAGTATAAAATTGCTAATCTGAAGCTCACCTTGGTTGTGCCCATCGTTTGAATAGTACAGTACATAAGTTCCCATCGAAGACGGGCCCTTCAACTAGTTTGAGTAAAGCAGCTAACCACCACTACTGAAAGCATCATCAGACTAAAATATGCAATTTGGTGTCTGTCCGTCTCTCTGCTGTGATACATTCAGTCAATACTTATCCAATCTCAATTAAAAATTGACAGGATGACTAATGGTCACACGATGGAGGTTGTTGTGACTTATTTTGCCCCTCTCATGATGTCACCAAGTTTAAATGTAACATGTATATTTATGCTCCACCCATATCTAGCCTCATGCATATTCATGTTTTGCCTCATGCATATTCAAGCTCTGCCCATGTGTTGTGTCATATTCGCTGACAGGGGCCGAGAGCAGCTCTTCCCTGCCTGGCGGAACGTGTGGTTGCGCGTGGAGAAAGCATGGTTTTTACTGTCGCACTTGGAATGTTTTAAAATAGAGGAAAGTGATTTAAACCTCCAAGTGTTGGTAAGCTGCCCGGAGCATTCTTTCCTCAAAGAATCGGGACATGTAGGCCATTCCAGGAAACCCCTCCCCAAGAAGGTTTCCTACCTTGGGTAAAATCTGTGTTGAGGTGTATATCCACGTTAAGATAGCCAATCGTGGCATTTTTCCAAGGCAGTTTATCATAACAAAAGCAATAACAACACTAATGATAATCGTATTGCGGTTCTGGACAAGAAGGACCCGAGTGAGGTGCATCCACAATCAAAGACTCTTAGTTAGATATTTCATTACTATGCGTGCTCATTCAGGTCCCATCCTTTGAAAACACGGGACAGGGAAGATGCGTTGTTGTGTGGACTTTTTCCCTCTGTCGGCATTCCATATCTCCACCATCCTTTCACCCTTTACCTCAAGAACCTCTTACTGGTTAAAGAACCTCATTTCATTTAAATCCTAACCATCCCTTCCATCCTCAAACCCATCCAAATCCCCTTCTTCTCCCATCCAACACCCTCCCAACAGCACAAGTTAGACACAACGCAACAGGCCACACAGCACACCCATTACAAATCTATATCACCGCGAGAAAGGAACGCTGGGTGTGCGCTGCCGCTCGCCACGTCACCACAGAGCGAATCCCCCTTACCTCTGGCTAATATTTTAAACCACCCATTAGCCACTCTGGCTAATCCATGTTTTAGTGGGGTTTTTTTTTTTACCAGTTTTAGACGAATTTTGGGTGATTTTAGCACAGAATTCAACCTTCGTTGAGACAGCCGAGACGGCCGCCATTTTGTATGTTTTGATGATGGGAATCACACATGATTTTGTACAAGCTTATATATACTAACTTTCGTAGTTTTAAACTAGTTTCTAGTAAAAAAAAAAATTGACCGAAATTACGCATGATTCCCATGATTCTCGTCTCAAAATTTTATTTTAATTTTTTGGAAAAAATATATATATTTTTTTCTGGAATGATTCGGCATGATTCGGCGCTACTCGGTACTACATGCTTCGTTGGATCAGTGGTTGCCAGGTATGTTTTGACACAACCAGTAGTAGTTCCTGTAGTCGGATGAATTTGTTTGGATGAGAGTTTGTTTGGATGAGTGAGTTTGATGGGTGACTTTGGTTGGTTGGATGAGTGAAGTTGATGGGTGAGATTGGTTGGTTGAGTGAGTTTGATGTGTGACATTGGTTGGAAGTGTGAGTTTGATGTGTGAGATTAGTTGGATGAGTGACTTTGATGTGTGAGATTGGTTGGATGAGTGAGTTTGACTGGCATGAGGTTGATCCAATCCTGGTCCACAACCACCCCCATTACCACCTACTAAAGACACAACGACCATACATACACACACACACACACACACACACACACACACACACACACACACACACACACACACACACACACACACACACACACACACACACACACACACACACACACACACACACACACAATCACCACCACCACCACCACCATCCCTCACAATCACCACCTCCCCTGATGGTCATTCATTCAACCAATCTCACATGTCAAACTCACTCATCCAACTCACTCATCCAACCAACCTCACCCATCAAACTCACACATCCACCTTAAAATTAACTTATTATTTCATATTACTAAAAAAAAAACTTTTGAATAAAATATCTGGCTATTTCCTTTCTCCTGTGGCTAATCATTCTAAACCTGGATTAGCCACAGTGGCGAATTCCTTTTGAAAGCCAGATCACACCCAGGAACGTCACTGCAGCACAATCGATTATTCGAGAACTCTCCATTGCAATGACACTGCCATCAATTCCATGAAGAGTTGGGAAGCACGAGTCAATGAGAATTCCCCAGGTGGGGTCAGAGATCGGGTGGCAACCCTTGCCTCCTGGAGCCCCACCTCACGCGGGGACGGAGAGTGCTCATGTGGACTCTGCTGAGCAGAGTCCACGCCTGGGCTGGTTGGAATAAAACCCGAGCGACGGAGCTGTACGGGGCTGCTTTTCATGTGCGCTGGGATCTCGTGAAGTTTCGCTGCCTGTCTGTTCATGGGGAGAAGCTGTGTTAGCCTGAGACGAGTTATGCTGGCTTGAGATGGGCAGCAGTGGAGTGAGACGAGCACGGGGCAAGGCCGGAGCACAGATGAGGCCTCGAAGTCCTTGGCACACAGCAATAGCTCCATACTCATTTACACAATCTTTTCTGCTTTATCTAAGAACCCCTAATTTGTCAACTTGAGATGCATAAACAGCTATCAATGTGCAAAAGAGCTATCATGATTGACCTCCGTCCCTAAGTGGGTGAGGCACTGTTTCACACCTCTCACCATTTCCTCAAAGCTTACGCTGCATACGCTACATGTAACACCCACACACCACGTTCCTTCCCTTCCCTTCCCTTTATTTTGGGATCCACCCAAATCTGCCTGTTTGCACAGAGTAAGAAAGAGGTGCCTCGCATTGCCTCCATCTTCTTCTTTCTCCTCTCTGCTTTTCCGAGATGATTGGAACACGCTTGTCTCGTGTTTTGTAGATAAGCAAGGTAGTTTAAGGGGCTTTTATGTGCTATGAGCTAATTACTTCCCTTTTATGTCTGATTGCTTTGTGAATGAATATATGCTTGTGTCTTTGCCCTGTGAATATTGCTTGTGATCATTGCCTTGCCATAAATACGTGCCAATTTTTGATAAACCTTTCAAACCTACCCGGTTGTCTCTTTTTCTTTATTGGTTCGATATAGTGTACAAAATAAATAAATAGGACGTTGTACTCCACTAATTCGTTCCGAGATAACAAACTCCCGTACATGGTTTCACTCGGCTGTACGTAATAAGTAGACAGGGTGTGCAGTTGAGAGCGGTTCTTCAGTTGGGAACACCAAACCACCAAGAAAAGCAATGCCAGCAAATTGGGCGCAAGGACCCTGCTTGGTTTGGTGGCCTCAGCCGGCATCCATCGTTGCCAAGCAAACCATCACGTATGGGAAACAGTGATCCGTCGGCTTCAGGGTTGGAGGTTGAGCGGCGGGTCCGAGAGACTCCTTCGTGCACCACAGCATGCTCGCTTTCGAAACCCATAATGATAGCATAATATTGTTGCGGGCCGGCGGGGTCGGGTGAGAAGACCACGAGGTGGGGGATTCCCACCAGACTCCCTGGAATTGTAGGCCGTCGCTCACGGATAATTCTGTGATGTGGCGCGTCGCTTAACCGACCGTAGACGCCAATAACTCAACCGTGTGACCTAGGGTCCTCCCGTCCATAATCAGGTTACCTAATTAATCACGTGGTTTAACTACCGGAGAACTACGCCCTCGGTACGCCTTGTCTGAACCGGATCACTCCACCGGATCGGATCACCTTTCTGGATCGGATGCAACCGAGCGACACTGCCAAGGACGTACCGGCTAAAGTAGGAATGGATCCCTGGGAATAAAGACCCGGCTAAACTTGGATTCGAACCATGCTGCACCAATGAGAGAAAAGACAAAGGCGAGCTGGGAAAATTCCTAATGACAATTATTTATCAACAGCAAGCGAAGAAAAGCATGTGGTACGACAAAGATTTATTAGGTATGTAACGCAGGGAAAGAGGAGAGAGGTGTGGTGCGACAATAATACAAGCAACTTACGAAAGCAGACACAGTGCAGACTTGGCGCGAGATTAATAATAGTAACAACAATAAGGATCTTCTACAGGCTTACTTAACAGACAGGTGCCAGCACACTCAGACACACAGAAAAAGAAACCCAAATGTGAAGGTACTTTTGCAGCCAGGGAGGGAGGGGAGTTGAGGTTATAGCTTTCGGTACCTGGGCGTTTCGGGGGAGGGATGCTCCGTGGTGCGGTACCCGACAATAGTCGTGTTGTTCTGGCCACAGCCGCATGTGTGGAGATCGTGTTCTGAAGGAAGAGCCTGAATGGAGAAGGGCGGAGTCCAGAGGGCGAGGGTGGAGCAGTAGGCGGAACCAGGCAGGAGGCGGTTCAGAGGCGAGACATGAGCGGAGTCTATGAACAGGAGGCGGGCCGTCGAGGTGAGACGTGAGCGGAGTCGAGAAGCAGGAACACTCCGCGTGAAAACACCCACACTGAACACAACACACCCAATTCTCAGCACGGAGGATTTCTCCGTCCTTTATAGAGCCCGAGGCTCGGGGGAGGGGCCATGCCGAATCCAACGTCATCGCCCAAGTCGGGCGCTCTGACTGGCTCCGACCCTCATGTGGTCCGCCAGCTTGGGCCGGGTTTCGGGCAGACGCTGATGCAGCCCGCCCACCTTGCTGCCAAAGCGTACGTGACTCGCCGCACATGTCTGGTTTCGGGTAGACATTGATGCATGTTTATGGTAGATGTTGGTGCACGCTTATGGTAGACGTTGGTGCAGCCCGCCCACCTTGCTGCCAAAGCATACGTGACTCGCCGGACATGTCTGGTTTCGGGTAGACGTTGATGCATGGTTATGGTCGACATTGGTGCAGCCCACCCACCTTGCTGCCAAAGCGTATGTGACTCGCCGCACATGTCTGGTTTCGGGTAGACGTTGATGCACGATTATGGTAGACGTTGGTGCACGCTTATGGGAGACGTTGGTGCAGCCCACCCACCTTGCTACCAAAGCGTACGTGACTCACCGCACATGTCTGGTTTCGGGTAGACGTTGATGCACGGTTGTGGTAGACGAGACAAGGGGCAAGCAGGCCGATTTACCTCAGAAAAGAAAAGAAAAAGAGTGGGGATAAAATATAAGGGGAAAATGATTTAATAATCCTAACTATTAGACCATCGCAACGCACTCCCTTGTTTTCCCACTTCACAAAAGGAAGGGGTCTATCTGCACATATATTAATGGCATAACTGTCTTGGGACACCTCTCCGTTGTATGCATGCGGTTCTGAGAACCACAACAATATTTACATTATTACGAAACAATATTAATACTAATAATATCCTCCCTCCCCAAGGGTTTTTCCATCTTCGACAAAAGCTGTGTTGATGTGTATAAATAGCTTATCATGGCATTTCGTGCATCACCCCTTCCAGAAGTAAAAATATGACATGCCACAAACGCGTATGATTACCTTTTCAAACAGTCGCTACTACTGTTTAACACTAAACTGAAAGGGAGGAAACCTGACGTTCTTGAGGCATTATAAGCTTATCGCATCCCCAACAGACATACTGACCTGAGCCAAGATTGACTGTAATCTATATCCCCCAGAGGGGATAACATGACCCTTCCTGCTGCTCTCATAGGGAGCAAGTGTCCGATGTTTTTAAAACACAATTTCAAATCTTTTACAATCGCTTATTCCTTTAAGAAAATTACTTTTATAAAATTCAATTGCAGTGGTTTATTGAAGTTTTTACCCTGCGCGTGAAGCGAAAAGTGGCTGAAGCGATTGGTTCACTTCTGTTTTCTCAAGACTGTGTGGGGTAGGTCGTTTGATAAACTCTCCCCTATGTATTCCCATCAATCCCTTCTAATCGTCCTCCCCACCCCCAATCCCTGACGCCCCATCCACCGACTCACCCAGGATGATAACTGCAACTCATTTGAATACCGTATTTTCACACACATAACCCACCCTCTGGTACTTACCAAGCAGTTAGCGAGCGCTTGTCAAGCCAACTGTACCTTATCAACGGTTTTAAATAGAGTGCTTCAGCAACTTGACAAGCGCTCAACAAGAAACTTAGAAACTGAACACACCCCCGCACTTGCCAACTCAGAGCTGCTTCAGCTGTTTCACAGCGACAGAAAATGAGGACTTTGTGGGCTTTACAAAAGATGACTTAATGGGACTTAAAATAGCTTTGAAATAAAATTGGTACAAAATGATGCAAAATTAAAAAAAAAAAATGTTTTCCACAAGAAACAACAAGGAACTCCAACACAGGTGGAGGCCATTCAGCCCATCATGCCTGCGCGAACAACACAGCAACCCATGATCCAAGAAGAAAATGCCAAAAACAAAAATGTTTTTAATTAATGAAAGAAAAAAAAATTATTTTCTTTTCTTCCCCTTGGAGAGGGGACATGGGCTTAGTTAAAAACACACATCAACCACACAACCCCCCTTAACAAGACCCCCCACCAACAGCACTCCGTACACAATCACCCATCAATACTCAAGCTACCTGAAAGTCTTATCAACATCCCCATACCCCTCGATCTTCATAACTTCCAGGTACCTATCCAAATCTAATTTAAACTTATCTACTTTTTCTGCTGCCACTACCTTTCCAGGGAAACCATTCCATGCATCAACTCCTCTCTGAGTGAAAGTCCCCTGCCTTACTACCATCTTAACTCTACTCTTCTTTACTCTCAGGCTATGGCCCCTGGTTCTGTCACTGTCTACTCTGTTGAATAATTCATCTACACTTATTTTATCTTTACCTTTCATTATCTTAAACATCTCCATCATATCTCCTCGCAACCACCTCCTTTCTAGTGAATAAAGCCCTGTCTCCTTCAACCACTCCTCATAGCTAAGTCTAGCGAGGTGTATCGGTGTTAGACCTCCTTTTGATTAACGATCAATCTAGTATCCCTACGCTGAACCTTCTCGATGGCATCTCTGTCTTTCCAGAATTGTGGTGACCAAAACTGCACACGATATTCTAGATGTGGCCTCACTAAATTCCTGCACAATGTTAACACCATTTCTTTTGATTTATAAATGATCCACCTCCTTATATAGCCTAAAACCCTATTTGCTTTACCTATAGCTGCCTGGCACTGTGCTGCCTGCTTACCTCCAATATCTATTACCACCCCCATATCCTTCTCCTGTGTGACATGCTCCAAAATCACCCCTTGCATCCTGTAATCTCTATTTTCATTGTTCTTTCCCATCCCCAAGACCTTACACTTGCTCAGGTTAAATTCCATCTGCCAATCTTTTGCCCAATCCATACAAGTATCAACACTTTCCTGTACTTGATCACCACCCCCTCTGCTATCCACCTTACCTCCAAGCTTTGTGTCATCTGAAAATTTAGAAAGCTTACTCTTTACCCCATTATCCAAATTGTTGATGTAAATATTGAATAGTAATGGTCCGAGTAGTGATCCCTGAGGTACCCCGCTACTTACATCCTCTCAGCAAGACATCCTCACACTCACAGCCACTCTTTGCTTCCTATCACCAAGCCAGTTTGCAATCCAATTAGCTACCTGACCAGCCACTCCACAAGCCCTCACTTTGGTTAACAACCTCTGATGTGTTACCTTATCAAATGCCTTCTTAAAGTCTCGATATATTATGTCCACTGCCTTTCCCTCATCCAACCAATCAGACACTGCTTCATAGAACTCTAAATAAAAAGATTTGTTAAACAGGAAGTAACTTTGGTAAACCCATGCTGACTACCTTTAATTAGTTTGTATTTATTTAAATGGTTCCTCATCCGGTGTTCAATTAATGTCTCCAGCACCTTCCCCAAAACTGAAGTCAAACGAACAGGTCTATAGTTTCCCAATTGTTCTCTGGATCCTTTCTTAAATAGTGGTGTTACATTTACTACTCTCCAATCCTCCAGTACCTGTCCTGACTCCAGGAACAATTGAAAATATCCGTTAACATCTCACTTACCTGCTCAGCCACCTCCCTCAATACTCTCGGTTGCATATTAACTGGACTCGGAGCCTTATCTTCTCTTAGATTACCCAGCTGTTCCTTTACTTCATCCACTCCAACCTGGATCTCCTGCAAAAGCCCTTCCTCACTTCCTCAAATGATACTCTCAGCTATTGGCAATTCTCCTGACTGTTCTTGTGTAAAACTTGAAGAAAAATACCCGTTTAATAAGCCTGCCATCTCACTTTCATCACTAACCACTCTCCTGGTGCTATTCCTCAATGGGCCCACACTGGTCCTAACCTGTTCTTTTCTCCTGATATACTTAAAGAAAGCCTTGCTATTACGTTTAATATTTAATTGTTAGTCATGTCCTTCTTATACTCTCTTTTGGCTTGTCGAGTTATTTTCTTCACTTGCCTCTGTTTACTCCGATAGTGATATAAATCTAACTCCAGCCTTGTTATTTTAAACATAATAAATGCCTTTTGCTTCTCCTTAATAGCATTCCTTATCTCACACTCAACCACCCTGGTCTCTTTCTACTTCTAGTTTTACACCTCATTGGAATGTACTTTCTCTTCACTCTACACATTTGGTCCTTAAAGGTTTCCCATTTTTCTGATGCTGATTGTCCTGTTGTTATAGAGTCTCCCAATCTACATCACCCAATTCTATCGTCATACCCTCAAAGTTTTCCTTCCTGAAATCTAATAGCCTTACCCTACTATCCTGAACTCTAACCCTCAACAGAGTCTTTGCACACACAATGTTATGGTCACTTGCTTCTAAATGCTCCCCAACCACCACCTCCTCCATCGTATTGGGATCGTTACTTAAAATGAGGTCTAACACTGCACTCTCCCTCGTGGGCTTTTCTACAAACTGGATTAAAAAGCAATCTTGGAATAAAACAAGGAAATCCTCATCTGCTCTGCTCTTTCCCTGTTCCTGGACCCAATCTATCCTTGGGAAGTTAAAATCCCCCATAATCAATACTCTTCCCTTACCACATGCCCTTTTGAATTCTTCATGTACTCCTCCTTCCTACTCTTCCTTCCCACCCGGAAGGTGGAGGATCCACAGCATCCAAATTGCTAGTTTGATTGGTCCAAGAAGAGGACCTGATGCTGATGCAGCTTTATATATAAAGCACCAAATACAAACTGTGATAATCATGGTGAAGCTCAAACGCTTCCCACAGATATTCTGCTCCTCCATATTGGTATGGAAAATGGAATAATAAATTCCATTTTTAATGGAAGACCATTAAATAAAAACTCCCGTGGGAGCGGGACGTATTGGTGCAAAGATTACAATATCTATTGTATTTATAGGGCAAATACAAATGGCCCTATAAAAGCATCCTACCAGTATCTTACTGTTTTTACAATCTCTAATCTCTACCCATACAGAATCCTCAACATTAATTCCTTCCTCAATGTCACCCCTTTCTCTTGATACAATGCTGTCCTTTACCGAGATTGCTACTCCTCCTCATATTCTCTCCTTCCTATCACACCGATACACCTTGTAGCCTTCTAATCCTGTCCTCCAGTTACTCTCCTCCTTAAACCATGTCTCACGCACTGCAACTATATCGTACTCCTCGCTATCCACTTTGGCTTCAAGCTCTTTCATCATATTATTTAAACTTCTGGCATTGGTATAGAATATGTTTAACTTTTCCCTTCCTGAAATTAAATTTTCCTGCTTGGCCTTACTCATCCCAATTACTTCATCCATTCCTTCCTTTATAGCTTCCCCACCCTCCGCTGACCTATAAAAGCCTGAATTCCTTCAATTCCCACTGCAAACCTTGCTGCCCTCTTTCTATTTCATATACGGCCATCATTCCAGAAACACTCCCTTTGTCCCCTAAATGATTCCCACTGCTTCCTAATTGGTTTTTGATTCCCACTGCTTCCCACTGCTTCCTAATTGTAAAACCTTCCTCCTTTCACCATTCTTCCAGCCATTGGTTGAAGTCTATTGCTCTGCTCATAATTTCTATATTGTTTCCTAATCTTGGGAGGATCCCAGAAAACATGACCTCACAACCCTTTGCTTTCAGCCACTTACCCAATATCCTGTATCTATTTTTCAAAACCTCCGAGTAAACTTTCCCTACATCATCCGCACCTAGGTGTACCACAACCAACTTCTTCCTGCCGTGACCCAATACAATATCGACTCAAGACCCTAAAACTGTACAGCAGTAACAGGAAAACGATGCCTATGACAATTTAACACAAGAGCGAGAGAGAATTGCTTTGCAATACATGTCCCCTACCGATGTGATATTTTCCATGTCCAAAACGGGCAAAGCTTTATGAAAAATTGATGAAACACCGTGAAACTCAAACTTATTTTGTAACTAATCATCATAAAGCCATGCACCAAGTTTCAGTTGAATATCTTTAAAGGGTGTGGGGAAAAAAATTCTGAAAAACCACAGGTGGGACGGATGGACGGATAGCAAACCTATAGTGAAGCCTTCTGGTGAAACCGGCAGCGGATTAAAGAACCCCCAAAAAGGCAAATATTGATTGACAGATCTGGATCTTCAACACAAATAATTATGCTTACCTATTCAGAAAGGTATTCATCTCTTGAAGACAAAGAATCACAACTTTCCGTTTGAGTTCTTCTCCAATCTGAGCAGCTACCTGGAGATTCTGTTCCATCATCTGAAAGAATCACAATGATCAGAGAGGATTCTTTCAGAACCAAAATCTGTTTCTGAAATACCTGCTATCAATTAATTAGAGACAGTCTGCGAGGTTTTGAATAACCTAACACTGGTATATTTCCAAAATTTTAAACCGGGACTTTTCCCTACTGGAAATCAGATTTGAAAAATTTGTCTAAAATAATGGCAATGCAGGACAATAAGCTTCATAGCTGTGGAGCAATATATGGTGCAATGGAAGCGAGCCTCCAACCTTGTAATTATACGCAATACCAAGTATTCCTTTGCCACCCTCAGGTTACAATGGTGTACCAGGCCTTTATCGATCTACAGTAAATGTCATGGAATATAGCCCCCACCGACCCCCCCCCCCCACCCACACCCCCTCAACTTGTGGATGAGTGTTGTTGCTTTCTGTCTTGCCACCTTTGAGACACTGAAATCCAAGCCCTTCTGTGTCACTGCAATGTCTCAACAGGAGTAAAAGTCTCATGATTTGCTTCTTGCTCAGCTCAGGCAAGTTGGTGGCCTCATTTTCTTTTTTTAATCAAATATTTTGCTGGCTCTATTTTTGTCTTCCTCTTCCTGCCCTCTCACCTCTTTTCCCAACCCCTTGCCCCTTCAGGTTGAATGTGTTCTATCAGAAACGCTTCCCACAGATATTCTGCTCCTCCATATTAGTATTAAAAATTAAAATAAAAACTGGGTGTATGTATGTATAAATGATGAAGGTAATGAGCTAAGAAGAATCAACGAATAAGTGAATGACCAAACAAATGTTGCTCACAGTCCATGGCCCACAAAAAGCCCAAAAGCCAAACAACGAAAAATAGAGAATCGTATTCCCACCTGGAAGACCATTGCGGGCAAAGTTGTCTGGAAATAGCCATCATGGTCACCTTCTGGCTCCTGATCTTTCATCCAGTCCTTCTCATCTGTATCCAGAGCTTTGCGCATCCAGCCCACGATGTTGGACTGCAAGACACAATACAAAAGCTCAAACCAGAAAAAAAAAGCCCAAAAATAAAATAGAATAATGGTGTGCTTGCACAGCACAGATAGCAAAGTCATAAAATGAAGTACATTTATTATTATTTCACATGCAGCCTGTGCCTGCTGGTTGCATTACTGCTGGGAGCGTGGCTGTGCTGCTGATGCAGTGCCCCGTTTCCAGAAAGCCGGGACTCATTTTGCCGGCCTCGGTAGGACGACAGGCTGAGTCAACCCACGTAGTGTTAATTAACGGAACGACAGGAGCTCAAACTCAAGATCCTGAGATCTTAAGCCAGCCATCTTAACCGTTAAGCCAACACCAAGCTCATGAAGTACATTTGATGATCTTTCCAGAGAAACAAATGAATGATGAAGCGAATGTTTGAAACTTGTTTAACTGGCATAGCACTTAAACAATATGGTAAAAAAAATGTGAATTGGTGCAATAAATATGTCCCTCATAGTTAATTGCCACATGCAATGTACTACGATCCACACGGTTTCAGTGTTTCAATAAATAAATTTAAAAAGTCACTTGGAAAGAAAAGGTTACAAAGGTTCCAAAATAAAAGTCACTGAAAGAAAGAAAAAGTTCCAAGGTTCCAAACATCCTCGCAGCAAATAGCATAATGGTGCCAGCTCTTGCAAAGGACCTCAACATCCACATTCAAAAACACACTGACAAACATTACAATTTTACACTGCTACCACCTCCGTACTGAACTTGCTCCCTCTGCCTTGCTCTATCCCCCTTCCCTCCCCCCCCCAGGGTTAAACAGGGCACACATGGTCTGTTAGTAACCCACTTCTGGTAAAACTCCCTAAATCCAGGGTCACTGCACAAGGTTAATGAGTCCCTCCCCACCCCCACCCTCCTTTTCTTCTGTTTCATCACCGGTTTTCCCTTTCTCTTCTTGCTGTTTGACAACATCTCTTCCTCATCCTCCTCCTCCTCATGTCCCTTTGTTGTATCCATCTATCCTGCTATTAGTGCGTTTCACCATTCCCACTGTGTTCTTTCTGTTTTGTTCCGTATTATAGTGCTTGCATGAAAGGAAAGGACAGGTGCAAGTCCAGAGAAAGGAGTGTGTGGAAAAGGGGGCGGGGGGAGGAGAGGAGGGGTGAATGTCGCAGATGATAAGTCCATCCATGTAATTATAATGTACCACTCTGCCTACACATGAGGTATGATTGCTCGCAAACTGCTGAAGTTAGCATGCAGTCACAGTTCCTCCAATAACTCTTCAAAATATATACTAATAAAAGGCAATGTGTGTGTGTGTGTGTATGTGTATGTGTGTGTGTGTGTGTGTGTGTGTGTGTGTGTGTGTGTGTGTGTGTGTGTGTGTGTGTGTGTGTGTGTGTGTGTGTGTGTGTGTGTGTGTGTGTGTGTGTGTGTGTGTGTGTGTGTGTGTGTGTGTGTGTGTGTCATTGATTGGTATCTACATATGTGGATTTCAGAATGTGGAAAGGAGTCCTCTCAGGGTAGGCTCAAAGTATCCACCTCAATTTCAGTAAGGGGTCACGATTCATGGAACAAACTGTGAAGTTTTCTGTTCTCAAAGTTTTGTGCCGAGTGCTCTCTTCAGGATCGTCACTGAGCCCCGGACAGCTTCCAACTGTAGTTCGTTTGTTATAATATTCCCAGGGATGGTTTTTAGCTCACCTGTAAAGTAGTTCCGGGGAGCTTATGGGATGGTGCGGCGTCCGTCCACAAATACTTGCAACTTCTTCTCAGAAACTACACATACGATTTCAATGAAATTTGACCACAACCTTCATCAACCGTGATGGCATTAACAAAAAAATTACCCCCGTGTGGGGGTGATAGTCATCTCTATAATACCACAAGTTCTCAATGTTCAGTTCAGGTAACCGCGAAACAGTCCAAACTAACCGTTTAGATTGAAATAGTTCACAGAGATACACTCGGATAATACTACTAATGACATAATTAATAAATATGTATTGTTCATTTAGTACCCGGATTAACACATCAGAATCACCAGTAAGTGCAATACGTGGTTTTCCGGTCCGTCCACTCTCTGGGGACATTTCACTTCCGGTTGTAGAAAAAAAAACGAAAAAATAGGCTTAGCTCTCAGAGATTATGATAATCCTGTAGATTATTCTTCACTGGTTATAATGCAACTTTCAGAATGAAAATTGGTCAAGTATTTATAGAGATGTAAAAGGCTAAAAATGTGTTTTATAGCGAACGAAGTGAGCTTAATACTAACGCGTGCACGTGAGAGAATAGGAAATAACAACAACAACAACACAATACCCCCTGGCTATTTGGAATCCGTGGCGTTAGCTATGACTTTTTGCTTCCGGTTGTTGTTAAACGCTGTGCGGTGTATAAACACGATTGGGTTTTATTTCTATCTTGTGAATATTACTTAACGCGTGCACATGAGAGAATAGGAAACAACAAAAACAACACAATACCTTGGCAATTGTGAATCCGTGTCGTTGGCTATGACCATTTTGCTTCCGTTTTTTGTTTTGTTGCTGGTTTTTTTTTTTGTTTCCGGTTTTTTTTCATGGGGAATGATGCATGCTGGGAGATCATGACAGGAAGTGTTTATTTTGTATTTAACATTACCGGGGGTGATTTTGAAACTCTTTCCGGAACTTTTAATTTCTTTTATTCTTGACCAGAAGTGATCGTTTATTTATTCAATTATTTTTTCCCAAAGTTAATTTTAACAAAGATATCTCCCGCATCATCAAAAAATATTTTTTAATCGCGATTTACATTATTTGTTCGCTGATCCCGAATCCAGGCCAAAGTAACCGGAAATTGCGTCAAAATCATCAGCTGTGCGGCGCTTACACTTACACCACGGTATAGTTGGAAAGTATACAGTTGTGAACAAGTTTTATGTAAAGTCAGAAGCGAATGTAAGAAGAATTATACGTTCCCTTCTAGGCTTTGCCTCTTCCATATTATTTATATTTCATTTCTCCTTCCTTCCTTCTTTGTGAATCGCATCGGCGTTTTTGGCCATCTTACAGATCACGTGACGATCAAATGGGAAGGAAATTCAAAAATCTGTCCGGTTAGATACAAGATAATATTTTTTTACTATCATAATCAATAAACAGTTGCCGAATATCTTGCAGAATGGCAGACTAGATAGGTTTTGAAAATGGCGATTTTTATAACTTACGTGACCTCATGGCCTCGTCCCCGACCTTGAACCCGGACAAAAGTTATATCGTTGTGCAACACTCATCTATTTTGCTGACCTCGGAAGGATGACAGGTTGAGTCAACACCACCTGGTATTACTTCAACAGCCAAGCAGAATTTGAACTCAGGATTCTAGGATCCCAAGCCCACCACCCTAACCATAATCTGGCTTAAATGTGACATGTTACAGATGAAACAATTGCGATATTACATGATTATCTCTGGTATTGCAGCAAACCAACGATGAGCACAATGACGACACCAACCCAACAGCAAATGCACGACATGGCGGGCACGAACAAGACAGGCAATATGTGGGTGATGATTCAACAATTCCTGTGGACACAGGGGCAACACCAATACCAAACCTTGATGCAACATCTGAACCGCAAAAATATATATTGCAGGTAAGAAGTCATTGACTTGTGTAAATGCGGAGATGAGTCGATGCTGCGATCTGGAAATTATGTTATAAAAGTGCACATTTCACTTGTATCAAGTACTTCACTTGGAGGTTCCATTAAGGTAAAAGCAGTGGGATTTGGTCACCGGCGTGTTTGCACATTAGGCCTACATTATGGAAGTTCAAACTGATAGAGGCTTGAACTCAGGACCCTGAAGCCCCAAGCCAGCCACCCTAACCGCTAAGCCAAGACCAGGCTTCTTCACAATATATTGCAAAATAATGCAATATATAAACACAACATAGATGTGTTTTGCAATACTTTTAAAATATGAATTTTAACCATGACACACACACACGTACTTATTTCATAAAACAAAATGTTAACTGCATCCCCCCCCCCCCCATTTGGAATTTGGACTGTATCTATTACAGATACCAGAGAAGGAGGGGTGAATTAAGTGAGAAAAGGGAAGGAAAAGGGGAAGAGTACAAAGTTTGGAAATGGAAAGTGGGAGTACATTGGAATAGGGGGAAAGATGGTGTCAGGGAAAGGTAAGGTGAACATGGGAATTGGACAGAAATGGGGAATTGGTGAAAAACCTTACCACTTTGGCACGTCTTACAATGATTCAAACAAAAGCGAAGTCAATGGCACAACATCACAAATCCACACACTTCCCACCGAAAGCAAAGTTGAAAGAGGGCAAAGAGTTCCACAAGGAATGACCCAATATCAAATTTTGAATTAAAAAAAAAATCTTTCGAACCCTGTGACCCTAAATCCCCACCCCCTGGGGCATGAATCGGGGCTAAAATCCAAAAAAAGTGTTACATATTTAATGCATCCCTCAATGTTGTGTGCATACACAAAGTTTCATCAAAGGAAGTTTTAAAATGTGCCTGCAATTGCACATTTTGGTATTTGACCTTTTGACCCTGCCCCAGGGCCCCAGAGAGCAGGGCCAAAAATGATACTTCTCTCGTACCTTCTTGCCATGTGGTGATTTATTTGTACCAATCAAAAGTTCAAGAGGAAAACAAATATGGAATTCATACACCTATGTTAAAACGTGCTGTTCAGAGCGAGCCTTTTTGTGAGAGGAACATACCCGCATAGTGGCCAAATAGTTGTCCAGCAGCCGTTCAACTTCCGCCACGGGTAACAAGGGAGGAAGAGTCTTGACATTAGCTTCTGGTTGCAGGTCAGGGTGGCCCATCAACTCCTTCCTGCAATGGAGGAACCAGCCTTCTAGATTCAATTTCTCAAGCAAAAAAATCCCAAAAAACTAGAAAGCATCTCAAAAAGCCCGTCTGCATCCGCTTTGTACTCGTACTAAACTTGAAAACGAGTTAAAAAAAATTGCACATTTTATGAATTTGTGTTCTCCATAGTCTCGTAATAAAGGTTTGTTAAAGATTTGATGACAAAAGCTCAATTAGTAAAGAAAATGTTATGGCCTGGACACACACTGAAGCTCAAGCTAAAGAAATAAAGAAACACGGAAGAGATTTCAAAAAAAAAAAAAAAGGGAGGCGTCTCTGGCTTGACGCACTGTGGCAGGGCTAATAAGGGCTATTTATCATCACTAGGACTTTGCCCTTTCATATTTTGACCCGATTTTAAATTATTTTCTCCATATTCTCATAATGAAGGTTTGTTGAAAATTTGATGACCAAAGCTCAAATGCGAAAAAAAAGTTATGGTCTGTATAGATGGACAGACGACACACAGAAGCGAATGCAGAACTCCATCTCTGCTGCACAGAGGGAGGGGGAGGTGGGGGGGGGAGGAAGCAGGCTAAAAATCATAGGTCACACTTGCAAGAAAAACCCCACTAGTGAAAGATCTTCAACTTGAACTGCTTAAGAATAAAGATGTAGTCTCGCACCACCGACGACTGCACATATCTTAAAAACCAAAATAAAACTGCATGTACATACGAAAGGATTTTTTTTTATTTATAAGAATGCAATAGTGGTCGCCTGGTAGGTGTTTCACCCTTGATAGGTGTTCAGGAGCCAGGTCAGCAATGCCACGATCTCATTTCCCTCCAGCTGGTCACACAGAAGGTCCCGTAGGTGCACAGAGATCGCACAGTGGTACAGGCCAAAGTAGGTCTCGAACACTCGGTAGTCTCGAGGGAAGCACTGGACAACCATAAACTTAATGACGGTGAGATCCTCCAGAAGGTACTTTCGCATGATCTCAAGGTGACGCACAAGCCACATGCGATCGTCTTTACGCGACCCTTGGGGGATCACTTCAATACGGGCTGCCACAGTGTTCTCCATTACCTCCTTGCACTTTTTCCGCCATTCCTGCCCAGCAATGCAAACACAAAATCAGTTTCTATTTTGTGATCTTGCAGGATTGACCAGGGTATAATTAATG
Organism: Eptatretus burgeri; assembly: GCF_056783735.1. Taxonomy (NCBI): domain Eukaryota; kingdom Metazoa; phylum Chordata; class Myxini; order Myxiniformes; family Myxinidae; genus Eptatretus; species Eptatretus burgeri. The sequence continues at coordinate 57,733,518 of NC_140967.1, forward strand.
ACCATGCCTGTTGGGTAAAATCCTCTGTTTGTATTGAACTCACAATGACAAAGAAACCCATTGACCAGAGCAGATTGATCCTGCCCACTGTCATAATGTTAATTCAAAAGGACGAGTTGAGTTGACCCCAGCATCATTCACAAAGTTTATACAAGTTCAATAAAAGTGAGTTGTACATGGAGGTGATTAGTCCATGTGATCAACACGTTTGCGCGATGTTCACCAGGAAAATGACAATTACACTTGTGCAAATCTGAGGCATTTTGCAGGTGAATTTCGGTTTTCCGGTAATTTGCCCAGCCTCTTGTAAATCGGGGCCTGCAGGATGGCCGAAAGCAGTGGTTCTTAACTGGGGGTACGAAGCATCAAAGCAGGGGGTACGATATATGGTGTCAAATGCAATACTGTATAGTACTTAAATTCCAATAATAATAATAACAATAATAATAAATAACTAATAAGAAATGTTTCCACTCATGAATAATTTTAAAATATTATAATCAAATATTATACATTTTATATTTTTGAGGAAGCCTTTAATTTTAATTCTTTACCGTTTTTAACTCAAATCTATGATGTAATTATATTTGTACAAGACAGTGTTACTTGGCTTGTACTTACGGTTTGAGACTTAACGTGTTTCATACGTTGTCAATTTTACTCGTATAATACACGTTCAGTTCTATGACTGGCACTGTTGCTTGGAAGTTGGACATTGCTCAGTTGTGTTTTGGGCTTCGGAGGAACAGGTTCGTACTGTTGCAGTGTGGTGTTTGTTTGATATATTGCAAGAAAGTGGTTTTGTAGTGTGATAAAGATGGTGCAATGATCTGATAAGCTATTGTGCAGCAAAGGAGGTATTACAATGGGAAGAGAAGTGATAATGTTGCTGCACTGTGGTGTTGTCCTGTGATGAAATTGTAGTAGTGGAATGGTTTTGTTGGAATATGAAGCTGTAGGATGGGGTTGTGATGTGTTGTGAAGGGTTTTCATTGTGAAGGTGCAGATATGAAGACATATAATATTTGTAAATGTGAAATGTGTTGTTAATACCTCCTGCTGTCCAGGAGGTCCGTCTTATCACTGTGAGTTGCGAAATGGTTTGAATTATAAGCGGTAGTTTGTGTGATTTCCTGTGCATTTATTTGTTTTGTTTTCCACATCTTGTAGAGATGAAGAATCCATGCCTGGTGTTGGTGCAGTGGTTAGGGCAGCGGCTTGGGATACAAAAGGTCCTGAGTTCAAGCCCCGTTGGGCCACTGAATTAATACACTAGGGGGTTGACTCAGCCTGTCATCCTTCCGAGGTCGGCGAAATGAGTACCAGTGTACTGGGCCAGTGTATACCCCGGTTAAAATAGGTGTACCATATCCCTGTGTCGTAAGAGGCGACCAGGGTTGCGTCAGGAAGGGCATCCGGCGTAAAACATGTGCCAAATCACTATGCGGATCATACGGATGATCCGCTGTGGCGACCCCGAAAGGGAGCAGCCGAAAGAAGAAGAAGAAGAATAGAGATGAAGAATCCTAGGATCCGAGTCCTAGAATATATTATTATCTTGCCAAAACGAAGTTTTTGCAAGATACGTTAGTCAGCTTGTATGTTTTTCTTTTGTTTGTTTGTTTTTTTTGTTTGTCTGTAATCATGTATAAAAAATTCTGCAGAGCACAGTTATCATTGGAAATTTTTGTAACTTCGCATATCAGAGGCCTATAGAGGTCCCTTTCAGCGCATAAAAATTTGAAGGTCAAGGTCAAAGGTCAAGGTCACTTTGTCGCAAATCAGGGGAGTCGACGAAACCCTTATTTTTTGAGTAATTTTGATCGGATCGTCTTCAAACTTCATGGGAATATAGTTCATGGTCTGGCGCTCAGCTGATTAATTTTTGGTGGCGATTGGCCTTGACCTTCATATGTTTTTTTTTGTCTGTAATCACGTATAAATCACTCTGCAGAGCACAGTTATCATTGGAAATTTTTGTAACTTCGCATATCAGAGACCTATAGAGGTCCCTTTCAGCGCATAAAATTTTGAAGGTCAAGGTCAAAGGTCAAGGTCACTGTCGCAAATCAGGGGAGTCGATGAAACCCTTATTCTTTGAGTAATTTTAATCGAATAGTCTCCAAACTTTATGGGAATGTAGTATATGGTCTGGCGCTCAGCTGATTAGTTTTTGGTTGCGATTGGCCTTTACCTTCATGGTTAGCGCCTGAGGTCAAACATATTTGACCCCAAGGTCAAATTTTCAAGTTTTAGGAACCATATTGTGTAGTACCTCAAATTGAACACCTCGATGAGTGCTTTCTAGATATGTCAAGCTTGAGACATTATGACATCATTTGGTGACGTTATGAGGCAAACACATATTTTTCATGGTTACTCTGTAGAACGATTCTCATCGGAATCTCTCGTAGGCAGATATTCCTCAAGGAGTCGCTCCTGGTGGATAGCAGCTCTGTTCACCTCGGTGTGACCTTAAAGAAGTCACACGTGGTCACCTTTTGGCAAGATACGGGTCACCCTGGGGGTGACATTGGTTTATTTTATTGTTTTTTTGTGTACGACTTTGTCACTACTTTTGCTATTGATTCAAAATTTCGTTTACTAATTGTGTGCATTTATTTTCAGTGCTGAGCCATGTCCAAGAAATGCAAGTGGAATGATGACTATGTTCGATATGGTTTCACTTGCATGACAGAAAAAGATGGAACTCAGAGACCACAATGCATACTCTGCAGCACAGTATTTACAAATGCAAATCTCAAACCTTCAAGACTTAATGAACATTTTAATAATCGGCACGGGGGTGCGAAGTCGGGAAATTATTTCAATACCTTGAAGATCAAAAGGGGACGATTTGATCGTGGTGGTGCCTTACCAAAGCAGGGATTTGTACCGATTGAGAAGCCATTGTTGCAAGCATCTTACTAAGTTGCATTTTTGTGTGCCAAGAAAAAAAAGCCTCATACAGTTGCTGAAGAATTGGTGAAACCTTGTGCACTAGAAATGGCAAAAACAGTACTGGGGACTGAGGTAGAAAAGAAACTAAGGCAAGTACCCTTGTCAAATGACATTATCTGTTCCAGGATTCGTGACATGAGTAAAGACATCTTGCAGCAGGTGATTGCCGATATCAAAGCCAGTCCTATCAAAGTGAGTCTTCAGTTAGATGAGTCAGCAGACGTCAGTTTTTGTAGTCAGTTATTAGTATTTGTGCGGTATGTGAAGGAGAAAGAAGTGGTGGAAGAATTCTTGTTTTGTGAACCATTGACAACAACCACAAAAGCAATTGATGTGATCAATATCGTCAACGATTTCTTCTTGAAGCACGTGATGACTCTCGACATGTGTGGTTCACTTTTCACCGATGGAGCTCCTGCCATGCTTGGAAACAAATCAGGCTTTGCTGCCCGTGTGAAAAAGGAGGTGCCTCACGTCACAGTCACCCACTGTGTGCTGCATCGCCATGCCCTTGCAGCTAAGACATTACCAGAACAACTGAAAAAAATGTGTTGTCCTCTGACAAAGTTTAATGCACTCACAACAATTGACAAGACTTGAATCACAGTCTCTTCAAAGTTTTTTGTGATGAAATTGGAGCTGAACACAATGTTCTTCTTTACCACACAGAGGTGAGGTGGCTATCCCGTGGCCGAGTGCTTACTCGTGTTTTCAAACTGCACAAAGAAATCCAGCAGTTTCTTAGACAGCGAGGCAGTGGCATGGCAGAGCACTTTGAAAATTAGAAGTTCATTTTGTCCCTGGCATACCTGGCAGATATATTCAGCCACCTCAACGAGTTGAACACCTCCATCCAGGGTACAGGGATGAACATGATCACAGCCAGGGAAAAAGATGTCTGCCTTCACTAATAAACTTCCAATCTGGATAAATCGCATTGGGTCTGGAAACTATGCAAATTTTCCAAAGCTTGATGAAGTTTCTAATGCAGAAAATTTATTACTCATTGTGACTGAAATGAAAGAACATTTGCATGTGCTGAGTAAGTCCTTCCAGGGATACTTTCAGCATGGAGAGGTTTCTGTTTCACAGGGATGGATGCAGGACCCATTTGTTTTCAACCGAGATTCCATGGATGATAATGATGAAATGAAAGAAGATCTAGTTGAGATGAAAGCCAGTAATAAAATCAAAATGGAGTTTGATTCAATGCAGTTAGATACCTTCTGGTGTGCGCAACTCAACACATTCCCCCAGTTAGCAGAGAGAGCTTTGGAGGTCCTTGTGCCATTTGCGACGACCTACTTACGTGAAACTGGTTTTTCAACTCTCGTACACATCAAAACCAAAGCCAGGAATCGTTTGGATGTAAGTGATGATATGCGTGTGGCTATCTCAAAAACAGAACCTCGTTTCAGCATGATCATTGATGAAAAACAACAAAAGAGCCATTAGTAATATGTCTGATTGTCGGTGTACTGTGTAAGTACGGTTGTACTTGAAAGGCTATTTTTGTATTCAGTATATTTGTATGTATTCAACGCATTGTATAAAGAATTATATTCATTACATTGTATTTCATATCAATTATTATAATTTCATTTATTTCCGTAAGTCATTTTAGACAGGGGGTACGGGGAAATATTATAAAAGCTCAAGGGGTACGAGCACATAAAAAGGTTAAGAACCACTGGCCTAGAGGTATGCACACTCACCTCTGACCTGTCTCGCCTGGGTTTCAATCTCGGCCCAGCTATAAACTGTCAACCTGATGTTTTACAAGCAGTGATTGATTAGTGTGTCCTGTATCTCAGGTGGACGATAAACTGGGCATCCCTTCTGCTGGCATCAGTTGGTGGATGTTAAAGATCCCACTGTGTCCGTCGCAAAGAGTTGGCAAGCTATCGCCGGCACATTGAACAAACTACAAGCTATCGCTGGTGCACATTGCCTGCTCTAACTTCCTGTGTCAGAGTGGCGACCAATCCAGGATTGTAACCCCAGATGATAAACTGCAATAAACTGGTAAATCATGGGCAATTCTCATTGAGTAGAGCACTAATCTTGTCAGTGTCAATTTAAGGCTGAAATCCTGACTAAAGATATTTTGCAGAAAAGACAAATTGTTTTAATATCTAGTCAACTTCATAAATGATATATTGACACACCTTGGGTCTTCCTTGCGATACAAACCCCGTTTGTTTTTCTCTATCTCGTGCCCTGCGATCAAGCTTTTCTTCCCGTTCAATAATCCTTACGACTGAGACCACGAGGGTAGGATCACTGCACATAACATTGGAACAAAATAAATGAGGAAACGTACTTATTGCGATTACCTTTTGCAACAACCACTTCAAAGCACATCCCCACAAACACAGTCCTCAAGTCAAACACTTCACCATGTCACACAGCCTGCTTCGTCCAAATATCTGCATGGAACACCAACCTGCGCACTGTGGGTAACACCCGTGCAAGAATGATCCAAAGCTTCTTTGCGAGGTCCTGTGAGAGGCTTTCTACGGCCGAGAAGTACGATGAGATGAGATGCATGTCTGTGATGTTGTGACTGTCCATGCGGAATTGCTCATACAGCAGTTCATCTCTTGAGCTCTCTAGTTCCATTAGAGCTTTGTGTGCCTCGAGAAACTTATCTTGTTCAATGAGAGTTTTCGTGTTTTGCACGATTTCTGGTACTGCACACAGCAATAATACATCAAAATTGTTTATGGAATTGTATTTCAAAGGAGTGTGCAGTTCTTTTTAAGCAATTAACAAAATTAATCTCAACATTGAGACCAAATGGTTCCAAACACACCAGAAAATATGTTCTTTAGATTCTCTATTGCGCCTGCCAACTGGCTGTGTTGGACCACGGCATCTTTAACCTCCTTGAGGCTTCCAATTGTGGCAATGCTGGCTCGCCAGTCCTTGCTGACATCAGCAAGCAAGTTTCGCACTCCCTGAACATCATCAAGAGCAGTGTGCAGTTGGACAAGCCCAGTGCGCACACCTTCCAGCTGTGATTGAATTGCTGCCTGCAAGGAACGCACATAATCTGGAATCACTGAATATGTCACTCAACTGTAACTTCCAGTACACTCAAAAAAAGGAGTGCCAAAATATTTAATTAAAATATACTTAAACACAGAAAGACTGTAAGAAACATCAAAATATTAATGAATACACTTTTACAAGGTGTCTGTGTAAATACAGAGTGGGGCAGAGAAACGGGAGGTTAAAAAAACCGATCTCTGCTATGCCAACATGATCACAACTTTTTTGACTGATCAACTAGCTGTTAGGTTTCCTCAAGTTAATGAGGCCAGTTGGTTTTAACAGGATGGTGCAACATTCCTCCCACCAGTGTGTCAATGGCCGCCGTACGACTACTTTTTCATAAGCACATCATCTGCAGGAATAGTGACATTACTTGGCCTCCAAGGTCCCCAGACCTGTCAGCATGTGACTTTTTTATGGGGGCACTTAAAGAGCAAAGTGTACACTCATCTCCCACACAATATTGAAGAGCTGAAAGAAAGACTGTCAAAAAATTGTCGGAATTTTTTGGAGATGCTACGCCGCGTCATGGGAAACATGCGTGGAAGACGAGAGGAATGCCTGTGTAAATGCCCATTTTGGAGGTCACCACGATGATGTGATCTTCAAGAAATGAATGGCATGCTTTAAGATGGCATATTTGTAATTTGGCAAATACAAAATGTTTATTTAATTACTGAGTTAAAAAAAAAAACAAAAAAAAACAATAACCTGTTTCTCTGCCCCACCCTGTACAAACACAGCAGTAACAAATTGGCACTCAATTTGGCAAATGGTATTGATATGTGGTAGGAGGGCTGTGGGGGAGGGTCGAGAACTAGATTGTTGTAAGAAAAGCATGGTCCGTGTGTTTTGCGTGGCGTAGATTTACTCTTGTAAACAAGGAAAATGTCAGAGCATGTCTTCTTAAACGTGATGCTGAAGAGGCAGGGCACATAATTTATAGAAACTATAGCGAGGGATAATATTGTTTGTGTGAAAAAAAAACTTGTTTGCAAGCGGGGCGAGGTGAGGACTTGCAGCCACAAAAAAAAAATGCACAATGGAAAGGCTTAGCAGCTTCAATGGACAGATCATGAACTGTTTGGCCGGCACACCGCAAGACATGGTGGTGAGGTCAGCTGCCGAGCTCTGAAGAGAGATGGAAGACTTTTATTTTATTGGGGCTGCCGCACAGGGTGTGACAGCCCAGAAGATGGCACCTCCCACAAGCAGTGGGCATCCAGGCACAGGACCTGCCACAGGGGAAGGTGGTCCTAGAGTCGACGAGGGCTGTCGCCGCACTTGCACAGAGTTGGACCTTGGACTTCAAGAGAGAAACAGATCTCATGTCTCCTGTCTGTCTGTCTGTGTGTGTCTGTCTCTCTCCTTTGTATTGCTGGCTCTCCATATCCCACTCTGCTTTGTCATCAGGACAGGGAGGACTGCATGGAACCTCCTCACAATCCCTCTCCTCCACCGCATCACTCCTGCCACCCTTCCATTCCCAAGCCACACTTCACCTGCATGACAGCAACCAACAGCTACCACCAGCTTTGTGCCTGTTGAAGTCCTCCCCTGCTTCTAGACCGGGAGCCCATGGGGCTTAGCTCAACCGAAGAGGTGAACAATTGCCATCCTCATGGTAAGATGCCAGATGATATTCCCACCTCAGAACTCTGCATCTGCCAGGACACTGCTGCTGGGTTGACATTCTGTGGTCAATATCCGTATCGCATAATTGGCGCCAGCTCAACCTGGCAGCGGAACGGCACCAAGTAGGTTTCTGATATTATTCGTATAGCTTGTAACACGGTATAAACAATGACAGATGATTTCGCCGCTGGAATACCGGTGACACGCTAATTAGATGCCGCGAAAATCACGCTAGCTCAACAGAACAGCGGAATGGCTAAAACCAATGCAGAATGCTAGTAAGAGGTCCCCTGAGAACAAAAGGAGCACTGACAGACAACTTTGTCACTGGGCCGCCCAGGACAGATGCTCCCTAATTCAGGGCCCTTTGGTTGCGCTAGCTCAACCGAACAATGGAACGGCTAAAACCAACGTAGAATGGTAGTACCAGGTCCCCTGAGTACAAAAGGAGCACTGACAGACAACTTGGTCGCTGGGCCCCCAGGACAGACGCTCCCTAATTCGGGTTCCCTTTGGTTGTGCAAGCTCAACCGAACAGCGGAACGGCTAAAACCAACTCAGAATGGTAGTACCAGGTCCCCTCATTATTAGGTCGCCGGTAGGCGACCTGAAGTACTCGGTTGAATTCCGTCATACGACGAGTTTTCTACGTCTGTTTTTAGGCTACTGTGTCTGCGATTGGTCAGTCGAAGTGACGTCATGGAATCCCACAAGGCGACCAATAGGTCATCCAGGGATGTAGTTGGAACCGAAGACTATTTACGAGTCAGACCGAAAACGAAAGTGGAAAACGAAACCGACATGTCAAGTATTTATATGCTGATCTGGTACCCGACTCGACGAGCGAAGTCAGGTGCCAGATCATCTGTGTGCTTTGGACGCGATTTTCGCTGATTTATAGTTTTACAATCACTCCAAACATGTTTTACACACACAGTGGACTGCTCCCTGGCAGGGAGAAGAGAAAATTTAGCTGAAAACAATTGTTTTCTTAGTTAATTTCAATTTCGTTTTCCACTTCCGGTTTCCGGTCTGACTCGTAAATCGTCTTCGGTTCCGACTACATCCCTGGATGACCTATTGGTCGCCTCGTGGTGATTCCATGACGTCACTTCGACTGACCAATCGCAGACACAGTAGTCTAAAAACAGACGTAGAAAACTCATCGTATGCCCGAATTCAACCGAGTACTTCAGGTCGCCTGCCGGCGACATAATGAGGGGAGACCTGGTACTACCATTCTGAGTTGGTTTTAGCCGTTTCGCTGTTCGGTCGAGCTTGCGCAACCAAAGGGAACCCGAACTAGGGAGAGTCTGTCCTGGGGGCACAGCGACCAAGTTGTCTGTCAGTGATCCTTTTGAACTCAGGGGACCTGGTACTACCATTCTGCGTTGGTTTTAGCCGTTCCACTGTTCAGTTGAGCTTGCGCAACCAAAGGGTCCCGAATTAGGGAGCGTCTGTCCTGGGGTGCCCAGCGACAAAGTTGTCTGTCAGTGCTCCTTTTGTACTCAGGGGACCCCTTACTTGCATTCTGCGTTGGTTTTAGCCATTCCGCTATTCGGTTGAGTTAGCGCAACCAAAGGGAACCCGAACTAGGGAGCGTCTGTCCTGGGGGCCCAGCGACCAAGTTGTCTGTCAGTGCTCCTTTTGAACTCGGGGGACCTGGTACTACCATTCTGCGTTGGTTTTAGCCGTTCCGCTGTTCGGTTGAGCTGGCGCAACCAAAGGGTCCCGAATTAGGGAGCGTCTCTCCTGGGGGGCCCAGCGACAAAGCTGTCTGTCAGTGCTGCTTTTGTACTCAGGGGACCCCTTACTAGCATTCTGCGTTGGTTTTAGCCGTTCCGCTGTTCGGTTCAGCTAGCGTGATTTTTTTGCGGCATCTAATTAGCGTCTGTCACCGGTATTCCAGCGGCGAAATCTTCTGTCATTGTTTATACCGTGTTACAAGCTATACGAATAATATCAGAAACCTACTTGGGGCCGTTCCGCTGCCAGGTTGAGCTGGCGCCGATTATGCAATACGGATATTGACCACAGAATGTCAACCCAGCAGCAGTGTCCCGGCAGACACAGAGTTCTGAGGTGAGAATATCATCTGGCATCTTACCATGACGGCAATTGTTCCCCTCTTCGGTTGAGCTAAGCCCCATGGGCTCCTGGTCTATTCCTCTTTGTTAGCAATAGTGTGGTGTGTGGCACCTCAGCTGGGTTAGGATTGTTTATGTCTTTATCATTGCACAGTAGAAAAGTTTAAATTCCACCCCTCTCCCGACACATGTCTGCCGTGTCGCTTGGATTGCTTGGTTCCCCACATCCCTTCAACCTCTTTTCCACATATTTTTTATTTTATAAAAAATAAACCCTCGTAAAGGTTCAGAGACATTTTCCCATTTTTCACCTCATGCACTTGTTCCGCCACCGAATTTGGCTTAATTGGGAATAACCTTGGAGAATCGTAAAGTGAATCCAAGTGCAGGGTAATTCATTTTTGAATGCAGGTTAGCTAAGGCCTAAGTCACATTTGCTCTACGGCGAGGATACGGCGGCCGTATGCCCTCTGAATTGACAGAAACGTGCGGCGGCCGCAGAGTTTCTGCGGTGGCCTCAGGGTGGCCCTACGCCGTTTGGCTATCTTTTACAGGCCGTAAGGTCGCCGTGGAATTATAACGCGGAGTTATAACTTTTATCATTTCTACGTTCGCCGTAGCAATTCGACAATCTGAAACAAAAAAAACTGGTAAAAAATAAATAAATAAATAAATAAATAAAAATTAACCCACTCGTTACCGTCCGTCTGGCCGCACGTTCGCCTTAGGGCCCACCTGCGGTCCCCTTGCAGGCACCTTGAGGCTACCTTGCATCTGCCTTGAAAATTCTATGGCCGCCGCAGGGCCCCCTTAAGATCACCGTGCGACATCAAATCAAAGACCGTACGGCAACCCCACGTTTTCGGTATCCACAATTTCTAAGATCTAAGGCCGGTCACATTTGCTCTGCAGCGAGGATACGGCGGCCGTACGCCCTCTGAATTGACAGAAAAGTGCGGCGGCCGCAGAGTTTCTGCGGTGACCTCAGGGTGGCCCTACGTCGTTTGGCTATATTTTACAGGTCGTAAGGTCGCCGTGGAATTATAACGCGGAGTTATAACTTTTTTTTAATTTCTACGTTCGCCGTAGCAATTCGACAAGCCAAAACAAAAAAACTGGTAAAAACAAAAAAAGAACCCACTCGTTACCATCCGTCTGGCTGCATATTCGCCTTAGGGCCCCCCTGGGGTCGCCTTGCGTCTGCCTTGAAAATTCTATGGCCACCGCAGGAACGCCCTACATTCACCGTGCAACATCAAATCAAAGACCGTACGGCAACCCCACGTTTTCGGTCTCCACAATTTATAAATATGGCGTGCGGCTACCCGAAAAATAAAAACATATGTGACTGCTACATTGTGTGACCGTGGAAATACTGCGGCCACCATATAATTGCTAGTGGCCCTAGATTTTGGAGACCCCACGGCCACCGTGGAAAATGTGACTTATGCCTAAATACGCCGTGCGGCTCCCCGAAAAATGAAAACACGTGACTGCTACATTGAGTGACCATGGAAATACTGCGGCCGCCGTATAATTGCTAGTGGCCCTAGATTTTGGAGACCCCACGGCCACCGTGGAAAATGTGACTTATGCCTAAATACGCCGTGTGGCTCCCCGAAAAATGAAAACACGTGACTGCTACATTGTGTGACCATGGAAATACTGCGGCCGCCGTATAATTGCTAATGGCCGTAGATTTTGAAGACCCCACGGCCGCCGTGGCAAATGTGACTTAAGCCTTACCACCTTTTGGCTGTTCACGGGATAAAAGATCCTGTGCCATATCGCGTTTGTGAGCCTTCGATGCAACAGCATTTACAAATCAGGTAACCAAATTACACCACTAATCAAACAGCACCAATAATAAATGAGGCTCTGAAAAGTTAACTGGTCTATGAAACATCAAATGGCGAAATGTACGAGTACATAAAATCTTCTTCTTCTTGGGTGTGGAAGCTTGGGTGCCGGGTAATTATCATTTTGTTGGGGCGTGACAATGCCGCGGATGCTGTGCCCCATAGCAGTACACTGGCACTCATTTTGCCGACCTCGGAAGGATGACAGGCTGAGTCAACCACACCTGGTGTTAATTCAGTGGCTAACGGGGCTTGAACTCAGGATCCCCAGATCCCAAGCCAGCCACCCTCACCACAAAGTCAGCACCAGGCTTAGTACATACAATGAAGTCGTCTTTTAAGGTCAGTACACTTTCGGTGTTGATCTTAATTTTAAACAAAATAATTCAGGATGATACTGCTCTTAAATCAATGCTAATATTATTAAACGACATTCCAAATGAGGACCATAACTTTGAAACCTTTTAGTTTCGAAGTTGTATAGTGTTGGATAGCCCAGTTTACTTCTCAGTGGCTCAAATAATAATTATTGTTCCCATACTCCACTGCTAGGGATCAAGGTGTCCACAACTAGTTCATGAATGCTTCAATTTCTAATAATGTACCCCACACTACTCAGTCAAAGTACACTGCCAAAGCAGCCATCAGCCAGTGCAGGAATTTTGAATTTGGCCAGGGTATCAGGATCAGCAAATAATGGCCACCTCTTTCGGAAAGGTACTATGGGATTTTAGATTATTGGCCAGGCGTAACGTAATCACTAAATAAGATTGTAATTAAAATGGCTTTCATGAATCACCTGGATGTTTTTTTCTAAAGCAAAATGAGCTTGGCCATGACAATGTTTGCATCCACCAGTGGGCACACAGCTGCGATTCGAGAAAAAAAAAGATCCTACAGGTTTGCCACCTTGGTATTGCAGACAACATCTTTGACAATCCCCCACAGAAAAAAAAATAAAATAAATTAACGGGGGGTTATATCTGGTGATCATGGGGGCCAGGTGGTTGGTCCAACTCAACCAATCCAGCGACCTGGAAAGTTCTCATTCAGGACGGCTCAAAAGATTAAGGCTCAATGAGGGGGAGCGCTGTCCTGTTGGAAAATGATATCAGTTTGGAGGTCTTCAATCTGTGGGAAGGTAAATCCTTCCAACATGTTCATGTAAATTGACGAAGTCACTGCATCCTCTGAAAAGAAAAACGGACCCACCAAGCGGTCATAGAGAAGGACACACCACACATTGACCTTTGTATTGTCGCGTATGTGTTCAATGACCACGTGACCTTCCCGTTGACCTTCCATTGTGTCGGTTGACCTTCCCCGATACATGAAAACAAGCTTCATCTGTGACCATGACCTTTTTCAGGCAATGGTCGTCATCCTCTATGCGAGTGAGCATTTCCAAGGCAAACGCCTTGCATTTGGGTCCATCATTTGGTTTGCGTTCCTGCAGAACTCGCACCTCATAAGCATAAAGCTTCAGTCTTCCATACAAAATCCTGTGTACAGTGGTGGTTGGAAGTTCCAGTTTTCTGGATGACGTCAAATTGATTTTCTGAGACTTTATTGAAATAATTCACGCACTCGTTCAACGTCTGCTGCACTTGTGCTTGGTCGACCGGTACTTTTCTGTTTCTGACAACTTCCAGTCGCCTTCGACCTCTCGTGCCACTCTCTGATACTGGTCCGCGATGGTGGATTCCTTCCATACCTTGTACGGAAATTACGCTGAACTAGCGTGTCGGATCTCATCTCGATCAACCGTTTGACACACTGAGCTTTCTCCTGTCAAGTCACCATTTTCTTTCACATTAAACCAGCAGACCTGCAAATAAAGAAAACTTTAAGAGTTTCTGTATCATACAAAATAAAGGATATCATTGTATCATTTGGGGTACTAAATATATTAACAACCAAAGTTGTTCAGGTATTTTTGGACACCCTACTTGTTCCTTTAAGGAGCTTCTCCACCTTTGTATTTTCATTCAAACATGTGTACTCATATTTTAACTTTTTGGCTTTTCAGTATTTCTTTAACCTTTTCTTCCATGGTTCCTCTGGAATTCCAGCATAATTATTTTTTTTTCTGTTTCTTGCGGATGACTCCAGTTCGGCCTGCATTTTATCAGCCCTAACTGCAGGCAATATTTCGACCTCTTCCCCCAAACAGATCCTATCTTTAATATGATGCAGCACATGACCCAACATTTCAAAAAAAGTTGGAAGCATGTGATGACCTTCAATGGAATAGCGTGGAAGGTCCATCTGGTGCTGCATCCATGGCACGTATCAAGTGGTGCCCACACAAAGGTGGGTTTATAGTTTCCACGGGTGGGGGAGAGGGGGGGCAAACACCCTCACCTCATTGTCTCTAAGGAGCTTTCTGCATGGGTGGATGGGGTACATATCACTTGCCTGGCTTGTCTGGCTTTGTTTCTGGTACTAAATATATTAACCAAAGTTGTCCACATGAGTCTGAAGTTATGTGAACTTGGCTTATCTGAACTATTGTTATTGTAATCAAATTGGGCTACATGAGTGTTTTGTTTGATCCATTAATGTGCTAATGGTTTTCAAATTTGATAACCGTCAGAATTTGTGAGTGACGTGATACGTGCATTGATTGGTTGTCCGGCTTTGCCCACCCCACCTTTGGGTATTCTGTGGGATTTTGTGATAATTTAATCACTTTTAAGAAAGGTTAGTGGATGCATGTGCCTAATCACATGTAAACTAAAACGTTAAGGAACTGTTTGGTCAATTAACAGTTGACGGACTTACCCTGGATTAGTCTGATCTCACACACACACACACACACACACACACACACACACACACACACACACACACACACACACACACACACACACACACACACACACACACACACACACACACACACACACACACACACACGCATGCACACACCTACCATTCCTAAGCCTTTATAGCTATGCAAAAGGTAATATTAAATGATACCTGATCCCTTTCCTTGATGGGTGTAGGGAAGAGTTCTTGGCCCCCACAAAAAAAGAAGAAAAAAAAAAACAAAGTGTGATTTCTTTAAAATGCCAGCAGGATTAGAAAAGCACCCATCAATGCTGGGTATCCCTGCGAGTTCATTATAAAAGGGTATATTAAGAAAAAATAAATTTTCCTGTTGTAATAATAAAGATGAAAGTAGTAGCTAATTCAGTAGATACCTTAAGTCTGGCTTCTACAGAGGCCTTCTTCCGAGCTTCTCGCTTGCGATATTGGTCCAACTGAAAGTCAAAAGAAAAAGTCAAGAGACTGAGTATGCAAAACAATGAATAGAGGCAGCTGGAATTTTTTCCCACGATCCTAAAGCAAGAATAATGACAATTTTTGCCTTGTCAAGTTGATCCGGTCTTTGCAGCATTGCAGCAACTCTCTTCACAGCCACGCCCAGTGCCTGTTCATCCATACTCTCCATCTTATTGGATTCGATACCACCACCCACTGTCCAAAGACAAAAGTTTGTCATGGCAGCAAGGCAAGCATTTCCAATTTGTACAACGCACTCCTAAACTTGTACCACATTACAACAAAGGTCTTTTGAACATGCACATTCTTCATCCCCATCCTCCCCCCACCACCCCCCACCTGCCCCCCACCCCATCTACCCACCCATCCATCCCCTCCCCACACAGTGAACCAAAGTTCATGGAGAAGCTTGTCCATATTGCCATGCACCTCCAGGCAGCAGTTTGCAAAACCCAAAACTGGAACCATCAGATGCATAATCACACTGAATCAGATCAGGTAAAAATCCTGTCCGCCACAAAGGTGGACGTCGGTTATGTTTTCATCCGTTAGTTTGTCTGTGAGCAGGATATCTCAAAAAAGTTATCAATGGATTCAGACAAAAGTTGGTGGACAGGTTGGGTGTGACAAGAACAAATTGATTCGATTTTGATGAAGACCTGCACCTGGATCCAGATAAGATAAATTTTAAATTTTTTAAGTGATTCTTCACCATTGAGAGGTAGAGTCAAAACGATACATAGCATGATATTTCAAAAAGTTGTGGACGGTTTATGACAAACTAGGTGGACGAGTTAGGTAGGTGACGAGAACAAGCACATTCGATTTGGTTCAGGTCCGGATGCAGACCAAGCCTATCATTGGGATACCAAACGTAAACTATTCAGCCTGGTGGAGGTATGCGCTCTTTTGAGTGCCATTCTCATTTTCCAAATGGTTTCACTTTGAATCTAATTGCACCATGCAAGCAAATGAGTGACACTATGTTGATTAAAAATAAATAATTGATTGAAGGCATAAAATAACAACATAAATGACAGAATATATATATTAATACTGAAGGACCAATTTTGTGCTCCTCCTAGCGGCCGCGTCACGTTTTTCTCGGTACTGTGACCTGAAGTTTTGACATGGTGTTTGTACGTCAAAGTAGACACGTGCACAAATCAGGGGACTTCTTCACAAGGAGTAGTGTACACCAAAAATGTCGTGTACAAGGACGTTTCGTAGGCCTCATTAGGTAAGGCCATGGAGTACATCGACTGGGATCCGGTTCTTACAAGAACCGCCACTGGTTGTCATATTGGGCTCATGGAACGGAATCTGTCTGTGACAGGGTTTCGGCTAGTTATCAATAATTCCTATGCTATGGGTCAGCAGCGGAGCTAAACAGAAAGGGGAATATACAAAATGAAATTGAGGTGGAAGGAAAAAAAACAAGAAAACGAGACGATTCAGGTCCAGTGGAAGGTTGCTGAGAGTCGGACATGAGCAAATCAGAGGTGACTATTTCAACCATGGTTAATTGCAAGGGCATGGTAAGGAATGATGATCGCTTGGCAGAGTGGAAATGCCCTTGATACATCAGCAGTGTTGCGATTGTGCACTACTTGTTGCATTGTGGTCTGTCAGCACGATTCTTCGAGGGGGGTGGGTGGTGAAATCTTGCTGGCATTGAATACTGTGCAAAATCAGAAGCATCTCAAGTAAATGTCACGATTCTAGCTGTGTCCTGACCTTACAACATGGTGTCAAAAGTGGGATCTTGAAGATTAATGAGCCACTTGAATTTGTACATTGTTGGGCCTCGCCGGATCACCGCAGTGGCACTCTTCACGTTTTTGTTTTTCAACATGCCTAAGTTCCCTATGATGGACTGGTCCAGCTCCGAAACGGCGAAGGCTTTCAATCTGTTCAAGCATCAAATGAACTTTGTGCTGTCAGATGAGGGCATCAATGACAAGGTCAGACAAGCCACCAAGATTCAGATTGCTGTGGGAGACGAAAGTCTGTGGCGTATTAATGCATCAACTCTGAACGAGGATAATAGAAAGGAACCAGACATATAAAATGGTAAACTGTTCACGGATCACTAAGACATTCATGTCAACTTTAGCATTTACCAGGTGCAAATTGAGATTTCAGCAGCAAGAAGGAGAGTTCATCGATGTGGTTGTTGCTGTTGTTGTTGGAATGTACTCATCGAGCAACTGGCGGACGATGATATGTTGATTGGGACGTTCATACAGTCGTGGCCAAAAATATTGGCACCCTTGCATTTTTAAAAATAATGCACCATTTCTTCCAAAAAATTGAGATTAAAAAAATCTTTTGGTATCCACATATGTATTTCTTTGGTTTGCAGTGGAACAAAACAAAAAAAGCTGAATTTTTTTTCCTAAATTTAAGCTTATTCCACACACAAATCCTAAAATGGCCTGGACAATATGATTGGCACCTTTTAGAAGTTGTTGAAAATAATTAGAAATCAAGCAGGTGGTTCTCCTTTACTATGGAATTTAACCCACATGTGGTGAGTTACAGGTGCCTGCAATATAAAAATCACTCATTCAACCACTTTGAATAAAGCGAAGGAGTCGTTCTGCTGTTTTGTGTCACGGTGTGTACCGCAATGAGCATGGAGAAAAGAAAGAAAACCAGAGAATTGTCGAAGGAGGTCAGACACAAGATTACAGCCAAGCATGGACAATCTCAAGGCTACAAATCCATCTCCAGAGACCTTGATGTTCCTGTGTCCACTATACACAATGTTTTCTGGAAGTTTAAGGCCCGTGGCACTGTAGCCAACCTCCCTGGACGTGGCTGCAAGAGAAAACTTGATCGAAGATTGCAGCGAAGGATTGTTTGAATGCTGGAGAAAGCACCTCGATCAACTGCCAGATTCAAGCTGACCTTCAGACACAAGGTACAACCATTTCAACTCACACCATCCGTCACAAACTCAATGAAAGGGGGTTCTATGGTAGGAGACCCAGGAGGACCCCACTGCTGAGAGAGAGAGATGTAAGAAAGCCTGAATAAATTTTGCCAAACACACACCTGAACAAGCCAATGGTTTCTCCATGGTTTCCAATACATGGCCATGGCTAAAACTATTGGCACCCTTGCACTTTTTCAAATAACTCACAATTTTCTCGAAAAATAAATTGAAATTGACAAAAGTATTGGCTCTCCAAAATTCATTATTTCACTATTAATATTACAGAGCCTTTGTTTTTGATTCAGAACTTAATATATCCATATAAATAATACAATAAAAAGAAATGGCATTGACAAAATTATTAACACCCTCGACTTCATATTTGGTAGCATGCACAGCCTTTGGACAAAATACCTCCGGTTAAGCATTTCCTATAGTGATGAATGAGCTTCCTACACCTCCCTACTGGCAGTTTGGCTCACTCTTCTTGTGCAAACTGCTCCAGTGACTCCCAGATTTGAAGGGTGCCTTCTCCCAACTGCTGTTTTCAGATCTCCCCACAGGTGTTCAATGGGATTTAGATGAGGAATCATTGCTGGTCACTTCAGAACAGTCCAGCATTTTGTCTTGAACCATTCCTGGGTGCTTTTTGAAGTGTTTGGGGTCATTGTCCTGCTGTAAGACCCATGACCTTCAACGGAGACCCTGCTTTCTGACACTGGGTTGAACATTGTGCTCCAA
Source organism: Eptatretus burgeri (assembly GCF_056783735.1). NCBI lineage: Eukaryota > Metazoa > Chordata > Myxini > Myxiniformes > Myxinidae > Eptatretus > Eptatretus burgeri. Next base: position 57,752,087 of record NC_140967.1, read on the forward strand.
AATGCCTTGGTAATCTCCTGATTTCATGATGCCATGCACACATTAAAGGCACCCAGTGCTAGAGGCAGCACAGCAACCCCAAAACATCACTGAACCTCCTCCATGTTTGACTGTAGGGAAGGTGTTCTTTTTTCTGAAGGCTTCGTTTTGTTTTCTGTAAGCAGAGATGATGTGCTTTACCAAAAAGCTCTAATTTGGACTCATCTGTCCACAGGACATTCTCCCAGGAATTGGTGTATTCAGGTGTGTTTTGGCAAACTCCAGTTGGGTTTTCTTATCTCTCTCATCAGTGGGGTCATCATGGGTCTCCTACCATAGAACCCCCTTTCATTGAGTTGGCGACAGGTGGTGCGAGTTGAAACGGTTGTATCTTGTGTCTGAAGGTCAGCTTGAATCTGGCAGTTGATCGAGGTGCTTTCTCCACCATATGAACAATCCTTCACTGCAATCTTCGATCAAGTTTTCTCTTGTGGCCACGTCCAGGGAGGTTGGCTACAGTGCCATGGACCTTAAACTTCCGAGAAAACATTGTGTACGGTGTACACAGAAACGTCAAGGTCTCTGGAGATGGACTTTTGTAGCCTTGAGATTGTCCATGCTCGGCTACAACCTTGTGTCTGACCTCCTCAGACAATTCTCTGGTTTTTCTTTCTTTTCTCCAGGCTCATTGTAGTACACACAGTGACACAAAACAGCAGAACGACTCCTTTTCTCTATTCAAACTGGTTGAATGAATGATTTATATATCGCAGGCACCTGCAACTCACCACAGGTGAGTTCAGTTCCAAAGTAAAGGAGAATCACCTGCTTGAAATCTAAATATTTATAACAACTTCTAAAAGGTGCCAGTAATATTGTCAGGGCCATTTTAGGATTTCTGTGGAATAAGCTTAAATTTAGGAATTTTTTTTTCAGCTTTTTTAGCTCGCCTGTTCGAAGAACAGAGAGCTATAGCGATACCCCCGGCGTGAGCATGAGCATCAGCGTCAAAATGTTAAAGTTTTTGGTGCAAGTTATTTAGAAGCTTGCCATTCATTTAATATGTGTACTAGTATGCTGATATTTGGCGTGGAGGTTCCTTTGGGGTATATTATTGATGTAGTGAAGTTGAAATTAAAAAAATAATTTCAAATGTTTTAAATTTTTGACCTGTTTTGAACTTATCTTTTTTGTAGCACATCAACGTTAAAGTTTTTGGTGCAAGTTATTTTTTAGAAGCTTGCCATTCATTAATATGTGTACTAGGATGCTGATATTTGGCATGGAGGTTCCTTTGGGGTATATTATTGATGTAGTGAAGTTGAAATTAAAAAAAATAATTTCAAATGTCTTAAATTTTTGACCTGTTTTGAACTTAACTTTTTTGGAGCACATCAACGGTAAAGTTTTTGGTGCAAGTTATTTAGAAGCTTGCCATTCATTTAATATTTGTACTAAGATGCTGATATTTGGCATGGAGGTTCCTTTGGGGTATATTGTTGATGTAGTGAAGTTGAAATTAACAAATGATTTAAAAAAAAAAATTAAATTTCAACCAAAATGGTGTCAAAGCCACCCAATGCTTACCTGTTTATACTAGACACTTGCCATTTATTTAATATGTGTACTAGGGATGCAATGAAGTCCAAATGAAATAAATTTTGTTGGTGCACCTTTTTCAGAGACTCAATATTTGTGAAGTCAAAACACTACATACTACTTTTTAGCTTGTCTGTTCGAAGAACAGAGAGCTATAGCGATACCCCCGGCGTGAGCGTGAGCATCAGCGTGAAAATGTTAAAGTTTTTGGTGCAAGTTTTTTCCTTTCTAATGTTTTTATCTACCACACTATTTTTTACTGATTACAATACACAGATACATATATTGCTTTAAAATTATTTGGATCAGACTTCACTGCAATGCTTTATAAAAAAATATTATTAGACTAGTCTTTTAAAAGCGATAAATGTATAAACAGGGGAGCATTGGGTGGCTTTGACACCAACTCTCTGGTTTGGTTTTGTTCCACTGCAAACCAAACAAATACACATGTGGATACCAAAATATTTTTTGATTTCAACAATTTTGTGGAAGAAATGATGCATTATTTGAAAAAAAAAGTGCAAGGGTGCCAATAGTTTTAGTCACGGCAGCATCGATGTGACTCTGTCATTGGTCGACCCTGACAAATGCCAACGCTGTACAAATGTAATGGACCGGCCGCCCAAATTTAGTGCTTCAGAGTTGGGGTCATCAAAGTCCCCAGTTGGTCGATCAATTTTAGGTGATATATTTATTTTTTATTTTTCTTGTGTTTGTTGACGTTATCAATAAAACACCATGTTTAGTCAATGATGTGAAACTTTGGCAGATTTTGTGAAATTGAATGGGTTTGAGTTGGGGTTGAAAAATACACCTGTTAGTAAGATCAGGTTAAACAACTCTCGGAGACGCCTCCTCGCGGTGGTTGTACCCCCCAATGCAAGTCAGGGATCAAATCTTCCCCATTCTTCCTGGATTCAACAGGGCAGCACGGTCACGGCCAGAGTGCCGATCAGTGTGTGTGTGTGTGTGTGTGTGTGTGTGTGTGTGTGTGTGTGTGTGTGTGTGTGTGTGTGCTCTCTGTCTCTCTAATTATGTCGAGGCCCTGACTTCAGGAAAGCAGGGTCACAAAATCCTAGACATGGGGGGGGGGGGGGGGCGAATCGATCTACTGTCGCCTTGAGAACTGTCTGGGGCTATACTACTTGTACTACAACACCACCACCACCACCACATTACATTGTGCAGTAATAGGATTAGCATTGGTATCAGGATATGAAGTTTGTCAAAGTCGATGAGAATCTTTCATGAAGACTTGAAACACAGTATTTAAAGGAGAAAATACGAGTCCAGGTGGATTTACAGGTACAAAAGGTATGAAGGGTGTGTTACACTTACAGATGAAGAAAGGATGCTCGACTCAAGGCGATTTGGGCAAGAATTTGACACATGTTCACGTTGCACGGTGATAACTCACCTTCTCTTCGCGAAAGACATGAATTGTTTTTTGAACGTACAACCAACGAATGCTTGCAGAAAGGACACCCGGCTTAATGAGCACTGTATGACGTAACCAAGTACGTGCAGGTAAGTCCGAGTACTGCGTACAACCGTGTACAACTGTGCCGGACAAACGTCAGCAGGTATAATGTACTTCATGAGAAGGGCACTGATGAACAGGCGTGGGAAACAAACATGATTGAATAGGAACACATCAATGTGGAGAGTAATAATAAAATAAATACAGTCGGACCTGTGAGCTTGGAGATGGTCCGAGGTGAGTTCGGTTACCAAGCGGAAAACTAGCGCTTGCCAAGCCAGCCGTTCCTTAACAACCGGTCAACCACAGAGTGCTTGACTTCGTCAGTCACTTTACGAATGCTCCGCAAGAAACCGAGCAACTCAACACATCCCGGTGACGCAAACTATTGCAATCGCGCATCGTTCTGTATGTTTAAAGAAAGTTTAATCTAATACGTTTACAGTGTGATCGCACATATAGAAGCGCAGAATTGGTGGTTCATTCAAATTTATAGGTTGTCTTTAGTTTTACTCAGCAGATGATAATGCCACCGTTTACACCGCCCCATGAGGTAAGATGATAATGCCACAGTTTACACCGCCCCATGAGGTAAGATGACAATGCCACCGTTTACACCGCCCCATTGGGTAAGATGACAATGCCACCGTTTACACCGCCCCATTAGGTAAGATGATAATGCCACCGTTTACACCGCCCCATGAGGTAAGATGACAATCCCACCGTTTACACCGCCCCATTAGGTAAGATGACAATGCCACCGTTTACACCGCCCCATGAGGAAAGATGATGCCACCGTTTACACCGCCCCATGAGGAAAGATGATGCCACCGTTTACACCGCCCCATGAGGTAAGATGACAATGCCACCGTTTACACCGCCCCATTAGGTAAGATGACAATGCCACCGTTTACACCGCCCCATTAGGTAAGATGATAATGCCACCGTTTACACCGCCCCATGAGGTAAGATGATGCCACCGTTTACACCGCCCCATGAGGTAAGATGATGCCACCGTTTACACCGCCCCATTAGGTAAGATGATAATGCCACCGTTTACACCGCCCCATGAGGTAAGATGATGCCACCGTTTACACCGCCCCATTAGGTAAGATGATAATGCCACCGTTTACACCGCCCCATTAGGCAGGCCAATTATGTCACCTTCACATCTCCAAACAAAACGCTGAACACACTATTTGCTAATAACATGAAGAATATAATACTTTTTTCACCAAGTAAGGAACAATTACCAAAAATTAAATAAATTGTAAATTAGGCTGGAACACCATTTCCACTTAACCCATTATCATTGTCGATCTTAACACTTATTTTGGATAATTTTCTGTTTACTGTTTGTTCCCTTTGTGATTTTTGCTTCATCAATTATGACAGTCGAATTGTTTTCGGCGATGCTTGTTCGACGTTCGGTGATGCTGGCATTCCAAATCTGTCGTTGAAGGGACGAAATTGTACGTAATTGTACGTAATTGTACGTGAACGTAATCTGACGTTGAAGGTTCGTTAGTTCATCATTGTACGTTTGAATGACGTTCCTAGTTTCAAGGCAGATAGAAAGCGCGGGAATGGTTGTTATTTGACGTGTTTAGACGTTTTGTGTTTGTTACTTACTGTGGTTTGTCGCCGCCCGTTAAATTTAAATGGCGGGAACGTTCGATTTCGTGAGTACAATCCTCTTAAGTTTACTTCATGTTGGTCTTCTTTTTTTTTAATTGAAGTGATCGGATGTTGTCCTTTACGATTACTAGCGACGAGTGCTAGTCAGTGGAAAGTTGTAAGTTAGTGGAGACTTGGAGTACCGAAGGTAAAGAGTTAGACTTTCAAAATTGACGGCTGACATCAACTTTCCAGAGTAAAGGCCCTGTCACACCTTGACGTTTTAGCCAGCGTATGACAAGGTATCAAAATGTATGTAAAACGCTGGCGTACGCTGAACTATTGATGTTTTTTTTCCAGTTTTGGACGTATTCATAATGAGTCGGACGTATGCATAACGTGTTAGTAACGTACACAGAACGTTTCGATAACATATAGATAACTTATATCAACGAATGCTGAGCGTGTTGTCGGCGTTCACAACCTATGCCCAACGATAGTCTAACTTATGCATAGTGCGCGGCAGCGTATCGCCGACGATCACATGGCGTAGGCTATTCATAGGCTGAGGGTCCACGATTCAAATCATAACCGCACTAGACATCGAGGTGTCAAGCCGCTGTCACACCTTGATGTTTTAGCCAGCGTATGCCGACGTATGAAAAATTTGCTGAATACTCTGGCACACGTCGAATACGTTATGGGTAAGTTTTGTATACGTTAAGAGCACGCTGGCATATGTCGTAGTACGTCGACAAATATTTAGCATGTTGAAAATTTTTCGACGTATGCCAGCGTGTGACTCACGTTCCGCATACGCTGGCCATAAGTTGTAGGCACGTTACGCGATCGTTGACACATGTCGACACACGTTACTTGTACGTTACTCATAAGTCGAAACACGTCGAGGTAATGGTTAGCATCAGTGTTCCAGCCTCCCTGGTTTTTTTGTTTTTGTTTTTGTTTTTTTTAACCTCGGTATGACGGTGATATTTGTGGTATAGCCTGCGGGCCTGCTGGGCAGGGCATGATGATGGGGGGAGTGGTCGTCGTGAGCATCGTGTCTGCCAGGGATATAAGGAGTGCGCGCCGCCTGAGGCGTTGTAGTGATGCCGTAGTCGCCACGGCTTGTGAGGGTACTGAGTACGTAATAAAGGAGAGCCGCGGGCAAAGTACGCCCGCGCTCACGCTTGTACAACACAGCCCGACTCGACTGTTCCCCCGCTCGTGTCTGCCTGCTAAGCATCTTTACCACTACACTACAGTTGGCTGACGAGGATCTTCGGATCGGCATGTGCAGGGTGATGGCTGGGTTCGGAGTGGCGGCGAGTAACTCAGCGCACCTCGCGCGGTTCGAGGTTCCGGAGGAGTACGCATCGCGAAGAGCGTGTCGCAGGTTCGCTCGCCGCACGCACAGGCTCCGGAGCCAGGAGGCTCGCCAGCGCGGCCAGCTCAGGCATGACAGGAAGTCGGGGCACGGCGCACGAACGCGTGCCCGCCTTCGTCGGAGTCGACTTCGGCCACGTCGAGTGGGCAACGGCCGCGCTCAGTGTTCGTTTTATTGAGGCACGACAAATCGGGGGAATGATTTCTGCAAAGCCACGGCTAAAGAACGAGGACACGCGGTTCGGCTCGAACGCGGCGTTGGACGTCGCGCAAGCTCTGAAGAATGTCCGGGGTCTCGATGGTCGGTGCGCAGCAGATGGTCCGGAGGTCAGCGCGATGTGCCAGGCGCGTACGGCCGCGCGGAAGGTCTGCGGCGCGGGTCGTGGACGGCTTTTGCAATACGATCACTCGGACGGCGGTCTGAGCACTCGGGGGCGTCTACGGTGTGTGTGCCGAGAGTCATCGCCCATCATGACAGTCATTGATGGCGGTGTGCGAAGCGATCCTTCCGTCCCGGGTCGAGACCTACTGCCGGTGCGGTGTTCGGTGCATGGCGTACACGGTAACGCCCCGGATCGAGTTTTGCGGCCTGGGCACAGAGATCCCAGCGACCCGGAACGGGAGATACTGCCGATGTTAAACCTGCCTTCCGTTGGTACGGAGGTGGTGAGATCAGTGGCAGGGGAGGTTGAGGTGACCGGGGCACTGATGCTGCCCATGTTGAGCCTGGTTTCAGTTGGTCCGATAGTGACAGGGCCGATGCCAGGGGAGGTCGGAGTGAGCGGGACACTGATCGGGTGTCGGGTTGAGTCCACCCGTGCTGCCCTCGCATCGCGCACGTACACCGGCGAAGCGATTGCGCCGCTTGCAGCGCCCGACGTCTCGGTGCTCTACCGGGGTCGAAGCGCCCTACTCACGGTGTTTGTGGTGCGAGGGGAGGGGGCCGTCCTTTTGGGTCGGGACTGGCTGGCGCACCTCGGGCTGGATCTCCAGTTCGTACCTCCAGGTGTGCCGGTGCTCTCTTCGATGTTTTCGTCGAGACCCGAGGGCGAGGTTCTGGCGGCGGGAGCCGCGTCGATGCAACGGGAGCGGCCGTTCGTTGCTGCCTGCAACGGTGATGTGCGGTGCGGAAGCAGCGGGAGCCGTGCCAGCTCTCGCGATGAGCTCTCGCGCGTCGGCTGCGTTCATGGTGCGAGGTGCGCCTGTGTTGTTCGGGCAGCTTCAACGGGTTGCGGTGAGCCCGTGGCGTTAAAGGAAGTCGCGAGTCACAACATCGAGTCAACAACCAAGAGACGGACTCGTGATGTGGGTTATGGGTTGCTGTTCATTGCATATTTGTTTTTCATTGCTCGAGTGATGCGGTTTAACGTTGTGGAAATAAATGCCGACAGTTCATGTGTGGGAATAGGTTTGGCGGAGATCAATCGATAGGTTTTGCAGTATGATCAATGTGATTTGGAGGCTTTGGGAGCGGTGGTGGCGAATAAAGAGGTTTTATTAGCCTCCAGTTTCCCCAGGCCACGGGTGGTTGCTTCGTCATGTGCAGGGATTTTGTCGAAAGAACGCGCTGTACGGAAAAATGAGTTTGCAATGGTTCAAATGATGTTCTTATTGATTTATGACGAGCCTATGGTTGAAGTGTGGTTTGAATGGAGTTGCTACCGTCTAACTGCCGTGTGGGTCTCGGAGGTCCACTCGGAGCCAGGGCTGGTGCGCTGGTCGGCGTTACCCCCACCTCTGGTTTCGGCAAGGTCAGACGTGCCGGGGGCGCAGCTCTCTCTGTTTGCGCAAGGCCGCTTAGGCGGGCGTTGGCATCTCAACTGATTGTGGTGCGTGGGTTGTTGTGGGGCATTGGTTGCATCCAGTCAGCGGCGCTGTTCAGCGCCCCCATCCAAGGTCATTCGGGGCTGGCGCTGGCCCCACTGCTTCCAGACAGCGAGCTTCCGGCCTCGGAATGTTTATCTGCTTCAGGTCTGGCTGGGGGAGATGTGCCGCCTTGTGGGCCGGAGGCGTTTGATGGTGCCGGGGGAGGTTTGCTCGGGAGGTCGCCGCAACCTCGCCAAAGGCCATGTAAGCGTGAGCCGCCTGGGGGCGTTTTTGCTGCGTAGTGCTGCTGTGCTTCTCGCCTTGCTGCTTCATATCGGTAACGCGGTCAGAGTTTGGTGGGTGCTTTGTGCACCTCCGTCTTCGGAACCTGGCCGTTGCAGCTCCACTCGCTCGCATCGACACATTATATGATGTGGTGTGCTTTTATACTATGCTGCTTCTTTTTTGTACCTTGTCTGCTTGATACCGTGATATTTCGTGCTACTTATGCTTATTATGATGGTGATCATTTAATAATCATGGTTTTAGGAGGGAGGAGTGTGGTATAGCCTGCGGGCCTGCTGGGCAGGGCATGATGATGGGGGGAGTGGTCGTCGTGAGCATCGTGTCTGCCAGGGATATAAGGAGTGCGCGCCGCCTGAGGCGTTGTAGTGATGCCGTAGTCGCCACGGCTTGTGAGGGTACTGAGTACGTAATAAAGGAGAGCCGCGGGCAAAGTACGCCCGCGCTCGCGCTTGTACAACACAGCCCGGCTCGACTGTTCCCCCGCTCGTGTCTGCCTGCTAAGCATCTTTACCACGACACTACAATATTGACACCGGTTTCTAGTGCGGTTATGATTTAAATCGTTGAGCGGCAGCCTATTAATTATATTAAATCATAATCGCACTAGAAATCGAAGTGTCAACATCACTGTCATACCGAAAAAAAAATAAAAAAAAAACAGAGTCTGGAACACTGACGCTAACCATTACCTCGACGTGTTTCGACTTGTGAGTAACTTACAAGTAACGTGTGTCAACGTGTATCAACAATCGCATAACGTGCCTACAACATGTTACTCATAGGTTAGAAATAAGTTTCGGGTATGCTAAACATTACCTCGACGTGTTTCGACTTGTGAGTAACTTATAAGTGACGTGTGTCAACGATCGCGTAACATGCCTACAACTTATGGCCAGCGTATGCGGAACGTATGAGTCATACGCTGGCATACGTCAAAAAATTTCAAGCATGGAAAATTTGTCTAACAGCTCGGCGTACTACGACGTATGCCAGCGTGCTCTTAACGTATACAAAACTTACCCATACGTATTCGACGTGTGCCAGCGTTTTAGACAAATTTTTCATACGTCGGCATACGCTGGCTAAATCATCAACGTGTGACAGGGCCTTAAGTAAAGAAGGCTGTGGTGATGAGGTTAAGGAGAGCCGATTCAATTCAGAGACAAACGAACAAGAGAACGGATATGTCTGTCTGTGTCACCATTTTCTCAGAGATGGATAAACGGATCTCTCAAACTTTCAGAGGTTCATCAGTGCAGTGTCAGGGACGAGTCTGAGCTCAGGTTCATATGACATATGACATGTGCTCGTTTTTAATCAAAGACCTTTGTAGCAGGGGGTCTGGTGAAGAAGTCTACTCCCAAAGTTGATAGGATCCATGAGTTCTTAGTTTGTGATTTTTTTTTTTTCCAGCAACCAGGTAGATAGGCTTCAGCTTCATTCTAATTTTTATGGATACAGGTGTAGAGAGTTTATCACCAGATAAAGTTTGGGAGTGAACCCCATTGAAGGTTTATTCCACTTTCATTGAGACCAGAGGACAATCCTTAATTCAATTATGGTAAATTTCTTAAAACTCTTAGTATAGATGTCGTAAAGGACATTTTATAAACTGACTGTGCATGTTTGTCTTCCCCTTTTTATATGGTCCTTGTGGACATGTAGTTTCTGGGGATTTGAATATAATTACTAATAGTGAAAATTAGGCATGAGATAAATATAGGGAACCAGTAACTCAACCTTAGAGCTGCATCAGGTCTTCAATTGTGGATTGTGTCTCTAATTTTGTTAACAGAATGTGCACCAAGTTTATGTTATCTGTAAACAGTTTTAGTACATGGTTTAACAGAGTTGTGGAAGTCCTGGATAACAGGATTAACGTCTACAGTTGTCGGGGCTTGCTTTCACTGGATCGGTCTAAACCAGTGTTGAACAAGCCGAGTGTTCGTAAAGACATTCGAGATCTCCATGCCTCCAGTGGCTACATAATGGCTTCAGTGGATAAGGCTGCTAATAATTTTGCTGTGGTTTGTAAAGAGTTTTATGTAGAGGTTTTTATTATGAGAGTAAGGCATTGATATGGTTACTTTCACTATTATATAGGAAACAGCACATCTGTTCCTTGTCATAAGTCACTCGAAGATATAATCACTGTACATCAGGAAGTTTTTGTTAATAATTTCAGTATTAAATGTAAAGAGGTAAATCTTTGTATTCCTCGACTTTTCTGGATGCCTAAGCTTCAGAAGAAGGTGTACAAGCAGGGCCAGATTTAGGGAAGGGTCCGCAGGGCCACGGCCCGGGGCCCCGCGCCTCCCAGGGGCCCCGCGCAAACGCAAAGATTACAAGAAATTCTGCTATTTCCCCCCTTTTGTTTGTTTGTGAAAAAAAATCTATTTCGTTTGTGTAAATGGTCAGTGAATCACGAAACAAATACTCAATATCCCTGTTAATTTGGCATCTGTCTGGTTATGTTTATCATTTATTTTACATCTTTGAACTTACTTTTTTTCCTTTCCACTGATCATAAGAGCGCAATCTTAAGGTCTACCACAGAAATAGGTCACACGAAAAAAGTGAGGGCTTTCCCAATCCCAGCAAGCTTTCATTTTCATTTTTTGTGGTTTCATTTCATTTGCGGTTCCGTCTCGATTTCATTTTTGCAAAATTACATGCCTGCCCTGAATCTATGTTTGCTGTGTACTGCGCAGGCGTACTGCTGGGGTGGTTATACTATAATTGTGTAATTCAAGTTTACACACCGGATAATATTTTATTATATTTATAAGGTGTGTCTCGGTGGCAGAGTGGTGAGGTTGCTGGCTGGTCACCTCTATGTGGGTTCGAATCCTACCGGTGGCATATGTAAATCATGTGCCATGGCCGAGACACGGTGGTTACCTCCGGGTTCTCCGGTTTCCTCCACCAGAGAGACACACCTCGCATTAATAATCTGAGCCATGGAGAGATACTCGACAAGCCCAAGGCTTCTTATCAATCCACGTTAATATATCTCGATTATTATTATTAAGGTGTGTTAGGTGTCAACTGCTGAAATATTGCTTTCTATTGTAGGAACTGCCTTTGTGTGGACCTGGTTGAGCCATGGCGAAACGTGAACGTGATCGAGGAAGAAAATACCAGTCTGGTGCGGCCAAGCGGAAGGAAAGCATAGCAGCCGAAAGCGAACGGAACAAGCTACCCAAAATTACAAGTTGGCTTAAGAGTACAACAGCCACAGTCGGGTTATACAATGAACAGGATAACAACGCGAAGGGAAACATAGCTACGACTACGTCAGCATTATCTGCTGTTGGCCCTGCTCCTTGTTTCAGTGCTGCTGATGCTAGCGGTGATAAAAACTCAAACGATTCTGCTTCAGAATATGGTTCAGAAGTAGACAGCGAAACGGCTGAAGATTATGAAAAAGACATTGGCCTTTGGCCAGACCAGCTACCAGAGAAGTTCCGAAACTACTGGATCGAGAAGGGTAGTGCACAATGTCGTAATGTAGACAGTGACTACAAGAACTCCGCTGTCCGTGATGGAAATAAAACTCGTCTTTGTACAAAAAATTTGTTCAGTGGAAAACACGTTATCTGGAGAAGAAATCGATCCCAGTTGGCTGTGCTATTCTGAAGAGACCGGCCGTCTGTTCTGTTTTATTTGCCGTCTGATGTCAGACACTAAAAGTCGGTTTACATCCGGGTTCCAAGATTGGAAACACGCTTGGGAGTCGATAGGAGGACACAGTAATTCAGATCAGCATAAACAGGCAATGTCGAGCCTGGCCAGCAGAAAATCATTGCAAGGCCGCGTTAACGCTGGACTAGTTCGTCAGTATGAGTCAGAACAGCACTACTGGCACGAAGTGCTACGACGGTGCGCGGATGTCCTCATGTTTCTATGTGAACGTGGCCTGCCCATCCGAGGTGACGACGAGGTGATCGGTTCGGTACATAACAGAAATTACCTGGGAGTGATGGAGCTTCTGAGCAAGTACGACACTTTCCTTGCGGCACATCTCCAGAAACATGCCAACAAAGGGAGCGGTAACGTAAACTACCTCTCATCGACAGTATGTAATGAACTAACAATGTGTTGGGTAGAAAAGTTCTGAGTGCCATTGTAGCAGAAGTTCGGAGGGCCAAATATTACTCCATACCGGTGGACTCCACTCCGGACGTGTCGCACACTAACCAGCTATGTCTAACCATCCGCTACGTGTTGCCAGAGGGGCCAGTAGAGCGTTTCTTGACATTCGTGCCCTTACTGAATCATACCGGAAAGGAGATCGCAGACGTAGTTCTTGATTTTCTCCAAACGAACAAAATTCCGATCTCTGACTGTCGCGGTCAATCGTACGACAACGCCAGAAACATGTCTGGAAAATACCGCGGCATCCAGGCGCACCTAAAAGGTCGTTGCGAATTCAACGAGTTTGTTCCTTGCATGGCTCATTCTCTCAACCTCATCGGGACGTGTGCTGCTGAGTGCTGCATGGCTGCTGTGACTCTGTTTGGTATCGTTCAACGGCTGTATGTTTATCTCGTGAAGTCAACCTATCGTTGGCGCAAACATCCCGATGCACTGAAACACATGCCAGCCGTCAAGTGCTTGTCAGATACATGGTGGTCGGCCCGTGCAGATGCTATTGAAACACTGGCCAATGGATTCCAGCAAAATATCACGGTACTTGACGATCTTGCAATGGATGAACATCTAAACACAGAGGCCAAAAATGAGGCATCTGCTATTCTGAAGGAATTGGAAAAACTTGAGACGGTGATTCTGCTAGTAACATGGCAGGAAATTCTAAAGAGGTTCAACGCGACAAGTCAGCAGTTACAGAAGCCGGGGCTCGATTTTAACACGGCAGTGAAACTACTCGAATCACTGACAGAGTTCGTACAGGACCTATGCGAACGGTTCGACGACTTTGAACATATTGCTATTGATAAATGTGGTCACAGTGAGTACGAAGACTATAGGCGACGTGTTCGAAGGAGGAAGCGACATCATGATGAAGTAGACAGCGCCGATGACATCCAGTTACTGCCCAGAGAGAGATTCAGGACCACATCCTACATACCCATCATTGATCAGCTAACAACATCACTAGGAGATCGCCTCAAGGCCTATGGAACACTCCGTCAACGTTTCTCATTCTTTTCAGAAATAACGACCATGCAGACGGATAAGCTCCACGACTCCGCTGCAGACCTGGTCAAGAGTTACCCGAACGACCTGGAACCTTCTCTGGTTTAGGAAATTGTACATTTCCAGGCATTTCTCAAGACGATGCAGACAGAAGACTCGGAAAAATTGTCTGAAACTACTATGTTTTCCACAATCCACAACTACCATATGGTGGCAGCGTTCGCCAACGTGGAGATAGCTTTGCGGGTATTCCTGTCAATGTTTGTCACGAACTGTACGGGAAAACGATCATTCTCAAAATTGAAAAGGATCAAGAACTATCTGCGTAGTACGATCGGCCAAGATCGTTTGGCATCGCTGGCCATACTGAGTGCTGACCACGAACTATTCAGGAGAGTAAGCACACGCGAAACAATCGAGGACTTTGCGCGAATCAAAGCCAGGAAGAACTTAAAAGATTCTGTAGGTTTTTAACATCTCGCAAATATATTGTAGCAATTACCCCAAAGGGTGCAATAATGCAATCATATCTGCAAAAACGACAAAAAAAAAACTTTCTACATTGAGATTTGAGATGATACCATCACGTTTTGGTTTTGCGATTATTTTCTCTGTTCCGTTGTTTTCATCCATCGTGGTGTTTCTTGTATATAAACTTTTGTTACTCGTAGTTTCTGAAATACATGTTTTTACACATAAACTGTGGTTTTTTTTCTTTTGCCCAGCCTAGGTTGGTGCATTTATATATGAATACTTTTATAAGCAAATATAAAGTAAAAATGGCTGCGGCCCCGAGAGGGCCCCGCGTACTTCGAGGGCTCAGGGCCCCGCAACACATAAATCCGACCCTGCGTACAAGTACAGGTTGATAGCGGGTGCCAGACAGTGTTCTACCAAACAGTTATCGGTTATCGTTAACTCGGGCTTGCAAGTTGTTTGGGAACAGTTCAGGAAATATTGTTTAGCAATTGAGAAGAATTCTGCTATTAACACTTTGTTGGAGCATTAATTCTTCTTTAGAGTTCGTGGATAGGATTTGATGCATCAATATCAAGTCAGTTGAAGTTTTTGATTTTTCAACTTTATCTACAAATTTGGATTTAATACTAGTGAGGGATTCTTTCTTCAAAGTAATTGACAAGGTTTTTAACTTTTTTTTTTTTATTATTTTTAATGTGTCAGGTTTGATCGAGCATTCTTTTCCAAAAATAAATACTCAAGTTTTCATTGTTTTGATAAGCAGAAGCTTAAGGATGCTGTTAATTTTATTTCATTTAATACTTTTGTGTCTTTTTGTGGGATAATGTTTCAACTCGTGCAGTGCTTTTGGGGGGGGGGGGAGGTTGGGTTTTGCATTGGGATGGGGTAGGTTTGAGGGTTTGCAGTGGGAGGATGGGGTTGTGAGGGTTTGTAGTGGGTGGTGGGGGTGTGAGGATTTTTCAGTGGGAGAGGAGGTGTGAGGGTTTTGCAGTGGGAGGAGGGGTGTGAGGGTTTGCAGGGGGAGGGGGGATGTGAGGGTTTGCAGTGGGAGGATGGGATTGTGTGGGTTTGCAGTGGGAGGGGGGTGTGTGTGAGGCTTTTGCAGTGGGAGAGGAGTGTGATGGTTTTGCAGTGGGAGGTGGGGGGGGGTGTTTTAGGTTCACCCACTTCATTTAACACTCATTGTTCAACGATTACTGTGATAAAATACACAAAGATTAAAAATATATATAATACAGTACTGTACAGTACGTGGCAGCATTAAGTCCAACAATGCACAGCATGAGAATCAGTGAAAGGGAGAGGACAGTGTGCTGTGGGGTGTAACACCTGATAACTGGTCTTCCATCCAGTGGACGTTTGTGCAGGGAATTGTTCAATGTATATTGAAAATGTTCCGAAGTAACTTATGGACTTGTATGCTCAACGACGGATAGCGGGTAGACTTGTAGCAGGGACCCCCTGTGTTGTATAATACATCAATTACAGTGTCCTTTTGGTTCAAATAACGTATTCTATTTTGTGGAGGTGGTCTGTTTTTCATTTTGTTCCCAAATGTCTATTAATTAAGTCTTGAAATATTCCAAAATACTTTGCTATTGTGAGTATTTTGTTGAATTTTCTGAATGGAGGTTACAGTTATTATGCTGCCAAGAAAATTGTATATCTTTAAATATCAGGTGCTGTTGTGTTTTCCGTGGATGGTAGAAATTCCCTGCAATGGGATTACGGTTGATGCTCTATGAAGCTCAGTTCTTCGACTTCACACCCCATCTGGTCATGGATGGTTTGGCCAACATCCTGCAAGAATTCCTCTTTGGAAACCTCCAGGCATGTGAGCAGTTTTTGTTTGCCCACCTTCCTCCTGGAGTGACTAAGTCTGAGGTGCGGACTGGCACAGAGAGGCTGCTTCAGCAAATGCAGGTATGGTGATCTTTTCAGCATTATTGTTCCAATATGGTTCTCTTGCCGCTGGTTTTTTATCATTTTGGAGAAATGAGTTTTTCTGTTGTTCCAAATAGCTGTTGTGGATGTGGATGTGGATGTAGTAAGCAATAGTTGCCATAATAGTGCAAACATTTGCAGTGCCAGTTGCTTGGTTGGGGTTTTTCTTTTGAGAAGCTGGAGGAAGTGGGTAAGTGGAGTGTGCACTTGAGAAAGCTGGTCGTAGTTTGCTATTTTAACCAATGCAATATCATTTAACGGACACAAATAAATTTGAGAATACATTGCACAAAAATGAGCAACCAGAAACGAAACTATTGGCCAATCGTGAGCCCTACACCATCCGGCTTCGTGCTGTGTACATTCTAGTCACGAGGCACCGAGAAATCATGGGCTATAAAAACTCTAACCTCGTTAAAAAGATATCCAAGAAAGTCTCTGAGCTCATCAGATACCTCTTGTTGGAGATGTGCATGCTAAACCAGGAACCTGATTGGGAATTTGGTCGAAGCAGCAGTTTTTAGCAAATGGTCGGTCTACATCAATGAATGAATTGTTTATATTATATGTATATATTTGATGCTCATATAAGAGATAACACACACAACGTATAACAAGAGGTGCGAGAGGGAAGCACAAAACAGTGGGGAACAGAGACATGAGGAGATCTGTGGAAGGGAGAGGGATGGGGTGGAGAACATGGGGTACACAAGATGGACATTACAGGGACTTTCAGGAAGGAAAGCAGGGAATTTGAAGGAGGTTGGTTTGGAGTTGATGAACGGGGGTAGGAAAGATCAAGATTTTAGTTGGGGGAATATAAGATGGTGGTGAACAGATGTTTTGAAGACCTGGAGGGAAGAGTGGGATTGAAGAGAGTGTGGGAGTTTGTTCCAGAAGTGGGCAAAAAGAGGAATGAAAGAGTGATTGTGAGAAGTGATTTTTGATTTTGGTAATTTCACCAGAAGGGGGTTGCAGGTGGACCCTGAGTGCCCTGTGGAAATATATGGGCACAGATCACAGACAAAGTGGGGAGGAGCCAAGAGGAGACTGAAGAAGACAAACACCACCAACCTGCCTGTGTTGAGACGGTGAGACGCAAGGACTTGGCTTCATTGTGGAAGATACCAATTATCCTAAATGCCTTTGTTTCCACAGCGTGAAGCCAAGAAAGGTGTGGGGCAGGAGCACCCGCCCAGAGGGGAGAGCAGTACTCCATCAGGCTGCGGACAAAGCTTTGTAAGTGGTCAGGAGCTCAGGTGGGCCGAGGAAGGACTTTTCACAATGGAGGATTCCCAGTTGGCGAAAGGCTTTGGAGGCCAGCTTGGAAATGTGGCTTTCCCAGGAAAGATCATGTGAGATCGTGAGAACGAAAAGCTTGAATGAAAGGACTTCAAGAGGATTGTTGAGAAAGTAGATGGGGGGCGGGGGGGAATTCCAGACGGTCCTTATGGAGAGACAAAGTGAGAGTGTGAGGTTTGTCAAGATTGAAAGACATGTTCCAAGTGTTGGACCAACTTGTGATGTTATCCATATCTGCAGAGAATGAAGAGGCTGCTCTTTGCCAATCTGAGAGATGACAGTACGGCAGAGGGTGAAGTCATCAGCAAAGAGATAAAAGAGGATTTTTCCAGTGTCGGAGAGATCTTTGATGAAAACCAGAAAAAGCACGGCCAAAAACACTGCTTTGAACTCCAGCCTGGACAGGAAAAGGAGATAAGAGAATGCCATTGAGAGCCACATGGTGACTGTGACAGGAGAGGAAGTCTGTGAGCCATGAGTGGAGATTGCCTTGGATACCATAGGAAGAAAGTTGGGTGAGCAGGGTAGGATGCCAGACCGTATCGAAGGTACGCGATATGTCTGTGGAGGTGGCTCTGATCTCATATCTGACATTGAGAACCTCCATCCATTGTTGGGAAAGCAGAAGCGGCATGTCCGGGGTAGTAACCTGCTCTGAATCCAAATTGATGATCGGAAATCAAACCATTGAAGAAGAAGCATTTGATGCCGGAAGCGACTATGGATTCCATAACCTTGCTGATGATTGGGAGCAGACTGATTGGTCTGTAGTTGCAAGGATCTGTTGTTGCACTGATTTTTATGCTGATCGGTAATGCTTGCTGATTTCCAAGCAGATGGCAGATGATGACCTTGAGTAAATGAGAGTGTGATTATAACAGAGAGAGGGGGAGCAAGAGCAGAAGAGCAGACTTTGAGGACACGTGGGCTGATGCCGTCTGGACCGGTTGCAGAATCTGGGTCGAGGTTTGACAGCAATCTCTCCATCTTATCAGGAGAAAAGGACACAGAGTCCCGGGGCAGTTGGGTGTGACTGGGTAAGGTTGGTAGAGAAAGTGATGGGTTTTGGACACAAGATTTAGCTGCAAACACCGAGTTTAGGCATTCAGCTTTTTCACGTGCGGTATCAGCAGTGTGGCCATTTGAGGTAAGGGAGGGGATGGAGGGGGAACATACACCAGAAACAGATTTGATTAGACGCCACCAGGATTTGGAGGAGAGCGATAGGTTTGTGAGTTCAGACTTAAGATTAGAAATATGTTGTTTCCTGGCTCTCATGAGGGTAGACACACACTTGTTATGAGCTTGTGGAAGGAAATGACATTGCCTTCAGTAAGATTTGCCTTCCACGAGGCAAATGCAAGTTGTTTTCGGACAACTGCCTCGTCACAAGCTTCATTGTACCATGGGTGGGAGGAAGGGTATGACAACTGAAGACGAGATGGGATAAATCTGTGCATGAGAGAGCAAATTTCTTTGAAATAATTCCCAGGATGAGTTGATGTCAAAGAGAGTAGAAATGGAGACCAGTCTTGAAGTTTGGCTGTTTGAAGTCCCTGACAGTCATCTTGAGTGAAATGCCAGACTCGTTGGCACTGAGGTGGTTCTCTAATAATGGCCAGAGAGATGTCCACTTTAGCAAGCATATGGTCAGATGAACCTTTGGGAACGGACATAGCTTGTCGTCTGTGTGGTGTGGGGCCTGCTGATTCCACTGTGGACAAGGAGATAATGTAAATGCAAGCTCAGATAACTGCAGCGGAAATTTGATACAAACTGTCAACAAAAAGCGATGACTTTGGTTTCTTGGTCTATCCATCACAATGATTTGCTTCCATAAAAATGAAAGTTGTTAGTGATGAAACATTATAATAATAATAATAATAATAATAATAATAATAATAATAATAATATGTAGACATTATTTTGCCATTCATCTTCCTTTCTGTTTTCCAACTTCCCTCTCCCAAACTTCTTCCCTTTATAATGAAAGAAAAAGATCAATACAATCTTTCCACACCTGGAGCTCTTCCTGTTAAAGCACGTACTAACAGTGCCTTCCACGGTCTTACTGCCTGAAGATGCTGTGCATGCTCACAATCCTGCAACAACACCAACCATCGTGGAGCAGGCCCTCGATGCTGAGATTGCCGAACTACGTCAACAATATCGGGACCTGACAACCGTAATGTATGTAAAACATCACCACCACCATATCGTGTTATTTATGTAAATGCTGGAGTTGAGGAATTTTTTTTTCTTCTTCCAGGGATTATTTAAAAGTCAATTTGTGAGGTGCTGTATCTGTAACAAGTAGATGGCAAATTTTGCACAAGTCTGAGGTTTCCATGTCTCCTGAAAATAAATTTACAAAGCGATGAATTACCAACACACTAATAAACAAGTTGCGAGATGGACTTCTTTCCCAATAGCCAGTTCCTTTTTTTTTGTAAGGCATGTCATGCAATGTTCTTTATGACAGGGCAAAGTTGCAAGCTGAGCGAGAGGATCAGCGTCGCATTGAACATTTGATGAAGACTGCTCTGCAAAGAGATGACGAGTTGATGAGCTGTTTCCAAAAGTGTCAATTTTCAAACCCAGGTCTGACCTTCTCTGCTTGCCTAGAACAGGCCCACCAACTTTGCACGCAGATAGAACAGGGGCAGGAACAAGCCGAGGCCATTGGCCTGTCTATAAGAAACAAGTATCTGAGTTGATTCACCACCATCTCTTAGAATGGCAACTGTCACTTCATGGACTGATAACACCTTGAAGAGCACAATTATCAGAGGGATTCTGGAAGCTGAAATCTTTGTGAATAATATTTTGAAAGGAGTTCAGTTTCTGGTTCTTACTTGTTATTCCTGTGTATATGTTTTTGCTGTTTTCTTTTGTTCTAAGCACAATGCTCGATGGCGATGTTTTTGAACCGTCCTTTGTAACCCTAAGATGCGTTGGGGATGTTCAGGAAATGTCAGCAAAAAAAAAAAGACATGGTTTATTGGTTATTTTCATTGCATGGGCATGTTGTAAATACTAAAAAGTAACTTTGTGAAAGATGTGTACAATATCCTCTTAACTTTTGGCGATAACATCTTTTTATTAAACATTTAATTTTGGGTTTGTTGTAATACATTCCTGTTTCGGAATTGTTGCTTCAAACTGCTTTGACGAACCAGTGTTTGATCAAATGAATTTTTTCCCCCCTTGGACCAATGAAGTAGGCCATGTATGCCCATGGTCTGATTAAATTCCAAACAACCTACATTATTGCACCTAGAATTGGATGATCCTGTCCTGCATCATTGGATTAGTACAGAGGGTTTATCTGTATGTCCTCTCGGCTTATGCTTTTGTCATCTTTATTTGCTTGAATGCATTAAAAAGTGCATCCTCTTTGTCAAAACTGTGCCATTTTGCTGGTATTCTTTTTAATCAAGTTCCACAAGGTGGCAGGGTTCCCCTCTGCTGTCTTCATGAATAGCAACTCATAAATGTAAGACCAGGTTTAACAGTCAAATGATGTCGTTGCTCCAATGCTCCTGCTGAATTTTCCACAATTTGCATTGATTGATTATATGGTCAACCGTTTAATCAGAGTTCCCGCAGTTGCATGCTGAGCTTTCTATATTTATGCAGATGCTGAGCCATCCAAGCATGGGATGTGCAAAACCTGTTTAATGTGGACCAGGGTACATTGAATTCAGGAGGCTTTGTCGGGTCACGAATCGTGGATTTGTAAGGGATGTTGCCGATTATCTTGAACGTCCGCTCACATTGAAGTCATTGGTCCATCGGTTGTAATCCAGATCCTCTTTCTGGAACTGGCCGTCCGACCAAACTGGGAACGTAGAACCTTGGTCAGGGAGGTGACCAATAACCCAATGATCAGTGGAAGAGTGATCAGACAGGTCATTCCTGAGAAAAAGGCACATGACAGCACACCTGAAGTTTGCAAGAAGGCAAGTGAATGACTGATAGCCTGAGGCAAAAGATTCTGTGGTCCAACGAGACGAAAATTGAACTCTTTGGCCTGAATACAAAGTTCTACGTCTGGCAGAAACTAAGCTCAGTTCATCACCCGTCTAACACCATCCCTACCGTGAAGCATGGTGGGATGCTTTTCAGCAGCAGGGATTTTGGAGACTTGTAAGGACAGAGGGAACAAATGAATGGAGCCAAATACAGGCAAATGCTTCAGAGTACAAAAGACCAGAGACTGAGGTGAAGATTTACATTCCAACAGGACAATGACCCCAAGCATACAGCCAAAGCAACACTGAAATGGCTTCAGAACAAGAACGTGAAAGTCCTTGATTGGCCCAACCAAAGTCCAGACTTGAATCCTATTGAGAATTTGTGGAAAGACTTGAAGATTGCTGTTCACCAACACTCACCATACAACTTGACAGAGCTTGAGCAAGGAAGAATGGGAGAAAATCCCCAAATCCATATGGGCAAAGCTGATACAGACATAACCACGAAGACATGAGGCTGTAATCACTGCCCAAGACACTTCTACAAAGTATTGACCCAGGGGGTTGAATACTTATGACGCAAAACATTTCAGCTTTTCATTTTTAATTAATTTGTAAAAAATTTCCAAAAACATTCATTTTGTCATTATGGGGTATTTTGTGTAAATCAGTGACAAAAATTTTAAATTTCATCCATTTTAAATTCAGGCTGTAACACAACAAAATGTGACAAAAGTCAAGGGGTGTGAATACTTTCTGAATGCACTGTACTGTATATTGTAACGGTCACGACTCTTCACCAATGGTCACCCCACCCGATGGCGATGGGACAAAAATATTTACACCTTCGCTGGGTTAATGTGGTACGAATTGGAGTTTCAGAATACAAGACTGCAACAAATCTGCCGACAACAGTAGCCGAGCCAGCCTTTTCGTGATCTGTATTTGTTGTGCTTTCGCGCAAACTTGATTCTAGGCTTGAGAATGAATAAGCCATTGCATGAAATGCTTTAGAGCTCTCACACCACAACCACACAATGTTTGATTGAAAAGAGACTATTTAAAATAAAAAAGGGAGGAGGGGGGAGAGCAAGGCCACATTGTGGCAATAACAAACACAAACGAATGAAAATAAATAAATTACAAACTATTCCACCGGAACCACGATGGTCTGAACAAAGATGCCATATCTCTTTCATTCTGGGAAATATGGGACAGAAAGGACAAGAGACAAACCTGTCCTGTGCTGCAATTGTCACATGCGGTGTGGGTCTTTGTTTGGGTGCATACGGACAGGCGTGGAGGAAGTCCTCACCATGCCTTGTGTGCTTCCCCAGCCATGTTTACAGTGCACCAGCTCTCCAATGAAGCCAAATTATCAACCACCATGCTCCACAGAACTACGAAGGCCCAGGCAGGGACCACAAACCATGAAGCAACAAGCAGGAACCATGAATCAGTGGGCAGGAACCAATAACTACCAACCACTCAGGTGGTGTGGCTTTCATAACGTCTTACAGGGACCATAGGACTGTCTTTAGAATGTGCCCATTGGCTACCAAGCCAGGAAAATTCCACACCCAGGACATGGTGATCTATGTGCATGCCTACCAGCCCATCTGATGGCCTTGAGCTCAATAGATGTCCATATATGGGCATGTTCCTGATGCGTTAAAGATCCCACCATTAAAGGCATCCTTCATGAGAAGTGGATGAACTATCACCAGCACCATGGCCAAATTCCCAATCCTTGCCATAACCTTAGTCGAACGTCAAGCCAGGCCAGCCGGTTCGTGAAATACCGGCCAAGCTACCCTTGGCCAAACCCACAAGAACGTGGGAATAATTGTAGCCGTTACAGAAGAAGAAGACCACACATTTCGACAGACTATGAAATAACTTCTAATCTATCCCCCATTTTACCCCCATACTAGATCTGCAACAATATAGACAACTTTTTAAAACAAGCAACTATTGTACAAATCTTTTTTGGGGATTCTCTCGCTTTTTCATCTTAATATACAAGGAAAGTTAGACAAGGAGACCATTTGGCCCAACATTTCTGTACTGTAGCTACACAGAACAATTTGCTCATCATGCAGGCCAACCACAATGGCCTACTATTTTCAAAATCTATCATGGTCTCCTTACCATCTCCAACCTGAGTACAAATGGGGTGGCCATCTGTATCACAATATCAAGCACAATGTGCTCAGATACAGTGCTCCGCTGCCAATACACCACAAGTGTTTTTTTTTTTGCATGTTAAGTTTGACACATTGAGGGATCATCCTCTCATACCAAATTATGTTTTAAAAATTGTTTTACATAAATTCTGGTTGAATGTGCCACACTCCAGATTTTCTGACTTGACCCTTGCAATGTTATCTCCTGGTAGTGTTTGGATTAAATGGTCCAAACTGTGGTGAGTGTGATGTTGCCATGACATGTCTGAGTGTGAGCTGGACAACATGACCCCAGGAAATGTTCCATGCACCTTGATTTGGTCAGAAACAAATCTCTCCTCGAGTTCGTAGGAAGTCGTAAGCGAACCTTGAGGGCCATTGCCATACCATTCTACAGTGGCTCTGGCTTTACAAGAAGGGTAGTGCCTGAAGCCACTGTGTAAGCATCTTCGTAATGCATTGTTTAAGTCCATATGGCCTTCAACAGTGCAGTTGATTCTTCCTGTTTCTACTAAAAGAGCTTCCATCAGGCAAGGAGGTCCCGTTGAAACTTGCTCGGTCATGGGACAACATGAATTGATTGCATCTCTCCTTCCAACTGCACTAGTGTTGTCCAAATCCTTCCAGGTGCACTCGATGTCTTCTTGACTCAGGTCGTATTGCCACAACATCTCATGGATGCCTTCACTACCCAAAAATCCACATTCCTCTTTGCCATATCCTTCATATTTAAGTGTCTCTTTTTGGTAGCCGATTGGAGCATTCATTTCTTCATAGCATGCAAATATGCCCCTGTTTTGATTTGCATGAGCTTCGGGGTGGCTGGCATGAAACCCTCCATTTGTGTCATGGAGATTTGGCTTGGATAAACGATGCAGCCGTATCGAAGTGTCATACAAAACGTCTGGCCTGGCATCATTGTTGAATGAGCTTGTCCGCTCAGCAAGGTGCTGCTCCCCTTCGGAATTCCTAAATACATAAATACGCACACCTTCAGTCAAAGACAAAATACAATGTGCATTTTGTTTTGATTTAAATGAACTACGACCAGTCACCATCTCTGAAAAAATACATGCCTTGAAACCGATTTTCTGTAGGTCAAAATTGCAACAGTTTGCATACTTAATCTACACTAATAAATGTCAGTGTGTATCTCCTCCATAACTCCAAAACCATGAAACCTAGCAGCCTGAAGCTTTGTATGCATACAAAGAAAGCTCCATGGTAGTGCATGAGTGAAAATTGGGTGTTTGGGTGAATTTAAACACCCCTTTTGAAGATAATTAATGCCCTTATTTAATTATCCTTAATCAAGGCTCAGCCTTGGTCAGCCCTCTGTCAGATTGCAGGGGTCTTAATTTGCCATTTTGTTTGGCCTATTCAAACAAGCCTTCATTTTGAAACATGATCTACTCTCACAGACTAATTAGAGTATATAATTGAAACACAGTATTTTATCTGATTTGAGAATCGGATCTGGTGGACTAAATAAGTGTTGCAATCTGGAGTGAAATCTGAAAATTTTAGCAAATTAGCGATTTTTATAACCAAATGTATTTATTTAAGCAAAGCATTAAGCTTAATTCTTTCTACTGTTCAGACGATTATATTTAGTGAAGAAAAGATGAAGGAATGTGAGGAAAGTAGAACTTAATTTGGCGCAACACCGTGCTCTCTAATCTGCTTTTGCAAGTCACGACGACGCAGTCGACAGGGATTCGTTTTTTTTGGCAATTATGGACGCAGTTTTCCATTTACTGTTTTGTGCGATCTACTTTCATGACAAAATATTCATATATGACAAAACATGACAACATGACTTACAATATATACTAATAGTTGCTGCAATGTATTAAGTCGGCAGTGGCTGAAAACAAAGGTACGTAGACAGCATGGACATGGTGGGGTTTGTACGTGCCCACATGTGGGGAGGTTGGAGGAATGCGTATGGGTTGGAGGAATGCGTATGGGTTGGAGGAATGCAGGCAAGCCTTTGCCAGGTAGATAACATAGGTTTTAATCTTTAAATGCTCCCACCCGGTTTTACATAGAACACAGCGATTAAAAAGAAAACGTTGGTGCTTGGGGGCGTTTTATCGCCCCGGCAATGCCCTGGTACGCTGCCTTCCCTCCACATTACACTGCCTTCCCTTCCCCTCCCCACCCTCACTTCCTTCCCTTTCCCTTAAACTGCCTTCCATTCCCCTCACGCTGCCTTCTATTCCCCTCACGCTGCCTTCTATTACTCTCACGCTGCCTTCTATTCCCCTCATGCTGCCTTCCCATTCCCTCTCCTCGTGCTACCTTCCCATTTCCTCCCCTCGTGCTGCCTTCCGATTCATTCCCCTCATGCTGCCTTCCCTTTTCCTCCCCTCATGCTGCCTTCCCATTCCCTCCCCTCGTGCTGCCTTCCCATTCCCTCCCCTCACGCCGCCTTCCCATTCTCTCCCCCTCTCCTTCTCCACCTCCCTTCCCCCCCCTCCTTCTCTCTCTCTCCCTCATCTCTCAGTATTTCCATCAGCAAATTGAAGCCCCTTGGCTTCCTGTTAATCTGGCTGTTCCATCTGCCAGAATTAGTTGATGGACGTTAAAGATCTAACGGTGTCCTTCATGAAAGCTATCACCAGCACACAGCTAAATTCCAAATTATTGCTTTCCCCCTATATGGGGCACTGCATCTGTGGCACAACTGTCTCCCCAGCAAATGATGCTACCCACAGCCATGTGTTGCGTACAAATTAAGAATAACCTGAATGCTTGGAAAATGAGGGGGATGGGGGGAAGATTCATTTTGCTGAATTCACAATTTTGTAAGCATGTACCTGCACCAATAATTTGCAGCCTGAAACTGCAAGAGGCTGAGATTGCAGCCTGAAATTTGCAAGCATCGTAAAAGAAGTGCAAGAGTGAAAATTGGGTGTTTGGGTTAATTAAAACACCCTTTTCAAGATAATTAACGGCCTTATTTAATTATATCCTTTATCAGGCGCATCCTCGGCCACCTTGCTCTCCATGGGGTCTTAAGGCGCATCCTGGGTTATCTTGCTGGGGTCGTAATTCACCATGTTTTTTTGGCCTGCTCATCCATGCCTTGACTTGGAACAGGCCGCAGCAATTTCTTAACGACGGTTCTGTTTTTTTACTTTCCTCACATTATCAAATGCCTGTTTATCAGAGCTATGAATCGCTGAGTACATTGCAATGC
Organism: Eptatretus burgeri; assembly: GCF_056783735.1. Lineage (NCBI taxonomy): Eukaryota > Metazoa > Chordata > Myxini > Myxiniformes > Myxinidae > Eptatretus > Eptatretus burgeri. Next base: position 57,778,517 of record NC_140967.1, read on the forward strand.
TTATAAACGCCCAGAGACGCCAGCATTCGTAGCTTTATTTCATTTCCACACATGCCATAACCTCGAGAATCTCTGAAATGAAGCCGAATTACAATATTCAAGCTCCAGAATTGAATTTAGCAGCAGTTCCGCCACCTCAAAAAAAGTGTTCATTTGTCCAATTTGTGTCTCCGGAAGGTGTGTGTTTAACAAGACGGTTCGGCAATCACTCATAAATCCCGATCCAGCTAAAAACTGTCATCCCGATGTTTCACAGGTATGGTGATTCATCAATGTGTGTGGCGTTTAACTAGATGTTACATCTGCTGGAATTCCCCCCCCCCCCTCCTCATATCTCTATCTCTATCTCTATCTCTATCTCTATCTCTCTCTCTCACCTCCATTAATATCCCCATTAGCGTAGCGATGGGTTGTATTTGCTAGTTCATTATAAATAAGCCTTTCGAAGAGCATTGTTCTTGTCTTGGTGTTGGTTGAGATCAACTGCAACAGTGAAAAGTTGTGACCATGAACGAAAAGCATGACATTTTGCTTTGTTTATTTACACTGGCAAGCTGCGTCATGACTGTTGCGGCCTTAACGTGGTTGAATATCACCGCTGCACGAAGACTTACGTGAGTAGTTGCTGTGTGGCAATGATACAATCTGCTTGGCCGTTTTTGTAGACGAGACGTGCTGTGGCCCTGACCCAGACCCAATGCTGGTTCTTGTGCAACAGTCGGAAAATAGTCCAACCACTTTCTCCTGTTTTGATCACTAAAAAAAAAGGTGGGAAGAAAGGGAGAGAGAATGCTTGTTTGCCCCTCTGTGTTTGAGGCTTTTCAATCAATCAAATTGGTTTCTTACATGGAGGTTTTCATTTACGAATAAAACCTGAAAATGCTTTACAGTGCAAGAAAACGTAATAGCAAAATTCACAAAACGACTGTAAAAGATAAGATTTTTTAAAAACAAGAAAAATAAAATGAACAAGAAGCCAGTGCAAAGAGGTGAGATTTCAAGAGAATTTTTAAAAATTGTAATTCAGGGGACTGTGTGAATCTCATCAGGCAACATATTACAATGTTCAGGTGTATATCAGCAGAATGCACAATCAACAAAAGTCTTCATCCTTGTGTGAAGGGTTGCCAGGAAATATTCTTACTGTTAGACCACAGTATTCTTGCAGGTGTGTAAGGTGTGAGTCAATGGGAAATAAAGGCAGGAGAAAGTTTACTTTTACCTTTAAAAATTATCAACAATGTTTTGAAATCAGTGCTTGTGGCACTGGAATCCAGTGAAGAGTCTTCCGGATTTGAGGATAACGATCGGATTTACGAGCTTGAACTACAGGCCTGTTCAGATTTGCAGGCAATGACGTGCTTTGGCTGCCTGGCCACAATTGATGTGCAATGGCAATCTGGCCACAAATTTGACTTTGATGGGCCTGTCTTCCAGACACGACATCCACCAAACAACACAGGTTGATACTGGAAGCATGGCATGTGAAGAGCTGAAAAGGTGGTCTAACTGGAGAGACTATGGATTTTCCAACACAATACACACCTCTGATACAAATGGTGGAAACAGATGGATTTGGTGAGCAACAAACAGTACTGTACAAGAGATCCCTAACACCACATCCACATGTGTGCAACACCCAACGGGAACTCCAACAATCACACAACCCACACCTCATCACATCCAACCCGGACACGAAACCAGCCATGTCCGTGCCACAGAAACAAAAACAAGTGCACAACCAGGCAACACCAGATAACATGTAACAATCACAAGGAAATTGGATGCAGGAGGAGGCCATTTGGCCCATCATGCCTGCGCCACATCAACACCAGACACCAATTTATATAAAAAAGAAAATACAAAATGTTTTTTTGGTTGTTTTTTTTTGTATTTTTTGTAGTATTTTTCTTTTCGGGGGGGGGTGGGGGAAGGTGGTTCTTGGGTGAGAAACACACATCAACCTCACACCAACTCTTGATGTGACCCCCACGGACACTTGAAACACATGCACCCAATCACCCATCAATGCTTAAGCTACCAAAAAGTCCTACCATCATCCCTATACTCCTCTATCTCCATAACTTCCAGGTACCGATCTAGTTCTAAGTTAAACGTATCTACTTTTTATGCTGCCATTACCTTTCCAGGGAGGCCATTCCATGCATTAACTACTCTGAGTGAAAGTCCCATGTCATACTCCAGTCAGACATGGAGAGAGAGTCAGACAACTCTCTCAGACAACAGTCAGACAACTCTCCTCTTCTCTCAGGCTATGACCCCTCGTCCTATCACTGTCTATTCTGTTGAACAATTCATCTGCACTTACTTTATCTATACCTTTCATTTCCTTAAACATCTCTCTCATATCTCCTCGTAACCACCTCCTTTCTAGTGAATAAAGCCCTGTCTCCTTCAGCCGCTCCTCATAGCTAAGTCTAGCTCGGCCCAGAATCGATCTCGTAGCCCTGTGCTGAATTATGTCTTTCCTAAGTTGTGGTTCCAAAACTGCACTCAATATTCGAGATGTGGCCCTCACTAAATTCTTGAACAATGTTAACACCACCTCTTTTGATTTATAAATGATTCCCCTCCAAATACAACCTAAAACCCTATTTGCTTTTACCTATAACTGCCTGCTTACCTCCCATATATATTACCACCCCCAGATCCTTCTCCTGTGTGACCGCTCCAAAATTACCCATTGCATCATATAATCTCTATTTTCAATGTTCTTTCCCATCCCCAACACCTTACACTTGCTCAGGTTAAATTTCATCTGCCAATCTTATACACAATCCATGCAAGTATCAATACTTTCCTGTACCTGATCACCACCCCCTCCGCTATCCACCTTACCTCCAAGCTTTGTGTCATCTGCAAATTTGGAAAGTCTACTCTTCACCCCACTGTCTAAAATCTAAATCATTAATGTAAATAATGAATAGTAATGGTCCGAGTACTGATCATTGAGGTACCCCACTACTTGCATCCTCCCAGCAAGACATCCTCCCACTCACCACCACTCTTTGCTTCCTATCACTAAGCCAGTTTGCAATCCAAATTGGTGGCTGACAACCTCCTATGTGGTGCCTCATCAAATGCCTTCTTAAAGTCTAGATATACTATGTCCACTGCCATTCTCTCATCCACCCAAGGAAATGGCAGTGAATGGCAAGTAATAATATGGCAAGTATTATTGAATAATATGGCAAGTGAATGGCAAGTGAATGGCAAGTAATAATAAAGACAGAGCAGAGCAGCCCATCAGTGATGCGATTTGACATTTATTTGCTTGAAGTTTGGCAAAGTTAAAAAAAACAAACTCCTCCATTTGACCTCGTGCACCGGCATGTGACTGGAAATGAGCGTTCGCATCGAGAATAATACACCCGAGCGGGTTTGACGGTCAGCTCAGATACAAAACTTGATGCAACCGAGTGTTAATCAACCTTAGCGACTATGAAAAGTGAAAACAGGATTTAAATTGAACTTAAAATAACCGCACGAAGCCGTGTTGAAGTCAGCGGGCCTCGTGTTGCCCAATAAATAGGGTCAGACGACAGAGGTAACGAGAAACTAGTTGGTCGAATTAAATCTTCTTAATAATCCCTATGAAACCCATTTTGCATTATAGTCGTCCGATGCTTCCTTGTAGGCCATTCGACCAATCGGTCATTTTGCATTTCATGACCCTGTAACCTTGACCCCGAGGTGAAAAAGGGCTCAGACGATCTCTAGAGAACACTAGTATTATCATCATGTCAAGTTAGAACTCAATTGGTCGAGATGCCTCGGAGGAGATAGAAAAATAAAAATTGCTGCCGGACGGACGGATCTGATGACATCGAACAGTTATATTAGGTCAGCGAGCTGACCTAATAAAAACCGGACACGTGCCGAGGGTTGGGGTCTCTTGGCCTGAGCCAAAGGAAGCCTGTTGTGACGCGGGTGAAACTTTCCCTGAGACCGGGTCTGCTCTAACTTATTGTTCAAATTAGCGGATTAGATCTGGTTTACGTTTTGGTTAGCAGCGCCTTTCCACTTAAAAAAAGGTATATCTAAACATATATTATAGGCTAATGATGTCTGCCTATGACTGGTGTTGGCTTCCTGGTTAGGGTGGTGGGCTTGGGATCCTCGGATCCTGAATTCAATTCCCCCTTGTCTGTTGAATTAATACCAGGTGGTGTTGACTGTGCCTGTTATCCTTCCGAGGTCGGCAAAATGAGTGCCAGCTTGCTGGTATCCTGTGTCGGAGTGGCGACCCGTCCAGGATTGTGTAATAGCCAAGGAGACTGCTTTGGCAGCACCAATGCTCTGTACAAAGTATGGTCCCAATGGAATGATGGATGGATGGATGGATGGATGTCTCCCTGTCTGTCTGTCCGCCCCCCCCCCCCCGCAAAAAAAAATGTAGAAGCACTTATAATAAAAGTTGCATCAAATGAATCCAAATCTCCAGGAAATTTTTAACATTAAAAAAACAAAGTTGTACACAGGAGATTGCATCTGCACGCATATAAAGTGCAGATAGTGCAACTTTTATAACCAAGAACTTCCCCGGTACAGTCAAAGCTTGTTACTATGCCACCCGTCAGGACCGAGCAAAAGTGGCATAGTAGCGAGAGTGGCATAGTAACGAGATTTTGTAAAAACGGCCTTATTTTCTCAAGTTACCCATCTGTAGTTAATCTTTAGACAAAATTTATTCCAGCAAGTAAAAGGCACGACTGTTGTATAAGCTAAGTGAACGGAGAACATACACACACTAACAGAGTTCACACACTAACATATGGCATGGCGAGAAATTCACGACACACAAAGCTTTCAAGAATCGTCGGCTGGCGCATCTTCTTTCGGCGGATCTCGTGCATCTCGTTGTCTAGCCGATCGCACGCTTGCATCACACCGGGCTTCCCGCTTCTCTGCTGCATGAACTTCCGGACGGTGCTACAAGCGCGCTGGGCTTCCTCAAACGGAACGATTTCCTCCTCGACAGTTACCTCGTCATCTTCGCTTTCCACCGGCTCCTCGCTGCACAGAATCTCCTCCGCAATCTCCTCCAGCATGAAATACCCGCCAGTCGCGAGGCGCTCGTCGGCTTCGAGAAAGTCAGACAGCTCGATCTCCTCGTTCTCGTGCATCTTTTCCTCGGCAGGCAGAGCTTCCCAGATGTCGGGCAGCTCCGCATCCTGTGGCTCAGTTTGGATCTCCTCTTCGATGAACTTGGCCTTCGCGAAACAGTTCCTGATCGTCGACTTGCCGACCTGCCCCCAAGCACGCCGGGCGACGTGTAGAGCGTCGAGCAACGTGAACTTGAACTCCTTTCCCTCATCTATGGCCTCAAGCCGGCGGCATAGCAGGAGCTTCTTGTAGTGGTGCTTGAGGTTCTCTATGATTCCCTGATCCATTGGATGCGAATTGGCTGTCGTGTTGGGTGGGAAGAAGACCAGTTGGATGTTGTTCAGCTCGAGCTCGGGAGGGTGGCCAGAGAAGTTATCGAGACAGACCAGCACTCTGCGTCCCTGCTGGCCGAGTCGTCCGTCCCACGCACGCAACATCTCCTCGAAAAGCTCCGCCATCATCCACCGCCTTGTACTTGACCGGGATCTCTTTGTTCTTGAAGGCACGGGGTTTCTTGGAATTGCCAATCACCAGAAGAGGGAACTTCTCGCTGCCGCTCATGTTTGCCCCAACCAGAAGAGTGATCCTTTGCTTGCTTTTCTTTCCTCCAGTACACCGCTCTCCCCTGAAAGCCATGGTCTTGTTCGGAAGCAGCTGCCAGAAGAGTCCAGTCTTGTCTCGGTTGAAGACGTCGTCTGCGGAGAACTGCCCGAGTAAGGGCCGGAGAACCTGTTGTTGCCACTCAAGAAGGGATTGCGAATCCACCGCTCCAGATTCGCCCTGCACTGTCTTGAACGTGATGCCGTGGCGCTTCTTGAAATTGCCCAACCAACCGTCGCTCGCCATGAAGTCTGGGATGTGCATCAGCTCGGCCAGTTTCATCGCCTTCTCCTTGATCAGATCGCCACTGACAGGCACATTCTGTCCTCTTGATTGCTTCAGCCACATGAGCACTCCCTCATCAAGCTTCGGGTCGTGAGCCTGCGTCAACTTCATGCGCTTCGATGGAAATCCAGCTTTGATTGCAGCCTCGATTGCATCCTTCTTGCTGAGAATGCCCTTCACGGTGGTTCTCTTAACTTCGACGCCCCATTTCTTGCTAATCTCCCTGGCCAACTTGGACTGATTTGGCTCCTTCTTCGCGGCATCGATGATCTCCTTCTTCTCCTTCAGCGTAAAGTCAGTTCGCTTGCGTTTCTGAGCTGACATTATGGGCTGAATTTGAAAAAAAATGATGTCACTGTTGTACGTGTGCCTGCGTGTCTGTGTGTGTGCTCGCGCTTTTTTGTGTCTCGTTGTGCGTGTTGTGATTGGCTTGTTGTGGCTGGCATCGGGGAGAAGAATCGCGTGTTTTGACACAGTCTGACTATGTGCGTACGTATTGAGTTATGTTGTGCGCAGCTGGACTGTAGTTCGTCGCTTCGCCTTTGGACGTGAGTGTGATAATCGAGCACTGCGCAATACAGATTTTTTCATGGCTCGTGCCTTTTAACAGTCACACAGTAGTGGCATGGTAGCGAGAGTAGGGGGTGGCATAGTAAATTTATTTTGTATTGAATTTTGTTGGGACCGAGCAAAAGTGGTATAATAGCGAGAGTGGCATAGAAGCGAGGTGGCATAGTAACGAGCTTTGACTGTAGATGGATTTGTCGTGGTGGAGCAGTCCCATGGCTGCCACAGTCTCCTGATGCAATGCCCTTAGACTTCTTCTTGTGGGATTATGTCAAGGATTGCTTTGCAAACCTCTGTTGCTGACATTGAAACACTTTGTGCAAGGATAACCCGTTGCATCAATAGTGTGACGAGGGATTATGTTGGCCGACACGCGATTGAAGTGGATTATCGCTTGGATGTGCTGCATGCCAATAAAGCTGCACATGTTGAGATGTACTGAAGAACACAATAAAAACTTTATTAATCACGTGACAAGATGCAAAAAAACCGAATCATTGTATCTCTTTTGGTTTGGTTGTAACAACATTTTAAAAACGGAACAGGACTTTGTGTACAGCCTGAACTTCGTTCCGAAGCCTAAAATTATTTTCATATATGTCAAGGATTGTTTTGATTTGCTTGAGGTAAGTTTACCCAATCAGTATTGGTTGAGTTAATCAATAAGTTATCGTCATTTCACTCTCTTCTTGTAAGCCTGGTGTTGGCATGGGATCCTAGGGTCCTGACTTTGAGCCCTGTTGCTGCTGAATTAACACCAGGTGGGGTTGACTCAGCCTGTCGTCCTTCTGAGCTGCTGAATTAACACCGGGTGGGGTTGACTCAGCCTGTCGTCCTTCTGAGATTGGTGAAATGAATGCCAGTGTACTGGTAGAGGGGCACAGCATCAGCAGCATAGTTGCACCAAAAAACAAAATGATAGCTACCTGGCTGCCAAGCTGCCATATGTAAGAAGAAGAAAACTTTTTCTTTAAGTGACAGGTACACACGACCACTTAAGTCATTCCTTATTGAACTTTTTCTCACCGAGAATATTGTGTACAAGATGAAGAAATCAGAATTAAGGTGAGGAAGTCGAGTCAATAAGTTTACTTCGAAACAATCATAATTGATCGAACAACATCGTGACCGACAGGTATAAAACAATTCAAACAAATGAAACTATTTTATGACAAGGAGGAAAGTTTCCTGAACCCAAACTCAAATAACCCAAACTCTAACTCTCCTCTTCTTTACTCTCATGCTATGGCCCCTGGCCGTGCCACTGTCAATTCTGCTGAAAAACTCTTCTGCACTTATTTTGTCGATGACCAAAACAGCACACAATATTCTAGGTGAGCCCTCACTAAATCAATCACAATCACATGCTTGTCGAACAAGGACGTTAGGATACGTAAGTGTATTTTAACATGAATTCGAAGGACATTAATAGAATGTGAAGAAGAAAAAAAATCTAATCTGGGATTCCACAGTCATGATCTTGTGAATTATAATGCACAGGAACACCAAATGGACCCATGTTACTGGAATGAGCAAGCATGTTGCAAGATTTCCAGAAATACACAGTCCCTCAAACTGTTTGTCTGTCCTGTTACCAGGGTTATCGTGATGGTTATTACTCAAATAGTTGGACTCTGATGAAAACTTTCGGAAGCCACATGCACATCAAGCCTAAACTTCCTCTTTCTCATGTCTGCTGCAGCCGTCGCTCAAGGACAACCGCAGACTGGCTTGGCTTGCTTTCATAACTCCCATGGCAACAAGGTGCTGGAGTTTGGGGAAATCAAAACGTAGTCACTGGATTTTTGAGAAAAAGTATTAAAATACAATGTATGAGTGCAAACAAAAGATTCTTATTTGAGCATGTTGAATAAAACGAACCAAAATTATCAATTTGAATGATGTAGACCTCACTTACGCTTAATGTGGTACTCAGCACAGTGAAACAAATCACCGGTGTGGACGTAATGGTAGCCAGAGTTTCTTCTCAGTTCTTCCACAGTCCATCCCAAAATATACCTGCCTCTGCAAAGCAAAATAGCATTCGAGATTAGGTTGACGTTTCAAATGCCCTGTGTACAGATTGCATCTTGAGGTGCCTGGACCTCCATATGGTACTCTCTTTTGAAAGTATAATATTAGATTATTATACTGTACCATAATTCAACAATACGACCTTCACTAAAAGGGATTTTAAAGTTGTTGGGTTTTTTTTTTTCTCTTCTATTTGGATTATGACCAGAGGCATCCACCTGACCTTGCTATTATTGAAATGCACTTAAGGTGCTTGCTATATATTTTTAAAGATACTTTAGGACACATGAATTCCTTCCCCCCTCCACACAAATTTCCAACTACCTTTTTCCTAATTCTGGATCCACTTCTTTATCAACTGTCATGTACAAAATGGTAGACATATAGATACCGTTTATAATGAAAGAACATTCTTCTACATGTATTATAATCAGCAAAAAGCCGGGCTGGCAGGATGGCCGAGAGATGCACACTCGTCTCTGAGCTGTCTAGCTAGCATGGGTTCAAATCCCAAACCGGCCATAAACTCTCATCCTGGTTCACAGGCAGGTTGATCCATCAACGTGTGTGCTGCCTATCGGATGGACCTTAAGCCGGGAGTCCTGTCTGCAAGTATTGGTTGGTGTATGTTAAATATCCCAAGGTGTCCTTCGCAAACAGTAGGCAAGCTCTTCCCAGCACCTTGGTAAAATTACAAATTCCTGCTCTAATCTGTAGAGGGCCATCGGTGACACAGCCGTGCCCTCAACTAATAGTGCTGCCCTGCAGCCTTGAGCGACATATGAAAGAAGTGGAAAAGTAATTATTAGTGTTGGAGGTAAATTAAACTAAACATTTTGAACAATTCGCTATAATCAATTCAATAAGTTTCACTTGTGGTCTTCAAGAAGGTGATCAATGGCTTTGTCATGAAACACAATTGCCTTTGCTTCTTCTTTCTCTTCTTGTTCTTCTGTTTGCAGTACGTGGCTGCGGATGGCATCATTTAATGGGAGCACGGCTGTGATGCTAATGCAGTGTCCCCTGTAGCTGAGAGCAATAATTTATAATTTATTCAGGGTGCCAGCGACAGCCCAACTGCAGATGGGACACCCAGTTGAATACATATCCGAGGGACAGCACACACATTGATGAATCACCATGCCTGTGAAACACCAGTCGAGATTCCAAACCAGGATAAACAGCTAAGAGGAATGTGTGCGTACCTCTAAGCCATCCTGCCAGCCCAATCATCTCAGACATTTCCTAGTCATACAACATAAATGTGAGGTGTTCAAGCAAGACACTCACAATAGTCCAATAAATGCTGACATTTGTCTTATAATTTCAAAATACCAGGAGGTGCATATATATATATATATATATATATATATATATATATATATATATATATATATATATATATATATATATATATATATATATATATATATATATATATATATATATATATATATATGGAGAGAGAGAAAGAGAAAGAGAAAGAGAGAAAGATTTCTTGGATTTTTGTAGGGAGAACCTTTTGAATGCCCCTCATATATTAGCAGCATGTACAATGTTGTGTAAAGCAGTAATCTTTAAACAGACACACTAATAATTTTCTTTTTATCAATAAATTCGCATCAAACCAGAAAATGTGAAGTGGTGTGTCAGATTCATCAATTCGCTGAAAAGCAGCAATGTGCTATCATTTACGGGACGTGGACATACACTCAGTAAGTGTGGGCAAACGTGCCATTTCGATATTTTTAGTTTAGTAACATGACGGCTCCAAGCATGGGAACAGCTTTTGTGGTCAGCAAAGCCACCCTGACGGAAACGGTGATTGCTGTCACATGAAAACTCTTCCTGATTCGTGAGAATCTTCCTCTCACGATACCAAAGTGAACGCACGAACATGAACGCACGCAGACTGTTTGACAAAATCTCACGAAGACAAGGATGGTTGGACAGCTCAGTTGAGAGTATCTCCACAAATAAGATTTTTAATCATGACCGAGCTGTTTGGATGGTGCAATTAATAGGCCAGAGGTATAGGTCAGATTTTTTGGTACTTCATCAACCGGCTTGACACAAAGCTACAAGAGGTCTCGTATGAAAGATGGGGGATCTCCGTAACTCATTTTGCCCTGTTGTCCTCATTTTTTTGGTGTGCGGCCCATGAAATATTCACACCTGAAGGATACCCCCATTAGAAAATTTTGACCATTTCCGAAAATCAGAGAATTAGCCATAACTACAAAGCAATGCGCCCTATTTTTACATGATTGGTATTGAAATGTGCAGAATGAACAGGCGAATACTACTAGTTACTTAATGGAATACTTCTAGATAAATATATGTACGTTTGAGTGCTTTTAATAGAAAAAAGACGTAATTTCAGGACCGCTAACTTCGAAAATCATCAACTACAGAAACAAACATCTGCCAATTGTCATATTTTTTTTCTTTATTTTATATGTGTTCAGTTTACCATATCAATATAATGAGAATATTTTGAAACAAATTTCTACGAGCAAATTATACGATATAGTGACTGAAGTTTGCGCAAGTGATGTGATAACTATATGTTACACCAATACACATTGTTCTACGAGAAATGAACTAAAACATATATTTTGAGCAAGTGTCCTCGATATGTTCAACCATCACTGTCCGTGTCATTTTGGTCACCATGTGACAGTTCGTTGCCACACTGTCTGTCACTGGTGGCACACATGCACTCGTTAGGGCAAGGCAATCTGTCTTGTGAGCAGCTGCAGCTGTTGGTACACGGTTCACTACCACGGCATGAACACACAAGACCATCTAACATCTCCGCTGATGTGGGTCCATCAAACAATGTGGGATGCAGCACACCTTCTCCTCTGGTACCATCCACGACCCTCTGGTGTGGGAATTTCTGGATTTGCCAGGTGCGCATTCATCCATACTCGGGTTTGGTGAACGGATCTCTTCACATGTTCGAGAAAAGCTGGTTCGGATGAGGTACAACTTATGCACTGGGACATCTTTGGTCGCTGCGAGTTTCTCCCGAAGATGGTTCAAATTTGTGTGTGCATCCATATATTTCCCTTGAGAATCATACATGGCACTGACTAAATGTCTTGAAGCAGCCACTGCCTCCTGGAGATCGTCAGTGGCAAGGACTTCGAGGCGTGGACCATTATTCTGAAGATGCAGTGTCTTCATAGCTTTCCATGCTTTCTTTTTACCATAGCTGAAGAATGCTGATACAGAGTCAGATCGTGTCGGGGCATGAAACGCAGGAAGCCGGGTACACGTTTCTGGAAGCAAGCTGTAACATATCTGATGGACCGGGATAAGCTTGCATCCTGCTGATGTTCTTTTCTCTATCCATATTTCGGCAGTGTCCCGCAACTGTGGAAAGTAGTGGACTGCTAAGACAAGCACATCAGTGTCTGCTGATTTGATTGTAATGGACCCACGCACATTGTTACGTCTGAACTCATCATCGGCATGCTTCACATGAAGAAAAATCCGAGAATCTGCCTCTTCCTGCATTTATGCGAGTTCACTGTCATGATACATTCCTGCAGATGAAAGGCATGCTGTAAGCGAACCATCAGAGAAGCCACCAGCCAAATAGATCCGCTTTTCTTGGTGATCTGAAAGTTCTTTTGCTGCTGGTGCATGTTGCGTGACGTGACTACAGATGAAGTGTGTCAAGGTGGATTTGTTTGATGATAGAACCATAAATTTCGTCAATTGTGGTACTGAGCATCCAGCAATGACTTGGTAGCTTCGGGATCCACCAGCAACAGCAAGGCGTCTCATTCTTTCGCGTCTTCACAGAATTAACATCATCATATTGGTTGAAGACATCGATGAGGGTGTGGTGTGTTTTGATGCAATGAAGCAACTGGTTTAGGTAACACTGCGCCAAGTTACCAAACGTAACCACCATTTCCACCCAGGATATGGAGTTCAGCCACAGCATCCCTGATGTACACACTGCGATGTTGGTTATCACTGGAAGTGTTTTCGTGCTCTTCATCGACTAGGCCCTCGAGAATATGCCCTAGTTCTGCTTTGGTGTTCTTCCGTGGAGCTCCATCTTAATGAAAGATAGATGTCGGAACAGACGTAATGGGATAGCCCAGGACGTGCTTCTTGTTCAGGTCAGGGCGGACTTGAGTCAATAGCAAAGCACGGCGGAAAACCATTTCCGGGTTGATATATAGATATACTGTATTAGGTTTAACTAATTGCTTAGCTAGCCTTTCAGTAGTGTCCATTTTTGCACAACCATGCAGGACAACCTTGGTGCATGGATGAGAGCGATGATGAGGATGATAATGTTATCACATTTTATCATATCTTCTTTAATACTGTAAAGGATGACTACTGAACATAGCAATGTCAACATCGGTTTTGAAAAATCGCCTTCTCTGATATTTTCCTTATGGCGGTCCTACAAATTTTAGAAAATTATCGTATTTTGTCAATAAAGGCATATACATTGACATATAATGATGTGGCTGTGATACATAATTCTCCTGTCCAATTGACACATTTCGATACCAAACGTGTAGGAAGAGGGCTCTTTGTCTTGTAGTTTATGGGAAATTATGTGATTTTCTGAAATGGTCCAAATATTCAGACGGGTGTATCCTTCAAATGTGAATATTTCATGGACCGCACACCAAAATATGAGGACAACAGGGCTAAATGTGTTACTGAGATCACCATCTTTCATATGAGACCTGTTGTAGCTTTGTGTCAAGCCGGTTGATTAAACTCCTAAAATATAGCCCTTTATCGAGGTTACCGCTGGCCTATAAGGATGTTCATACATTTAGATCAAAAAAAAGTGATCAATTTTGTAGATAAGTTATTAGTGACCAATATGCAGTTTCAAGTGCCTTGTTTGCGCGAAAGTGACATGAGAAACGATCAAACTTTTGAGTAAGACAATCATAATTTAAATTATCGGTCAAAAGCTAAGTTAGTAAAGACCAACAATCAAAATCGTTTGAAGGCCAAGGTGTGTGTGTGTGTGTGTGTGTGTGTGTGTGTGTGTGTGTGTGTGTGTGTGTGTGTGTGTGTGTGTGTGTGTGTGTTGTGGTGTATTGGCATAGAGCGTTGAGGGGGCGTGGAGGAGTTGTGATAATAGTCACGTGGCGACAATGCATATAGCTGTTCGCGCCCGCTAGAGGTTCGTAGTAGTGTGCATCCGGGGACGCAATAAACAGTTACGACAACCCTCACGACTCTCCGTGTCTCACTGCTCCCCGGACATTACATTGGCGACGAGGATGGGACGAGGATCGGCGCTTTTGGGCCGAGACTGGCTGACTAGCCTCAGGCTTGACTCGACGGCGCCTGTCATTCACCTTGGGCGTCCCGTGCCGAGCCGATTCGAGAGTCGGTGGAAGGAGGTTCCTCTTTCGGAGTTCATACCTCCAGGTGCGCCTGTGTCTCCTTCAGGCCCCGTACCTCCGTTTGGGACCGGGCCTCCCTCGAGGCCCGAGTGCGAGGTCCCGGTGGCAGGAGCCGCGGCGATACAACATTGGTGTCCGTTCATTGCTTCCTGCAACTACGATATACGGTTCCGGAGCAACGGGGAGCATGCCAACTGCGACGGGCTCTCGCGCTTGCGTTGCACGGAGGGTCCACCTTCGTCAGGATCAACCAACCGGGTTGATGTGTTGGCACTGTGCCAAGTCCAAAGCGAACCGGTCGCATCCAAGAGGTTCGCGATGCGCGGCCATCGACAGTGTCCTCTTCGACGTTCAGATGAGGACCTGCACGCGAGTTTCCTCAACGTCGTGACAACCAAGAGTCTTGCTCGCAGCGTGGTTCATGATTTGTTCATTGTTGTGTGTTTGATTCTCGCAGCACGAGTGATTAAGCATGGCATTATAAAAGCGAATGCCGACAGTCCGCGTGTGAGCAAAATGTGTTTGATTGGGATCAATGCTTTCTTTGATGTGAGGAACTTGCGGACGATCGTTGCGAATAAAGAGGTCTTCCAGATCCCGGTCTTCGATGACAGTCCGCAGTTCGCTGCAGCCTCATGTGTTAACATTATACTGTGGGAACGCGCTGTATGTAAAGAGAAGTTTGCATCTGCACGGACGATGTTTCTGCTGTTGTATGACATTGCTATGCGTCCAGCCAATGCTGATCGTCTGTATGGATGTGCGTTGAAGTCTCAGCTGGATATGCTGCGACCTGAGGGGTCAGTGGCAGGGGCAGTGTTGCGCCCGGCGCTGGTGCGCGATTTTGGTGTGGGACAGCTGGTAGTGGAGCCGGCTAATTGCCTGGTTCAGGTTGATGGCAGGGAGCCGTGGCAGGTTCGCTGTTCAGCGTCACCCCCACCCCTGATATCGCCAAGATCAGACGTGCCAGGCTCCATGGAGCGCAAACGTCTGATCTCGCCAAGCTCAGCCGTGTTGGCGCCCGCGGGGCTTGCAGGCTCGGGGTGCTTACCTGATTCGGTCCTGTCTGAGGGAGATGAGCCAACTTGTCGACCGGGGGCATTTGATGGTGCCGGGGGAGGTTCGCCTGGGGTGTCATCTCGACCTCGCTGGAAGGCGTGTAAGCATGAGCCATCTGGGGGCACTATCTGCCCGGGGCGGATCGAGAAACCTGGGGCTTTTGGATGATTAGTGTTTTGCTTTTTCACCAGTTGCTTTTTGTATCATGGTGCCAGTGCGTTTGCTAAGTGCCGTTTTGGCACAAGTTGCTTTTTGTGTTGTAGTGCCAATGATTTTTGGTTGGTGTCATGTTGTCATTTTCTAATTGTCATTTTGTAATCATAATTTTAGGAGGGTGGATTGTGGTGTATTGGCATAGAGCGTTGAGGGGGGCGTTGAGGAGTTGTGATAATAGTCACGTGTCTGCAATGCATATAGCTGTTCGCGCCCGCTAGAGGTTCGTAGTAGTGTGCATCCGAGGACGCAATAAACAGAGTTACAACAACCCTCACGACTCTCCGTGTCTCACTGCTTCCCGGACATTACATGTGTGTGTGTGTGTGTGTGTGTGTGTGTTTTATATAAATCTACACTGATGAGCCAAAACATTATGACCACTGACAGGTGAAGTGAATAAACATTGATTATGTTGTTACAATGGCACGTGTCAAGGGTTGGGATATATTAGGCAGCAAGTGAACAGTGAGTTCTTGAAGTTGATGTGTTGGATGCAGGAGAAATGGGTAGGAGTAAAGACCTGAGCAACTTTGACAAGACCAAATTGTTATGACCAGATGACTGGGTCAGAGCATCGAAAACGGAAAGATGTGTGGGGTGCTCCCGGTCAGCAGTGGTGAGTACAGTGGTAGGAGGGACAAAGTGGTAGGAGGGTCCAAGGAGGGAAAAACCACAAACCGGCGACAGGGTGTTGGGCGCCCAAGGCTCATCGATGCGTGAGGGAAACTAAGGCTATCCCATCTGGTCCGAACCGACAGAAGGTCGACTGTGGCACAAGTCACAGAAAATTGTAATGGTGGTCACGGGAGGAATGTGTCACAATCCACAGTGCATCGCACCCTGCTGCGTATGGGGCTGCGTAGCCGCAGACCGTTCAGAGTGCCCATGATGACCCCTGTCCACCGTCGTAAGTGCCTAACAATGGGCACGTGAGCGTCGGAACTGGACCTTGGAGCAGTGGAAGAAGGTCATCTGGTCCGATGAGTCCCGTTTTCTTTGAGATCACGTGGATTGCCATGTACATGTGCTCCAGTTACCTGGGGAAGTGATGGCACCAGGATGCACTGTAGGAAGACGACAAGCCAGTGGAGGGAGTGTGATGCTCTGGGCAATGTTCTGCTGGAAACCGTGGGTCCAGCCATTCTAGTGGACGTCAATTTGACATGTGTCACCTCCATAAACATCGTTGCAGACCATGTACACCCCTTCATGGCAATGGTATTCCCTGGTGGCAGTGGCCTCTTTCAGCAGGATAATGCGCCCTGCCACACTGCACACATTGTTCGGGAATGGTTTGAGGAACATGATGAAGTGTTCAGTGTTGACCTGGCCTCCAAATTCTCCAGATCTCAATCCGATTGAGCATCTCTAGGACGTGCTGGACCGACAAGTCCGATCCACGGTGGCTCCACCTCACAATTTACAGGACTTGAAGGATCTGCTGCTAATGTTTTGGTGCCAGAGACCACAGGACACCTTCAGGGGTCTTGTAGAGTCCATGCCTGGGCGGGTCGGTGCTGCTTGGTGGCACATGGAGGACAAACAGCATATTAGGCAGGTGGTCATAATGTTTTGGCTCATCGGTGTATATATACATACATACATACATACATACATACATACATACATACATACATACACACGAGCAGGGTGTGCATACACATTGTGTAAGCAAGCAAACTGTGCTTCTCCATTGTCTAGGGTTGCTCACCTGCATTTGATTTTTCATTTATTTATATTTTCATTTACACATGCCTTCTGATGGTTCTGTGATTTTTCCTGGTGTATCGGCTTCAATGTCCATCGGCACACAAAATTACCATGCTTCCCTATTGTCTTGTGTTGCTCACCTGCATTTTTTTTAAAAAAAATTCATTTTCTTTCTATTTTCATTTATGGATATTGTCCGACAATTATACGATTTATTTTCCGGTGTCCCAGCTTCGATGTATATCAGCACACAAAATTTCAGCTTTTGACATCACCCGGAAGGTACCGATCTTTAATATCAGTGAGTGAGTGAGTGAGTGAGTCAGTGAGTGGTTAGAAAGAGCTTTATGTATATATATATATATATATATATATATATATATATATATATATATATATATATATATATATATATATATATATATATATATATATATATATCAAAGACTCACTCACATGGAGGGAATAACCAATTAGCTTTCACCTGATCAATTAAACCCAGGTGGCTAGGATTAGATAAATAAATCGACTCCTCCCATGCTCTTCTAGCCAAGGAAAGCTGCATAAAGCAACCATGAAAGGCTACGTAAGGTATGCCCTTTGCTGTTTCAAACCCTTCTCAGAGTTCCTCCACAGCTGTAAAGACATTGACATAAAGTACACAAATGAGAATTCCAATGCTACGCACCCCTTCAAATCCCAATGTTATGCACCCTATATATGTAAAGCCAACAAAAATCCTATTTGTCACGTTTCCGAATGACATCTTTACATGAGGCTATTGCTCGACACTATTAAACGTTTGGCTTGCCAGAAATGCCGAACCGAAAGACATCCTTCATCTCAGAATGGTCAAAAGATAATCAGCTCCTACATATTGTGACGTCCACGGGACTTGAACAGTCCCGCCAACGTAGAATGAGCCGAAACGATGGAGGCGGTTTATTTTTTTTTATAACCCAAAGATGGCGGTTTTAATCGCTCTACCGCAAACGGGACGAGGAAGGTGGCACGAGTCGCTTTTCACTGAGTTAATAACGTTTATTTCTCTAACCAGAAATAATAAGACTCGGCAAGAGGAGGGATCCGGGGCGATTCGACGGGATGGTAGTGTGGGTTCGGGCGTGGGGAAAACACAAACAATTCCAATGGATATACAAATCTCAAACCCTCTAAGGCGCCAGGTACACACACACACACACACACACACACACACACACACACACACACACACACACACACACACACACACACACACACACACACAAAACGTAGCTGGTCCTGGTGGTCAGGCTGGCCCGTGGTGTAAACGCAACGGTCCCTGGATTGGCGGCGGACGAGCTGGTGTTGCGCTCGTCAGGGGCAGGAGACACGGTGGTGCTGTCGACCTCCTGGTCCTGGCCCAAGTCCGCTCACAGCCGCCAGGGAACCAGTTCTGGTGCCAAGTTGTGAGCGGGAGAGGGAGGCAGGTCCGCCCGCCGTTCGACCCGTACTCCGAGCCAGCAGAACCCCAGAGCCAACCGAGGTGAGGCACGAGGCACAGCAAGGCCACGAGACACGATGAATCCAGGATCGAATCAGTGCAACAAAACAGCACGTTCCCAGCACAACAGCCTCCACCAAAACGGTCTTTCTTTACCGATCTTCTTCCTCCCACGCCTTTTCTCCGAACAGAACCTTTTTATCCTCGAGTCCTCGTCACTTCCAATCGAGCCGTTTTATTGGCCCTCGCCGTCGCCTTCCGCCAATCGTGATCACGGGGCGGAGCCATCCGCAGCACTGTCCTGTGACATCACGGCAAGCCTCCAGGGAATACTAACAGGGTTTACGCAGACACACTTACCCTATCCCATCTCCCTATCTAATTACGTGACAATTATCATTTCCCCGTTGAAGAAATGGACATTTACTAGACAACTTATCACCACTGAATTGCTACTTATTACATCGAGATCCTGGTAAACTCGAACAGCATGGCATACCTAATTAAACATCCTAATTACCCTTTGAATGCATACCCCCCCCCCTCAGACGTAACAATATTCTCAATAACATTGTGCAGAAATGCTCACACAGAACGGGTTTTTTCAATGTTAACCACCACTTGGAGAAGCGAGAGGAACAGACTTGACGTGGACAGTGTGAAATCAAAGGTCTAGATCTGCATCAATTTTTCAGAATAATGCAAAGACATGTACATTCACTTCCTGGTGGAAAAAAAAACTTCTGAAGAACTCCAGAAAAGGACAGACATATAAACACTAGTCGACCCTAGAATTGTGGGTACACATTTAGTCTGTGATCGTCTTTATATAATAACTGTGGTTATTATGGATGAGCATAAAATTTCAGTTTTGAAAGAAAGCATCACTGTGCATAAAGGCAACTGTCCTCTATTCTTGAAGTCCCTCAATGGCCACCCGATATGAGAGCTGTTTTTTCTGTCTGTGTGTCACCATTTTTTCAGGGATGGCCAAATGTATCTTTGTTAAGCTTTCAGAGGTTCATCAGTGTTCGCCGGGGAGTGTTTTAGGCAAAAATAATTTTTGGGAAAAAAAAAAAAGGTGGCCGACCTTTGTAGCTCTGTGAAAGGTAATATTAAATTATCCCCGACCTCATTCCTTAGTGGGTATAGGGAAGTGCTTTCGGTCCCCACAAAAACAGAATAAAAAAAAAATTTGATTTCTTCAAAATGCCAACAGGATGAGAACAGCACTGGGCAACACCTTCTGTATCCCTGCTCATACTACATAAGACAATTATTTGTATGTGTGTATGTTTGTATATCTGGAAATTACAGGAAAAAAAAACACGGCCGATTCGATCTCCACCAAAATTTGCTTTGCATACATGTTGGTAGTATTCAGGGTCAGGTTGTAGGCCTAAGGACACCCCCCCCCTCTGTGAGGGGAGGGGGGAGACGACTTGCCAATGCTCCCAAAGGGAGCGGGTGTTTCTAGTCGTTATAAAAGCGATACTTGCCTGAAAAGTTTGACTCAAAGTCACTATGTGATATATTTATTTATTTTATTGTTAATGTAAGGCCAATCAATGAAGCTTAAGGAGATAATCATAGGTTTCATTATTGTTATCGGGGCATGACCTTGCCATTGAATAAGTTCTCCAAGTCAAGGAACCGCAGGGAACACAGTGGTGTCAGAATTTAAACCTGTAATCCCCAGATTACAACGCAGAAGCTCAGCAAATACGGGACTTTTGAAATGATATATGAATGCTACGTGAGGCCTTTCACACATACTACGTGTTTTTACACCGATTCCGTTCTGCTCGGTGGGCACTTTTAACCTGCCGTTACAAGCGCGAAATTTTAGATGAAGGAGTGGTAATTTAAAACAGGTTAACCGCAACTGTTATGTTCTGGAATGAAAATCAGACTCACGGTAATATAGGACAATGAGAAATATCTGTGGAAAAGAGGAGTTGGGTTCATACCATTTCCTGTTAATACAATTAGCTCGCAGTGGCCCTGGTTATAACACACATACACACACACACATACACACACACACACACACACACACACACACACACACACACACACGCTTCTCCTTTCAACAATAGATGCAAAAATCAAGTATAATCTTTCTTGTGGTCCAGGCACCAAAAAAAATCTAAGTTTATAACGACACTCACAGCCCACACAACTCCCACTCACACCCCCCCCATACAAGATTAATAGTAAATATCATCATCTTTAACTTACCCTGTGTATCGATAAGCCCCAGATATGACATTCCCATCGGTGTTAAGAAGCCCGAAGGTTTGGTTATAACGCACCATCGTCGGCCTTTCATGGGCCCACATTGCTGAGAGTTCTTGCAATATGAACTATATGATATCAACTCCTTGGACGAGTTGATCAGGGAGTTCTCCAACTGTTTCGTTGTGCAGAGGCACAGCCCTTTCTCACAGGTCCACTTATAAGCACTTTTGGCTTCTTAAAAAGTTTTTTTTTTTTAGTATTTCATTATACGGTCCTTATCTGGGAAGCATGAAAGATGTCCAGGCCTCCCCGATTTACTTCATTACTCGGGATTTCTGCATGCACGTGCCGAGCAATCAGGGTGGAAATACGTCATTTTGAAAGTCACGTATTGAGCAAACCCAGAACCCCATGTAAGGCAGATGGCTTGCTAATAACCCCTTGTATTTTCAAAAAGATCCTTAAATTACATTACTCACCTTTATAATGTCATGAAATAAATGTACAAGGATTCTTGGTAATTAAACAATCATTGTATTCAACGTTATAAAGACATGTAGCAATGATGACATACTTTGTGTCTATATCGAGCAGGGTGGAGTCCAGCTTGTGTTTGGAACAAAACATTGCATTCCTGGGATACAGTTCCGTGATGGCAGGAACTTGCAATGGGGTGACGATGGCAAACAGAGCCAGCTGAGCTGCCCCTTTCACCATCTGGCCTGGCAGCAACTTTAAGTTCCCGTTGACCTGCATAGTCTGCATTTGAGAAGATGATGTAATCAGTATAATCGTGAGCCACCGTCTTCAGTGGTAACCTGTGTCAGGTAATTTCCTTGCGTCTCACCAAAAAACCTGCAGAGTTGTCCGAGAGACAACGCAGTTTGCAGTTGAAGTTGCGGTTGACCAGCGCAGGCGTTTTTAGCACAAGGTTCTTTTGTTCTTCGGTACAACAGGCTTCCTCCGCACATCCTGAGGAATATAAGCCCACAGAGCATTGTGTCTCATCAAGTTGTTATTTTTCCAGCAAATATAATTTTGTTTGAAAAGAAGGAATTAACAAAGCGTCTCAGATTATGCATTAAACTATGATAAAATATAATATTATGACATGAATATTCTTATGAAAACTTTTAAAGTTCTTCAAATCTGTTCTCTTCTAAAGTAATAACAGAAGCTTTGAAGCTTCATTTATGACGGTTTCAGCCAACTCGGCCCTGCTAGCCAATTTTAGTGGAGAATCCTTACAATGAGCTTGTACTTTGAAACGTAGTAATCGGTTTTAAAGCAAAAATGCCAAGTAAATGTTTAAAATGCTCTCTTTAAAGATGCTTGTACTAAAAAATAAATAAACAGCTTTCTCAAGCACTAACCATCCTTGTCAATAAAACAGTGGGTCCAGTTTAATTGATTCCAGAACATCTCGCGGTCATGAAGATGCACCAACTCCAATGCGTTCTGGTGCAGTAGGTCTGTCTGTGAGGTTTTAGAATAGACAAATAACAAATGAAAGTGTATGTATTGTAGGAAGTGAGTTCAAAAAGTTTTAGGAATGAGATACAACAGTTCAAGAAATGCTCTTTTTTTTTTTCTTCCAAAATATAAATAAAGAACTTTTTTTTTCTTACTAAATATAAATACTAATACTATATACACTTCATTAAAAAAAAAAACTAGAAGGGCACTCGGTAGAGCACATACCTCTGCCACGTAATACCTGATCCATGAGAACATATCGGGTCCATTACATTTTTGAAATATCATGCTACATATCGTTTTTGGCCCCGTCTCTCAATGGTGAAGAATCTCTTTGAAAATGAAATAATTATCGTATCCAGATCTGGATTCGCATCTTCACCAGAATCGAAACAATTCATTGTGGTCACACACCCAACCTGTCCACCAAGTTTCACCTGAATCCGTCCACAACTTCTTGAGATATCGTGCTATATTTTAGTTTAGCCCGATTTCTCAATGGTGAAGAATCACTTGAAAAATTCTAATCGTTGGATCCGGATCTCCAATAAAATCCAATCGGTTTGTCCTTGTCACACACCCAACCTGCCCACAAATTTTCATCTGGATCCGTCAACATATTTTTGAGATATCCTGTACACAAAGACAAACAGACAGACCAACAGACAGAGATAGGTGAAAACATAACCTCTTTCACCTTCGGTGTCGAAGGTAACAAGCAACAAATGGTATATCCAAATATGTTTACATTGTGGTTGAAGAGGACAAGCATATTGACCTGTACACGCCATGAAACAAACATCATGACAATGGAAGCCAAAGTTAAGTTGCTCCACAAAAACAATATAGCCATTTATAATGAGCATGAAAATTGGCAACTATGCCAGTCCACAAATTATAATCACAGACTAGTTTACATTGGCAGAAATGTCCCAACTCAGTGTTTGCCTCCAAATATCGTGTACCCAACACAACCCACTCAGTGCCCACAACGCCTTCCCCGGAGTGTCCCCAAAGCCCTCGTACTGCCTTCTTGGCTACGCTGGAGTGTCCCCAGCGCCATTGTACTACCAGTGCCTTCCACACTATGTGTCCAACCTCGACTCTTCATTGGTGATGGGCCCAGATGGCAACAGTGTCCATGTTCTCAAATCCGGGTCTGCTGCTCTTGCTTCTCCTTTGTCTGTTCTTTTCAGCCTGTCCTCCTTTAAACCGCCTTCCATCTGCCCGGAAGTCCACTAACTTTACTCCCTTTCATGAAAAGGGTCAAACAATATATCCCCTAAAACTGAATGTCAGTGAGCTTACTTCCAATGATAAACAAAGTCATGGAATCCATTATATCGCTGCCAATGTCGTCTTTCTTCTTTTCAAACAGCTTCATCTCTGATCATCAGTTTTGATTCAGGCCCAGTCATTCAACTATGGACTTGCTGCTGTTTTTCTCTCAGCAATGGTCGTAGGCCCTAAATCTCAAAGAAAATGTCAGAAAGGTTTGTGTGGACATATATAAGGATTTGTACTTGTCTGGCATTGTGCCCCTCTTGCCAGGCTCACTGCCTGCAGCACACAAGGCCACCTTCATATCTGGCTTTTGGACTTCTGTACTTGTGGAGTCAGTGCATTGTCATCAATGGAACCCTCTCCTGAGGCTTAGGTGCTCCAAAGTAGTGTCTTAGGCCCAGTCTTGTTCCTCATATACAAAACGACCTCATCTTATGCTTGGGGAAACCTTAAGTATTCGTTTTTGCAGATGACTCCACATTCTCGTGTCATACCCCCCCCCCCCATCCCACTGTCAGGCAGCCAGCAGTTGCATCACTCTCTGCTGATCTGTAATTGATGAGGTGCCAGTCTGACAAATGGAGCATGTCATTGAATCCCAATAACGATGTTCATGAGGCATTGGTGTAACCCCCAGGTGACCTTACAGAGGTCTCTCTGTGAATTGTCCAGTCTAACAGCACATTTTCAGTGCCCTATAAATGACACTGCAATGACTATTCTATTGGAATGAAACCCTTCTAGAACCATCCTAATGATGCGAGTAAACTAATTTGGTGTTAAATTAAGCCTCGTCATTCCAAACCTGGTTTAGACCATGTGGGTGGCTCATTACCTCCGCCGCCGAAGGTGAAGGAGGTTATGTTTTCACCCCTTTCTGTCTGTTTGTTGCTTTGTTTGCAGGATATCTCAAAAGGTTGTGGACAGATTGGGTGTTTGACAAGGATGAACTAATTCGATTTTGGTGAATATCCAGATCCAGATCCGACTACGAGAATTTTTAAAGTGATTCTTCACCATTGAGAGATACAGCCAAAAACGATAAAAAGCACAACATCTCAAAAAGTTGGGACAGATTCGGATGAAACTTGGTGGACACGTTGGGTGTGTGACAAGGAAGAATTGATTCAATTTTGATGAAGATGCGTATCCGGATCTGATAATTTTTTAAGTGTTTCTTCGCCGTTGAGAGATAGGGCTCAACTAATACGTGGCACGATATCTCAAAAAGTTGTTGACGAATTCGGATGAAACTTGGTGGACACGTATGGTGTGTGACCATGACAAATTGATTCGATTTTGGTGAAGATCCGAATCCGATCTGGATACGAGAATTATTTAATTTTAAAAGGGGTTCTTCACCATTGAGAGAAAGGGCCAAAAACGATAAAGTTCTGTATGGCATAATATTTCAAAAAATGTATCGGGCCCGACATGTTCTCGTGGGTCAGGCATGACGTGGTGGAGGTATGCGCTCTACCGAGTGCCCTTCTAGTTTAGAGAGTGTTGATGTTGATCCTGTGCAGAGGTTACACCGATTATGTGAGACACGTGATTTGCACGCAAATTTCCACGACTGCTCAGTTCACGGAAGGATAATTGTCATATTAGATGATACACATCCAATTTGGTGATTGGATTAATTTCCTCATTGAGTTTATTTTCTCGAGATTATGATTCGCATACAAATGACGAAGAAATATCTGAATTGTGAATCCAAAATGTATTTCACAGTTTAAAGGTTGTTGCCTAATTTTTTGTTTGTGAGCATGCAATATATTGAAAAATAAACCAAAAAAAGTTGGCATTTCTTGGACTATTGTGAGAATCTCATCCTGATAACTTTTGAACTCTCCACATCAAATCTATACAAGCTCTTTCGAACCACTCACTGACTTACTGATATAAACGTTTAGTTCTTTCAAGGTGGGCTAGAAAGTTAAAATTTTGTCCGCTGGTGTAAATGGAAGTCACAATTCCAGAAATAAATCACAAAACTGTCCTATAATGTCTGTAAACAAAAATATCCATGCACAAAGGTGGGCTGGTGGTGTTTCACTCTCTCAGCCAGGAGAGGGGCGGAACTTTGACTGTGCAGGTGGCGCATCTCACACTCAGCCGGGAGGGGGCAGAGCTTGGACTGGGAATAAATAAAGAGCTAATACTGCTCACACACTCCTTCATTTAACTTATTTATTTATCTGCTTGTAGAATGCCAACACATTTCACGAGTATGATATAAGGTTATTGACGAGGGCCGTTCACAAAGTTCTCTGAACGAGACACAATACTTACAAGAAACGTCATATATATATATATATATATATATATATATATATATATATATATATATATATATATATATATATATATATATATATATATTTTTTTTTTTTTTTTTTAAGTAAAAAAGTACACAAAATTAGAAATAACTTTTTTCTTTTCTGAAAAAAGTGGGGGGAGTGGGAGAGGGGGGAGGGGTTGAGGTTTTTATGGGGGGAGGCAGTCATTTCGTTTTTACCAAAATGAGTGTGAACTCGTGAGTCATTTTTTCCTCTTTCCTTCTCACCCTTACCTGTAAGAAACCCAGCACATCTTGTACCGCTGCAGATACATAAAAGATAAGTCCATCATCGGTAATGACAATGAGGAATCCATTAAGAATCTGTTGGGGATAAGATAACACGGAACCACAAGTCAGTTACAGGTTTGTTTGGTTTTTTTTTTTTCAACAAAAGAGAGACGTGAAAAAGGCAGGTGACATTTTCGAAAATAAGGAAGGAAAATGTGCGGCAGGTGAGGAATGTGCAAATGTGTAGGAAGTCAAAGCGGTTGGCACAGTGTGTTTGTGACTGGAGTAATGAGGTGAAACATGGTGAGGAAGCATGAAAGGTTTGGTATAACAAGCACATAATAATACCAGATGGGGTGAAGGGAAAACTTTTTTTTTATTAATTCTGTGGTTTGAGCAAAGATGGGAATGAATGATCCATAAGAGTAGAATAAAGAAAACACAATGAAGGTTTAACTTCCTTCTTGATTTGTGAAAGCCATGGTTTATTTTGTTTGTTTACTTACTAGTTTATTGAGTTATAAAGGGTGGCTAAGCAATCGGTTCATGTCTGTCTGTCCATCCGTCTGTCTTATCAGTATATGATTGTGGAACGGCTGATTTAAATTGAATGTAATATTTTGAACACGAATCAGAAGACAAGTGTTTCGTTTTACCATACATTGGCTCTGAATTCGACCCGACCAGAAACGCGCAGAGAGGAGCAAGGTTTATTTATTTATTTATTTATTTTCCCCTCTATATGCCTGCCTGCTGACAGTCAAACAAAATTGAAAGTAATTCCAAACAGGAAACTTGCTGTTTTTAAGGAGTCATAATGGACACATGACAGGCACGAATAGCTTATGTAACGTGTTAGATAGGGTGGTGTGTTAGATGCTGAACAAAGCGACGGTAACCTCTGGAATTAATTTATCTATATGCCTTTAAACCTTTATTGAAATTGAATTATATATATATGAAGACTGTATAAAACAAATCACCTTCATAATACTTCCAAGAACCATGCAATATATGGCTATATCACATGAGAGGGGTTGGCAAGCCTGGTGTTGGCTCAGTGGTTAGGGTGGCAGCTTGGGATCCTAGGGTCCTGAGTTCAAGCCCCGTCGGCTGCTGAATTGATACGCCAGGGGGTTGACTCAGCCTGACATCCTTCCGAAGTCGGTGAAATGAGTACCAACTTACTACATCAGTGGCACAGCTGCGCTCCCAGCAATGTTGCAACCAGCAGCTACAGACTGCATATGAAATAACCATACTAAAATACGCCATTTGGTATCTGTCTGTCTGACCATGATACATTCAGTCGTTACTTATCCAATCTAAACCAAACTCTCCAGGAAGATTAAACGTCACACGATGGAGGTTGTAGCGACTTAATTTGCCCCCCTCCCCAAAGAGATTTTCCACCTTGAGTGAAATCCATGTTAAGATGGCTATTCTTGGCATTTTTCCAAGGCCGCTTCTAAAAACAAAAGTAATAATCACAGCAAAAATGATGACAAAATAATATTAATACTTTTTACAAAACAACAATATTTATATGAACAATATCCTCCCCTCCCCCAAATGTGTTTTTCTCCCTGGACAGACGCAATGTTTACATGTATAAACAGCTTATCGTGGCGTTTCATGGGGCACCTTTACTGGAGGTAAAACATGATTACCTTTTTAACCAGTTGTGACTGTTGTTTAACACTATGGCCCAGTTGTGACTTTTATTCCATGCATAAACCTATGCTCCCATATGGAGCGGGTGTACTAGTAATAACTCAAGAAAATAAAATTTTATGTTCTGAATAACCCTTTTATTCATGTAAATAAATAGCACAAAAACAATGCACACACATGTTAATTAAGGATATAGTTTGGACAAATTTTCAACTTGAGGTCCCTCACGCTATTTTCCCCATCACCCCCTAAATTTGTGCATCACGGATTTGCGGTTAATGGGGATTTTCAAGACTGTAACCCCCACGAATGGAAAGGCCCTCCTGTATATATTTGAACAACTGTGCAGAGTATCGTGTTCCATGAACTCTCTAGTCTGTTTATTTGTTTGTTTACAAATTCTCCTTTCAACCCGTGGTCTTAGGATGACGCTCGAGTTTTAACTTCAACTCACTTATTAAAAACTGCTCGTCCGGTCCAGCAAAGCAAAGTAAGTCCAATTACCGAAGTCATAGAGCACCCTTATCTTCCAAAAACACCATTAAAACTAGAGGGGCAGCACTCGGTAGAGTGCAAAACCTCCGCCGCCAATACTGCTGGGTCACTTAAGTGAACCTGATATCCTATTCATTGTAGGTCAAAACGGATCAGACTCCACTGAACCACGATTGAATAAACTAAACTAGATCGACGCGCATGTAGAAATGCCAAAAAAATTAAATCGAATTTTTTTTCAAAAAAGGGTGCAAAATTTCTGTTTTGTTTTTTTCTCTAACAAATTTTTTTTGGGGGGGGGGGTTGGAAATCACTTAAAACATGAAGAAATGTAAAAAAAAAAATTCAAATATTTTTCAAATAAAATAGAAATTTTTTTGAAAAGAAGTTGCTAATTTTTTTTTCTCCAACAAATTATTTTTTGGGGTTGAAAATCACTTAAAACATGCAGAAATGCAAAAACAAAAATTCAAATATTTTTCAAATAACCGAAATTTTTTTGAAAAAAAGTTGCAAAATTTGATTTTTTTATCTCACGAATTTTTTTGGTGGAGTTGGAAATCACTTAAAACATGTAGAAATGCAAAAACAAAAATTCAAATATTTTTCAAATAAAATCGAAATTTTTTTGAAAAAAAGTTGCAAAATTTGGTTTTTTTTTTGCTCTAACAAATTTTTTGGGGGGGGGGGTTGGAAATCACTTAAAACATGAAGAAATGTAAAAAAAAAAATTCAAATATTTTTCAAATAAAATAGAAATTTTTTTGAAAAGAAGTTGCTAATTTTTTTTTCTCTAACAAATGTTTTTTTTGGGGGGGGGTTGGAAATCACTTAAAACATGTAGAAATGCAAAATCAAAAATTCAAATATTTTTCAAATAAAATCGAAATTTTTTTGAAAAAAGTTGCAAAATTTTGGTTTTTTTTCTCTAACAAATTTTTTTTTTGGTTGGAAATCACTTAAAACATGTAGAAATGCAAAAACAAAAATTCAAATATCTTTCAAATAAAATCGAAATTTTTTTTGAAAAAAGTTGCAAAATTTTGGTTTTTTTTCTCTAACAAATTTTTTTTTTGGTTGGAAATCACTTAAAACATGTAGAAATGCAAAAACAAAAATTCAAATATTTTTCAAATAAAATCGAAATTTTTTTGAAAAAAGTTGCAAAATTTTGTTTTTTTTTCTCTAACAAATTTTTTTTTTGGTTGGAAATCACTTAAAACATGTAGAAATGCAAAAACAAAAATTCAAATATTTTTCAAATAAAATCGAAATTTTTTTGAAAAAAGTTGCAAAATTTTGTTTTTTTTTCTCTAACAAATTTTTTTTTGGTTGGAAATCACTTAAAACATGTAGAAATGCAAAAACAAAAATTCAAATATTTTTTCAAAATGGCCGCCATAGCGGCCATATTGGACTTTGGACCATATCCAAAATCTAACGGCATGATCCTTGGACCATACCTCATCCCCCCACCAAGTTTCGTCGAAATCCGTCCAGGAGTTTTTCCATAATACTGTTCACAAACAAACAAACAAACAAACAGAAAGGGGTGAAAACAGTAACCTCCGTCCATCTTCGATGGCGGAGGTTAATAAGGATAAGATGATATACCCTCGTTCAAATCGATTCTTCCTCATAAACCCTTTGGGTCTGACTTTAAATATTATCCTCTTTGCCATTAAAAAAAACCCAACACATGATTGTTACCTCCACCACTAAAGGTGATTGGAGGTTATCTCTGTTTATTTGTTTGTCTCACAAGGTTATGGATGGATTTGGATAAAACTTGGAGGACAGGTCGAGTCCATGACAAGGAGGAATTATTTAGGTTTTTGTGCAGATCCAGTTCCAGATATTATAATTTTTTAAAGTGATTCTTCACCATTAAGAGATCAGGCCAAAACGATACATAGCACAATTTCTCATAACGTTCTGGATGGATTCAGATGAAACTTTGTGACAGATTAGGTGTGTGACAAGGACCAATTGAGTGGACTTTGGTTAAGGTCAAGATACAGATCTGACCTATCAATGGGATACAAAACATAAACTGTTCAGCCTGGTGGAGTTATACACTCAACTGAGTGCCATTCTCATTGTTGATGTGATTTATTAATATGACATCATGGGAAAATGAAGTGTAAACCTCTGAAAAAGATAAATGTAGAATAATTACATGTCCATTTCATTGTGACCTAATCATGTAATACTGTATTGTGGTGAATGTTTTCACATTGGGATCCAACGTGGAAGCAACAATCTCAACATCGGGTGTGTCCAGCTCCAGCAGCAATCACTGCATTGAGGTCCAGGGAGTGTGTATACAGTACTCTGGGCAGTTTGAAATGGATTGTGTAGGTAGATAGGTCTTGTGAATGATTCCGTCCTGAGCGGGAGTCGTTATCTTGGGACGTCCACTTATTGACATATCCCTTGTTGATTGAGTGACTTGATAATGTCTTCGGAGGTTATAAACAGTTCCTCTCCTGACGTTGAAGAGCCTTGTAACATGGCTAATGGAAAACCCTACTTGAAGGTGTCCAATGATTTGATTCCTCTTATTTTCTGACAGATATGGCATTGTAATAGCTTGTTACCCGATACACGTGAAGCGAAGGTCGGGGTTAAGCAATTGGTTAATGTCCGTCCATCCATCTGTCTCATCAGTTTATGATCAAGGACCAACTTATTTAAATTGAATGTTATATTATGAACACTAATCAGACAATGAATAGGAAGACATGTCTTTCATTTCAACATTCTTTGGCTTTGAATTCATCCCCACTGCACATGTGCAAAGTGGAGTGAGATAATATTTTCACCATCTGCCTGCCTGGCAATCAAACAAAATTGAAAATCATTCCAAACAAGAAACTTACTGTTTATAAGGACATCATAAAGGACACAAATAACAGGTACGGATAACTAATGTAACGTGTTAGATGTGGTGATGCGATCGACTGCAGAAAATGGCGGGAAATTTCGTGATTCATTTATTTCTACGACGATTACAATCTTCATTTTATTTAAAATTGAATTATATACTTGAACAATGCAGAACACAAATCACGTGTCATAATACTCCCAAGAACCTCCAGTTTTACAGTCCTTCAATTTCAATAAAGGTTCAATGGGGGTGGTGTATAAGGGTGATATTCGAGACTGCTTCTGGACTACTTCAATAGGACTAAACTTTCGGATTTTTTTAACGATCGTTAAAATCATTATTTCATTAAAATTGAAATCCATCCATTCATCGACCGGGACCATATTCTGTACAGAGCGTCGTTGCTGCCGAAGCAGTCTCCTGGGCTATTGGGCACAATACTGGACGGGTCGCCACTCTGACGCAGGATACTCGAATGGCTCAATCATTCCAACAAGCTGGTACTCATTTTGCTGACCTCGGAAGGATGACAGGCTGAGTAAACCCCACCTGGTATTAATTGAATGACCGAGCAGGATTTGAACTGAGGATCCAAGGATCCCAAGCCCACCACCCAAAATTGAAATACAGTTCTGTATATACTGTGCTTGAACACTGCACAGAGTATCGTGTTCTATGAACTTTTTCGTTAAAGGATGTAATAAGTGTGTTTTTCAGATGATCCACAGACTGCTGTCTCGGAAAGACTTTCAAATTTTCTCAGAATTCCTCATATCACTTCTAAAAACGTAAGGGTGCACGTGTTGGACTTGTTGAATGGTTATTGATCGAGGCAGTTGTGTTACGTGGAAACTTGCAATTAGGTGTTCTGCACATCCCTCATGCCAAAAAGGCACCTGTAATAAATGCTGGAAGAGTCCTTCAACAATTACATTATCAGTTCCACATTTTCGTTTTTTTAATAGCGGAGAGTATACAAGTTCCATTAAAAAGAACTTTAACGCAGGAGACTACTCGGCCCATCAAAGCTGGCACAGTGGTTGCCAACCTATGGCTGTTTGTTTGTGCTCTATCCTTTTTAAATGCTAAGCATCAAGTGAGGAAGCAGCATGTACCATTTTTAAAGTCCTTGGTAATGACTTGGCTGGAGATTGATATGTAGACTTTCCAAACTCAGATTGGATGCTTTGACCATTACACCACCGAGTCTAGTTGAATGGACTTTGGGTGTATTCTACTTAATTGTCAAAACCTCACACTTTAGATTTCACACTCCACCATCTATTATTGGGGTTAGCTTTCACTACAACAGCCACTCTTTCTTTTCCTTCCTCAAAAAGCAAGCTGGGACAGTCCTCCAGTTGCATTCAATGTTCTTTTGAAGGTCATATTCAGGGCATTACTTCATGTCGTTTCATTTGTTGTATAATATGGATTCAACTTTGTGTCAGCCAAAGCAATCCATCCAATCCAATCCGTTGGGACCATACTCTACACAGAGCGTCAGTGCTGCCAAAGCAGTCTCCTGGGTGAATGGGAGCAATCCTGGGCAGGTCACTACTCCAACATATGATATTCGAATATCTCAATCATCCTACCAAGCTAGTAGTCATTTTACTGACCTCAGAAGGATGACAGGCTGAGTCAACCACACCTGGTATTGATTCAACAGCCAAGCAGGATTTGAACTCAGGACCCTCGGATCCCAACCTCACCACCCTAACCATTAAGCCAACACCAGACATGCAAAGCAATGGTTGACTCAAAATTTATGTCTTCTTTTTGTTTCCTCCTTTATCCCACCACTACACACACACACACACACACACACACACACACACACACACACACACACACACACACACACACACACACACACACACACACACACGCATTTACAGGCCATTTTCCCCACTAAAGCAGGGGTTAGCCTTGCGGGCCCCATGACAATCTTCTCCACTTTACCCTGTTTTCTGCATCTTCCCTTCTTAATCCCCTTGCCCACATTTCCTCTTCCACCACATTTAGCCAAGTTTTTCTCGGTCTTCCCCGTCCTCTACTTCCGACTACACTCATTTCCAACACTCCTCTCACCCAGTCACTTTCATCCTTCCTCAACACATGACCCAACCATCTCAACCTGTTTCTCTTCACAACCTCCATCACAGACTCTATTCCCATCATCTTCCGCAAGTCATCATTTGTCTTCCTCTCTCTCAACGATACTCCACACATCCACCGAACCATTTGCATTTCCACCCTTTCCAGCCTTTGTTGCTGCTCCATGTTCAGTACCCATGTCTCACTCCCATAAATCATCGTACTCCTCACACATGAAGCATACACCTTTCCCTTCAGCTTCAACGACACTCCCCTCTTCGTCAGAACGCCACTCAGTTCCCGAAACTTCTTCCATGCACATCTCACTCTAGCAACCGTCGAAGAGTCTGATCCACCTTCTCCATTCAGCATGTCTCCGAGATAGCAAAATGTTTTCACACCTTCCAGCTTCACACCATCTCCAAGATCCAACTCAACAATTCCTTCATCTGCTGCTCCCTCTCTGCACACCTTACACTTGAATGTAGCTGCCACACTGGTTAATGACCCTCTCACCCCACTACATTTCTGATGAACCCATTCAGCACACATTGTACACTGAATGGAGTTCACTCCGACACCCTTCCTGCACACAGCACACGGCCACTTCCCAGTCCTTTCCACCTCACCACATGCTTTACCACTTGCCATCACCTTCGTCTTTCCGATATTCACCTTCAAACCTTTTGCCTCCATACATTCCTTCCACTTGTTCATCTTCTCCTTCAGTCCATCCATACTCTCTGCAATCAACACCAGATCATCTGCATACAGCAGCTCCCACGGTAAACCCTCCTTTACCCTCCGAGCCAGCACCTCCAACACAACTACAAATAGAAGTGGACTTAGTACCGACCCCTGGTGCACTCCTACCCTTACCTCAAACTCACCACTGTTCCCATCCTCCGTCCTTACAGCTGTGCGTGCTCTCTCGTACATGGCCATCACTACTCTGATCAACCATTCCTCCACTCCTAACTTCCTCAATGCCCATGCCATTACTTCGCGTGGAACCCTATACTATCAAATGCTTTCTCCAGATAAACAAACCCAAAAAACAACTTCTTCCTCTTCTCCATGTACTTCTCCTGCAACTGCCTTACAATAAAAATTGCATCTGTCGTTCCTCTTCGTGGCATAAATCCAAACTGCATTTCATCAATCTTTACCTTCTTCCTTATCCTCTTCTCCAACACCCTTTCCAATACCTTCATTCCATGCTCCAATAACCTTATTGCTCTATAGGAGCCACAGTCCAGAGGGTCACCTTTCCCCTTGTACAGAGGGACGAGGGTACTCAGTTCCCAATCCACTGGAATGCGGCCTTCTTTCACCACCAGTTACAGATCTCTGTCATTCTCTTCACACCCCAACTTCCCGCTGCCTTCAACATATCTCCCACAACTCCCGTCGGCCCTCCTGCTTTTCTACTCTTCATTGCTCTTATAGCTTCCTCAACTTCCTTCTCAGTTATCTTCTCTGCTGGTCCTAAAACCGGGTTACTCTCAATGTTGCTATCCCATTAATTTTCTACATTCAACAGCCTTTCCATATATCTCTTCCATCTTCCTTTAATTCCATCTGAATCCACAACAATTTGTCCCACTTCATCCTTCAAGCAACTCACCCCCGTCACATCAAATCTCTCTCTCGCTATCTGCTTTGCAATCCTGAAAACCGCTCTCTTACCTTCCTCCGAATCCAAGCGTTCTCCAAACATTTTCCTATGGGCCTCCTGCACCTTTGCAACCTCTTTCTTTGCAGCCTTCTTGGCTTCCTTATAACTTTCATGTGCTGCCTCTTCTTCCACCGTATCCTTTGCCTTTTGCCATTCCTTGAACTTCTTTCTCTTCTCTTCAATCATCTTTCCAACTTCATCATCCCACCACCATGTTTCGGAGTGCCTCGGTGGTCCTTTTGTCCATCCACATACCTCACCAACGGCTCCCAATAGACTAGCTTTCATTGACATCCAACCACTTTCAAGTTCAACCACATCATCTTCAACCATACTCAGCCTCTCTCTTAATGCTTCCTTCACTGTCACCTCTTTCAACCTCCACACCTTCATCCTCGGTTGGTACTTCACCCGCCGAATTCTCCTCGCACCTTTCACCCTTATATCGCAGACAACCAGGTGGTGCTGCAAAACAGTCTCCTCCCCTGGGATCACCTTTGTGCCCCGGAGGTTTCCCCTATCTCGCTGACGCACCATCAGGTAGTCAATGGTTGTCGTCGACCCACCTGACGTGTATGTAGTAAGCTTATTATCCGCTTTCTGGAATTGAGTATTACAGATCAACAAATCAGCTCCATCAGCAAACTCCAAGATCCTTTCACCTTCTCCATTTCTAACACCATATCCATAACCCCCATGGACTCCCCCAAAACCGTCTGGACTCCTTCCCACATGTCCATTCAAGTCTCCTCCAACCACAACAACTTCCTCATCTTTGACATTTTCCATCAACTTCTCCATCGCACACCAGAACATGTTCTTCTCTTCATCGCTTCGACCGACCTGCGAGGCATATCCCGAGATGACGTTCACCAAGAGATTTCCGATCACGATTCTCACCATCATCAACCTTTCACTCACTCTAGTCACACTCACTACACTGTCTACAAAATCCTCAGAAAACATTATACCAACACCATGCACGCCTTCCGGGCACCCTTGCCACATAAACTTGTACTTCTGCCCCTGCCTTCCCTTCACCATTCTCACACCACTTCCCTTCCACCGTGTCTCCTGCACACAACATATGTCCACTCTTCTTCTGACCAATGTTTCAACCACTTCTCCAGATCTCCCTGTCATTGTCCCTACATTCCATGTACCAAACCTCAGAAACAGATCTCCACGTGGGGCATCAGACGATTGGTCATCATAAATGGAAAAATTTCCTCCCTTGCTTCGATCGGGTTCCCCACCTTGAGTTTTAACGACAGGGGGTGAGGACCCCCACGGGGTACTTCGGGCTGGACCCTGCCCATCAGTTGTACTCATCATGGTTTCCTTTTGAGGCGATGTTTTTATGGCCGGATGCCCTTCCTGACGCCAACCCTTTAAGTCGCCTTTTACGACACGCAGAGATACGGTGTACCTATTCTGACCGGGGTACACACCAGATATCCCACCACTATATTCTTTTGCCACCACTATATTCTTTTCAATTTATTTTAATAATAGAAGTGGTTGAGGAAGAAAGCCAAACTTCTCCAAAAGCAACATTTAGGATCCACATGTATGTTCTATATCTGATACACAATGGTTGAGTAAAGATCCCTCTCAGCAATGGATTCTCTGTGAATACAGTTGTGAATGTTGCCTCAAAAACGATAAATACAAATGAGCCAGAAGTGGTGTTCATGGACACGTAACTCATTGAAAATGATGGCTGATAAAAGTTAAGCAAACCAGAAGATTGAAATGGGAATCAGACCAGAAACTGATGGGAGAGCAATGTTGGACACATGCTCTTTGCAGATGCATCCAGGTAAAAATCATTTGGCAACTAGAACAGCACTCTGTAGAGAGTATACCTCCACCAGGCTGAACAGTTTAAGTGTTGTATCCCACTGATAGGCTGGATCTGGATCCGGACCTCCAAAATCGAATCACAGTTTGTCCTCGTCACCTACCGACCTCTTCCACCAAGTTTCGTCCGAATCGGTCCACAATTTTTTGAGATATCATGCTGTATATCGTTTTTGGTTCGATCTCCCAATTGTGAAGAATCTTATATATTTTTTCCGAGTTTGTGGTTTCGTGTCGCGCTATCTTCGACTTTGTTCCGCGCTCGAGTAATGTGATATTCGGCTTACATTATCTCAAAGACATATGAGGTGCATGGTACAAAAAAAAGTAAATAAACTGGTTCTGAAACTGAAATCGTATTCCACTTACTGCATTAAAGTAAAATTACTACTGATACTCTGCATCAGTTCCTTTCTCAAACACACCCACCCCAACATGTCGCGCAGAGCGCGGGTTATGCTAGTCTCTTTAAAAGTTCTAGGATCCGGATCTTCACCAAAAACTAACAATTTTGTCCTTGTCACACACCCAACCTTTCCACCAAATTTCATCCGAATCCGTGCATAACTTTTTGAGATATCCTGTTCACAGACAGATAGACAGACAAACATGAAATATATAACCTTTTCCCACCTTCAGTTGCATAGGTAACGATTAATGACAGTTTTGTTTCAACGGACGGATGCATGAGATCAACAGTTGATGAAGCTTGTTAGGGGACCACGAGATTATTGGAGCTGTAGCTGAGCTAACAGCTCGGTGATTTACATAAAATCCATTCTGATAGATGACAAGTACAGGAAGATACTGCATCTTGCTGTTCCCTCACGAACCCAACAGTACAGCAAGATTCTTTTTCCAACAAGACAC
The DNA here is from genome assembly GCF_056783735.1 of Eptatretus burgeri. Lineage (NCBI taxonomy): Eukaryota > Metazoa > Chordata > Myxini > Myxiniformes > Myxinidae > Eptatretus > Eptatretus burgeri. The sequence continues at coordinate 57,816,146 of NC_140967.1, forward strand.
GAATCCAAAGCCATCCAGAGAATGGGATGCAACAAAGTATTGCAGGTAAAGAGGCTGAAAGAATACTCATGATACCTGAAACGATGGCCAGAGATGAATATTGGTTTAAGCTGTATGGGTTTACCAAATATATATATATATATATATATATATATATATATATATATATATATATATATATATATATATATATATATATATATATATATATAATGCGAAGGTAAAAGGCAACCGAGTAACTTGGCTGAATTGCAAGGAGGATTTTTGTATCCTTGGAACAATATTCCACAATCTTTCATTGATAAACTCCATTCTTACTCTCTCTTACCTCCAGAGCTTCAAGCAGGCAAAGCAACACCACATTGTGTCATCCTCCATCCTGAGCCATGACATTTATTACCCCTATTAACCCTTCCGAAGCCAACCCTCTGACTTGCTGGTCCCAGTGTTTCCTCTCTTTCTTCCTTTCCTGTTGGTTTATTTCTTTGCCGGTTGTGCCTAATTGTTGGCCTGCCACCACACTGTCAATTTACCCTTAACCTTCCATAAGCCTCGCTCTTGTAGAGAATGAAACAATAAAAAGAATAGCATTATGAAAATAATGTGAAATGGTGTTAGTAGACAAAGAACAAGCATTGTCAATTGTAATACATTGTACAACTTGTTTACTTTTCCTTTGTGTTGCCTTTCGCAACAACAATACATTGACAATGTAGTTGTGATTACTCGTTATTTGTGACTCCTTTAAGTTTCTTTGCTTCCACAATTATCCCCACCAGTGTGGATTTTTTTTTCCCAGGTTAGAGAGCAGGTTTTGGGTCGCTGATGACTTCGCGTGATTTGAAGGTTGTAATCACATTAATAATCGTTGGGCAATTATTTTCTTACATTTGAAACTCAAAATATGCTAAAATCAACTTTTAAGGCATAAACTTTTGTCAGTGATCGAAATACAGATCGGAATTTACCGAAGATGCTATGACGTCACGTTCTCCGAAAACTTCGTGAACATTCGGAAACAGCGTGTGAACAATGGCGAGATGCGAATCGGAGAGTGATTTCAGCGGCGATGAAATTGAGTGTTTTCATTCCGATATTGCTGAGGACGAGTCAGAGGATGATGGGAATTTATACTATGGAGTTTCTGCCCCTGAGCCATATAAATTTGAGCCACTTGGAAGTGCCAGAAAACGGCCTATTTCGTGTACAAGTGGCAGGACTGACTGTCCGGCAGTTAACACTGACAGACTCCACCAGACAGATTGGTTTGTAGATTTTCATTTTCTTGTTCGATGCATAAAATAATGTAAAGTTTGATTCGTCTGTGACTTGATATAATTTTTTTAACCCTCTCGTCACTCAAGAGTCAGAAATAGAATGAATCAATAATGGACCCAAATATATTATACACCATAGCCTTGGCGTTGAAGTCTTTCTGACAGCTGAGCTTGACCCCAGCGAAAGTGAACAGTTAGAACAAACCCCAACTTTCAAGAGACTGTTGTGGCATATAAATACCAAAACATGTTTCGCCTCATTGGGAAATATTCTACCAAATTTTGAAAAAAAAGTGGAAAATTGATCAATTTTTTACAATTGAAATGAAATAGCCCAATTTGCTGATGCTGTTAAAAAAAGTCATTTAATGAACAATAAGTTGATTTGTTGAGAAATTTTTTCATGCTTGTGTTTTTCAGAAAGTTTATTTACGTGTTTTTCCATGTACTCTTTAAGAATACATTTCAAAGTTTTTCTCACTTAAACTCAACAATTGATTCTGTGACCGAGCAGTATCTGGAGAACTTGTCAACCAAAAACTCATATTCACAGAGTGGTGATCAGATGTGTTTATGCCTTCGTAATCCTCGGCTGTGAAATGGTCACCACAAATGACAAGTCTATCCAAAGGGTCCTCTTTACCCGTTTCCTTTGGGGGGAAATTGGCCCGTTTTGTTTGTACAATTCTTATCCACTGCCGGCGAATGTTTGATTCCTTTGGGAATCGGTGGGAGTGATTACCCGTTTTCCAGCCAATTTCGCAAAACATGACGACACACGTACGAAGAATGATGTACAAATACCCAAATAACTTTGTTCTACAATAATTCAAAATAAAAAGGTAATATAATATAGACAGTTGCAAGCTCAAAAAAAAGTGAAAGAATGGCCCGCTGAACTGGACACTTCTTCAATGAGCGAGTGAGCGTCTGCTTTGTTTTGGAGAACGTGACGTCACCATCCATATATGGCACGCGGCTGTTTTTTTTTTCAACAGCCTCGAGAAATAACAACTTCGGAGTTAAATTTCATTAATTTTCCCAATAGTTAGGCAACCACAATAGTTTGCATCGAACTATTTAATGCACATACAATCATCTATCTATAATTCCAGTGTGTGTGTGTGTGTGTGCGTGCGTGCGTGTGTGTGTGTGTGTGTGTGACCACTGTTTCTCGACAACCACTGGTCCGATCTAATTGAAACTTGCTAGGTATATTGCTTGTGACCTGAATATGTGCCTTAAGGTTTGCTATTAATCGGACAAGTGGTTCCCAAGTTATGACCATTTATTTACCAAACCAATGACAGGACACGTTGCTGCGTAGGCGTGGCCGATGGGGAAAGAGCGCGTTCCCCATTAGGGGTTACAACGTACGGACTTCCGGATAGTGATGACTTACTGTATTCTAATAATTTCTCGATTGCTTATGCGCATTTATAGATAAACACAATGCCCCAATCCAGTCGTCGTTTACGAGAGCGAAGGAACGGCCTGTGTGGTTGTTTGAAAGTGTTTTTTTGTTTTTTTGCACGTATGGCCACGCGAGAGTGAAGAAATGGCCTGTGTGGTTGTTGTTTCCAGCACGCGGTTTGAAAGTTTTTTTTTTTGAGCGAAGGAATGGTCTGTGTGGTTGTTGTTTCTGGCATGCGGTTTGAAAGCTTTTTTTTTCGACGTACGGCCACGCACGTACGGGCACGTGAGTGCGAAGGAACAGCCTGTGTGGTTGTTGTTTCTGGTACACGGTTTGAAAGGTTTTTTTTGTTGTTTGTTTTGCACGTACGGCCACGCACGTACGGGCATGCGAGAGTGAAGGAACGGCCTGTGTGGTTGTTGTTTCTGGCACGCGGTTTGAAAGTCGTTTTTTTTTTTGCACGTACGGCCACGCACGTATGGGCACGCACTAGTATTGATAAATTTTCAGAATATGTTTGGTGACCCACAACCTGCTCTTTAAGGAATTTTGTGAGTAACCACTTTCATTGAAAGCTTGCAAGGAACTGCTGATCTGCAACTGTCTCGAGTCAAAAAGCAAACATCTGTAAGTGTAAAAAATGACCTGCTCAACGAGCTCCTCCTCCAGAAAGCCGTTGTCATGAGCTGCAGCAGGTGATATGTCCTCCACCGTTTCACTCAAGGATAATCCGTTTTTGGTTTCCTTTGGTGATTTGGACAGAGCAGCTGCAGGGATGAAGATGGAACACGTAAATATTATAATCTATTACTAAAAGGAGTACTGTCCATCCATCCATCACACTTAAATCTAAAGGGTTCTTGCTGTCATAGAATAATAAAAATGGCATCATTGGAAAGCTACGAAATAATGATCGATTACCTCTGGCTGGAAGGCTAATAATCAATTTACGGAACATGGAACACAAATTTGTGTCCACTTAATGTCAAGGACCTTTTTTTTTGTATACATAATTGAGGCTCGTAGAAGAGCTAGGACCCTGAATGGATCAGGACGTAAAGGACAAAAACAGGATACAAAACACACATGCATGGGGTAGACAAGTCGGACACAGAGGATGCATGGGGTGGACAAGATGGATACAGAAGAAAACTCTAAGGAGAGAAAAATGGAAGGAGGAGGGATTTGGGCGGGGTTAACGGAGGTAGAAAAGATCATAGTTTTGGATTGGAGACGATCTGAGATGGTGGTGAACAGCTGTCTTGAAGACTTGGAAGAAAGAATCAGATTGAAGAGAATGTGGAAAGTGGTTCCAAAGAATGAAAAAAAAAGAAGATCGAATGAGTGGAGGTGAACAGTGATCTTGGATTTAGGTAGTTTCATCAGAGGGTGTTGATGGTGGACCATGTGAGCCCTGCAGAAACGTGGGTGGGTGGGACAAAGCATGGACAGAGCAGAAGGTGCAAGACCAGAAAGGATGCCGTTGAAGACAGAGAGACCACCGACCTGTCTGCGATGGTGAAGTGATAAGCCCACAAACTCAGCTTCAGCACGGGAGATTCTGATAATCTTAAAGACTTTGGTTTCTACAGCGTTAAGCTGAGAAAGATGTGAGGCAGAGGAGCCAGCCCAGAGGGGAGAGCAGCACTCCATCAAGCTGCAGATGAAGGCCTTGCAGATAAATAGGAGTTCAGGTATGCCAAGGAAGGACCAGTTGGCAGCTGGCTTTGGGGGGCAATTTTTAAATGTGGTTTGCCCAACAAAGATCATTGCTGATAGTGAGGCCAGGGAGTTTGAATGACTGAACTTCCTCAAGAGCATTGTTAAGAAAGAAGATAGGAGGGTTTGTCAGATGGTCCTTTCGGAGAGAGATAGTGAGAGTGTGAGATTTGTCAGGATTGAAAGACATAATATTCCAAGTGTTTGACCATCTTGTGATTTTGTCAAGGTCTGAAGAGAGGGAATAGGCTGCAGCCTGCTTGTCTGAAGGGTGAGGGATGTCATGGCAGAGGGTAGAGTCATCAGCAAATAGATAAAGAGGATTTTCCAGAGTCAGAGAGATCGTTGATGAAGATCAGGAATAGGACTGCGTCCAGAACACTGCCTTGGGGCACTCCAGCCTTGACAGGGAGAGGAGATAAAAGGATTCCGTTGAGAGCCGCACGTTGGCTATGAGAGTAAAGGAAGTCAGGAAGCCCTGTTTGGAGTTGACCTTGGATGCCATAAGCAGAGAGTTTGGAGACTAAGGCGGGATGCCAGACTGTATCAAAAGCTCGAGATATGTCCAGAGAGACAGCTCTGAACTCGTGTCTGACATTGAGGGCCCTCAATCCATTGTTGGGTCAGTTGAAGCAGTGTGTCAAAGGTGGAGTGACCCCATTTTTAAAAGCCCGCCTTTCCGGGAGTGATGTAGTAGTCGGACTTCGAGCTTTAATGTAGCAGTTCCTGCTGTCATTGAATAATAAAATTGTGACGAATCAATTTACTTGGAAATTACTTATTTATTTGATTAACTTGGAACAAAAACTCATGTCTGTTTAATCATCAAGTAGCCTATTTTGAAAGCTCTCTTTCCAGGATTGAAGAAGGAGACTCCGGAATGGGAGCTTCATACAGTGATTCCAATGATAACATATTATTCTATGACAACAGGAACCCTTTACTTTCTGTATTTGGAACAATTTACTATTCGAAAAGGACATGGAAGGAACACACAAAATTACATATAGCAATATTTCTTCAAGCAATACAGAAATATGTAAAAGTATACGGAAGGAGCACACAACCAAAACAACCACAACCACCATGATAGCAGTAACAACTATGTGTTGTTAAAATATCAATTTTTTTTGGCGATATGTTTGTGAAGTACAACATGCTGTCTTTGAATTAACCCCATCAGCAAAGCGATGTGCTGGCGTGCATAGTTTCTCCTCAAATGAGCAACAGAGGCAGAAAGTGCACTGAAGATATAATAGCAATATCATTGTTTTCAAAATCAAACCAGTCCTGTTCAGGAAGAAACGCCATCATTGAATTTGATAAACCGACTCAAATGTGCTTCGGTGGTTCAGTTGTTGAGGCCTGTGGGCGGAAGTTGAGATGAGGCCAGGTGTTTTGCCTGATGCCTGTGGCCTTTGAGGTGGCAAGTTAACTGGAAGTGGCTCAATCACAGTCTCTTGAAAACACTTGGTACATCAGGAAATACTGTTATTTCATGAGACACGAAAACCTCAGTGCTGTGTCCTCACTGGCATATTCCGACCCTCAGCAAACAAGGGTTCTGACCTTATACTTACGGAATAATACATGTCGGTCAATCGGAATTTTGAAAGTGTCGCTCGATGTTGACCAAGATGTGTACATTTGGGAGCGATAGGTAAAAGGTCCTCATTGATATAAACGTTAGTCCGTAAGATTGCGAAATATTATCTTCATTCTTCGCTGAATAAATTGTCAGAACTTCATCATATGACTTAGATCCAACGCTTCATTTAAGACATTTTCAATGATTCCAAGTTCCTTGGAGCACAGTTGTGGAACTCCATAAAATAATTAACGGCTTTTTTTATTTTATTGTTCTGCCGTTCGAGCACCGTATCTGAACGGCGTTGAATTCATGTGAAATACGTTATATCTAGGCATACACCGTAGTGATTCGTCTTTGCAAATCCCAGGTGATTCACATCACTGTCATTGGGAGCTTCACCCACGAGATGACTCAAGTTCACTTCTTAATGGGATGTACGTCGCATGACATTCACACGCCAAGGACTTCAATTGCTCAATTGTCACGGTGTTATCACCTCGTCTGTCCTTGTGATCCATTGCAAAGGTACCGTACATACTAATATCTCCTAATCTCCTTGCAGTGTATGTAATTTATGTATAAGCTCTTCCATGAGTCCAAGCTTACTGTAGAAAAAAACAAAAAACTACATTCATAAAAGTCGGTGTTGTACTTCTGAGTTATCACATGAAAAGTCAGCAGTGATATCTGTTTACCTTAAACAAATAGCATTCCAATTCATGTGTCAGGCATTAATTTATCAACCTTGGGCTTTGTTGTTTTCTTCATTTGGAACAATTTACTATTTGAAAAGCCAACACAGAGGTTGTTTTTGGCAACCACATGCAATGGAAGATTTTTCTTGCAGTTTAGAGAAGTAGTGAAAGTTTTTAAAGCCATGGATTTTGGTTAAGGGGGATACCGCCGATACCTTACATTATAGTGACATTGTAGTTAAGGCTTTACAGCCTTGATAGGTTTTTTTGAGTCTTTCATTTCACTATTAAGTGTGACACATTCAACTGCAGGGATATTCCAGGTTATCTTAGGGAATGATCTTTCCCGATCTCAGAACTAGATCTCGACGTGATGCCGCAAAAGAAGAGCACCAAACTGGTCGCGAGAGAAGTTCCCAAAGCTGCTTCGAGGAAAGTGGAAGAATAACTTTCTTGCCATCTGCTTCATACTGTATATTGCCAGACACATCAGCGAGGGGACAGCAACTCTCCCATTCTGAAAACATTCCGGGATTGTGGGGCATTATTATCGGAATGCCGGTTCATTGTGGTCACTTGATAACGATGGCCAGGATTGAATCTTCCAACCAAATGAGGAAAATGTTTCACGCAACGTGACATTTTGGAAAAGCAAAACGTTCACTCATCCTCGGTGCAACTGTAAATGCGGCGCAAGTTTACGTCGGTCATTAGTTGTACCAAATCGTTTTTGATGCAATGTTCTATGTTGTACCAAATCGTTTTTGTGCGGGTCGTTAATTTGACTTCCCACTCTGCTGGGAAAATTTTTATTTCAGCCTGATCGGATGGCCGCAACAACCGCAGCTGCCACTGCAATCAAACAAACCAACTCCTCTACTAGACAGTGCAACTTGTGCACCGGCCACAGTGGCAGGAAGATCGAAGAAACTTTAACACAGGAAAACAGACTTTGGATTAAGCAGTATAGGAAACAATGGATGTAAATTGTCATTTCTATGTACAGGATCCATTGTGCATGAAGGAAATGCCCACAGCAATTGCTTTGCCAATTGCAGCTGAGTCGAAATGTTGAGCATTAAAAAAAAAAAACTTATCGCGTCCAAATCATAAAATGTGTGAATTAAAAACTATATCTACACCGTGGCTATAAAATATTTTATTATTTTAGTACATTCCTGGCCAGCCGGTTCATGAAAGATTTGGGCGAAGCAGACCAACCCCACAAGAACGTGGGAATAATTGTAGCCATTTAAGGAGAAGAAGTAGAGAGTAAGAAGAAGAAGAATGTTTGAGTGCACAGTATAACTTATTAACTTTCAAATCTTGCAAAAGGCTGTCATAATGTCATACATGTTCATATATAGTATAGGAGAGAACATGGGGGAATTTGAACCCTTTGAGAGTATGGGCCCACAAATAAAGTTCTCATTCATATATACTTCAGAGCATACCTTTGGGTGCTTCCCTGATCCTGCATCTCATGTGAGATTTGTTAGATCGGGGTTTTGTAACCCATATAGTCGAGGGAGGTTGAAATTAGGAACGTCCTTAAGAGATGTCCATAGTACCTTATTCTCCCTTATACAAAACATAAATAAAAAAAGAGAGAACTTTGCTAATACGCTCTGAATCAGTTAAACATATTAATTTGGCTAAGCCTGAAGTCGTTCCACATTGCAACAGAGACGTGGATCATATTACGATGATTTACCACGAATCGAGCGCTTGCAATACGAGCAAAGAACCCACAATCAAAATGCCTGGTCAGATCCTTTATGAGCCCACACATATCCAAAGCAATTTTCTGTTTCGATAAATAAAGTAATAAATTGTTCGATGTTGTGAAAACTTTAAATTGGGTTGGCATGGTTGGTGGTCTAATCTTCGATGATCAGGATGCTGAAAATCGTATTTACTATAGTCTGAACAGCTTGGATGGTGGGCTTGGGATCCTAGGATCCTGAGTTCAAATCCTGTTTAGCTGTTGAATTAATAGCAGGTAGGGTTGACTCAGCTTGTCATCCTTGAGGTTGGCAAAATGAGTACCAGATTGCTGGGATGATTGAGCCATTCGAGTATCCTGTGTCGGAGTGGCAACTTGTCCAGCCAGGATGGTGCCCAATAGTCCAGGAGACTGTTTTGTCAGCACCAACACTCTATAGAGTATGGTCCCCATGGATGGATGGACATGTGATAAATATGAGCAAGCTCCTCCACATGCTTGGGAAATAAGAAAATAATCCTAGATATGGAAGTATTATACATTATACTCTTTGTGTTATTTTAACGAATTGTTGTTGTACCAAGTAGAAATAATATTGCCACACTCTTTATTGCCATCAAGGAGATGAGATGGTGCTGGAACCAGCCAATTCACTTCAGTATGAAATTGAAGGATGGAAAATGCTTCAACATGGAAAAATCATAAGGAAGTCTAATCGGAAAAAGCTTGGTAATCGTAATATAGAGCAACAGCCTGGAACCACATCATCCTTTGGAATCTTTCACTGGGGAGGCAACGTCAGCTTAAACTGGCGATAGCAAATCAGATAAGAACCGCTGCATCTTTTCCTTTACAGAAGCCTTATACTTGGCTAAAGAATACTCCCGTTATAAAGAGTTCTATTTAAAAAAAAAAAATACCAATCCAGGAAAAGAACACATGATTTAATATGTAATTATGTTAGCGAGACACAATATTGATTTAAGATGATCACCAATGTAGTATTCACAATTCCTATGAAAGGTCACCAATAAGCTGTGCGGGAGACCACTACGACCGCATCCTCGACATGCTGCAGTGCACAGATACTTTGCTTGGATTACTGTAAAAAAAAACCGTGTTGATGAAAAAAATACGCTGTATTAGCAAGAAGTGTAGGGACAGCACGCACAAACTTGTAATGAACTATCCTGACCTGCGGATGTGTGTCTCCACCCTCCACCACACTGCAGAGCAACATGTGCTTTATAAAGGTCTCTTGTGAAATTTTTGACAATGAAAGATTACAAGACTACAATACTATGGTGAGGACCGTAAATTTGGTCTACCAGCATGACAACACACTTTACCATACAGCTATGTATGCAAGGAATTGATTTGAGGACAACAACGTTGAAAATCTCCAGTTGCCGATCCGGGTTGGCATGATCCCTTTTTAATCCAATTGAACCCCGACAGGAAATCTCGGAACTTCATCTGATAATTAGCCAACAGGCCCAGAAGGCATCAGCCGACATGTCCTAAAAAATCTGCTCTGCTGCTCTTGCTCAACCTCCCTCTGTTCTGTTCAACCTCTCATTTGCTCAAGGTTATCTGCCATCTGCTTGGAAATCAATAAACATTAGCACACTGCATAAAAAAATGTGCAAAACCAGATCCCTGCAACTACAGACCAATCAGCCTTCTCCCAATCATCAGCAAGGTGATGGAATCCATCATCGCTTCAGACATTAAATGCTTCCTTTTCTCCAATGGCTTGATTTCTGATCATCAATTTGGTTTCAGACCAGGTCACTCTACCCTGGATATGTTGCTTCTGCTCTCCCAACAATGGATGGAGATCCTCAATGCCAGACATGGAATCAGAGTCATATCCCTGGACATATCACGTGCTTTCAATACGGTTTGGAACACTGCCCTGCTCAGCAAACTCTCTTCCTATGGTATTCAAGGCCATCTCCACTCATGGCTCGCAGATTTCCTCTCCTGTCGCAGCCAACATGTGGCCCTCAATGGAGTTCTCTCATTTCCTCTTCCTGTCCCGGCTGGAGTTCCTCAAGGTTGCCTTCTGGGCCCTGTTCTTTTTTTGGTTTTTATCGATGACCTCTCCGACTCTCTGGACAATCCTTTTTATCACTTTGCTGATAACCCCACCCTCTGCCGTACCATCTGTCATCCCTCATATTGACAAGCAGCAGCCTCTTCTCTCACTGCAGATCTGGATAAAATCACAAGCTGGTCCAACACGTGGAACATGTCTTTCAATATTTACAAATCTTACACTCTCATTGTGTCTCTCCGAAAGGAGCATCTGGAACCCCCCCCCCCACCTCCGTATCTACATTCTCAGCTATCCTCTGGAAGAAGTCCTTTCATTCAAGCTTCTGGGTCTCACATTCTGCCATGATCTTTCCTGGGAAAGCCACATTTCCAACTTGGCCTCCAAAGCCATTCACAAGCTGGGCATCCTCCATCATGCAAAGTCCTTCCTTGGCACACCTGAGCTCCTGACCACAAACAAAGCTTTTGGCTGTAGCCTGATGGAGTACTGCTCTCCCTTCTGGGCTGGTGCTCTTGCCTCTCACCTTTCTCGGCTTCACACTGTGGAGACCAATGCATTTGGGATCATTGGTATCTCCCGCGATGAGGCTGAGTCTTTGAGTCCATCACTCTCCTACCATAGGCAGGTCGGTGGTCCTTCTGTCTTCTACCGTCTCCTCTCCGGCTCGCCCCCCCCACCCCCGCTCTGTCTGCGAGATGCCTCCCCCTCCACATATTTCCGCAGGGCGCTCAAGGTCTGCCAGCAACCCCCTTCTGGTAAAACTACCAAAATCAAGAATCACTGCTCACCTTCACTCTTTCATTTCTCTTTTTTCCCACCTTTGGAACAAACTCCCACACTCTCTTCAATCCCACTCTTCCCTCCAGGTCTTCAAAACAGCTGTTCACCACCACCTCATATCTTCCCCCATCTAAAACCACGATTTTTTATAGCCCCGATAATCCATCCCAAACCCATCTCGTTCAAATTCCCTGCATTCCTTCCTGAAAGTCCCTTTAGTGTCCATCTTGTTTAACCCGTGTTCCCCGCCCCATCCCTCTCCCTTCCACAGATCTCCTCATGACCCACTGTTTTGTGCTTCCCTCTCCTGCCCCTCTTGTCTCCTGCTCTCCTTGTTGTATGTTCTGTGTGTTAGCTCTCATACGAGCCTCAACATTTTATATTTAAAAAAAAAAGACCACAATCCAACATTGAACAGGTACTTCTCTGAAGGAGGAATGGCACAATATTACATGTGCTGCAACAAAAATTGTAAAAAAATGAAATTTAAAAAAAATTACATATTTTTAACCCATTGTGAAAAAGAACTAATACCCGATTAGGAACTGAATAAACAACTGTGAATGAACAACTGTTATTGTCCAAATACTTTTGGTAATATACAGCAGATAAGAGCTCGTCATGAGTGGCGAGCGATCACTCGCGCCTTGTTTGGGGAGTAATTTGCTGCTCACCTTTTTCTTTCTCTTTTTTTTTGATACAGAATCAAGGCTCGTGGAAGAGCTCATACTCTGAACGGATAAGGATGTAACAGGCCAAAAGAAACAGCAGAGAAAGAGGGGAGGGAGGTCACCAACAGTGGAGTAGGACAATATAGAGGGAGAGTTGGAGAAACAATGGGTGTGGGGAGGAATAGGGGACAGGAAAGGATGTGTAGCGACTTAATTTTTCTTTTCTTGAACACTAACATTAATCTTGCTCATATGTATAAGAAAGCAAATGTGTGAACACCAGCAGCCCAATCAGTGGAGTTTTTCCAGAGAGCCAATAGGCCGAGAGGACACTGGAAGGTTCATGTCGGGAGAGCTCATCATCCCAACAAGTCAGAAGCTCACGCACTTTTCCTTACAAGCATTTTCTTATTCATGAGTCACTCAACACATCAATATTTAATAGTGACTTTTGTTCTACATCATCAAGACAATTGAGCAAAGTGGATTTTGTTTGTTTGGTGAACAACCACGACAAAAACAGACGAGTCTACTCTCTTGCTTACTTATCGTCGATGCCACTTTAAAGCCGCGGTGGCTCGACGCCAAGGGACCCTTCTTATTCACTAGCTGCTGGAGAGACAACAGAGGATTTAATTATCAACCAGACTTCATTTACAACGCGTCATTCCATTTAAATGTGAGTGAGATTTATTTTGTTCTGGTTATGGGTGTTTTGATGGTGTTTAATGGTGTTTAAACCAGGCAAACCATTTAATGGTGTTTAATAATAAATAAAAAAAATAATAAACCATTTAATGGTGTTTAAACCAGGACACATGGAGTGGACAAGATGGGTTCAGAAGGAAACTCTCACAAAGGAAAAACTGGAAATTGGAAGGAAGATGACTTGGAGTGGGGTTAAAAAAAAGGTTGAAAATATCATTGTTGTGGATTGGAGATGATCTGAGATGGTGGTGAACAGCGGTCTTGAAGACCCGGAGGACTTACCGCCCCTTTGCCTTCCCAGCCTACAAATTATTCAAGCAGTCCATCCAAGACACAAAGACCTTCCTCGTCCATCCTCTGGTCCTTCCACTCTCAACCCACACCCTTAAAGGTCCACAGACACGCACAAAAAAATTTTGGGGATGTGACTATATGCATTAAAACAAATTGGTTTTTAATTCTATTTTTTGAGGTGTTACAGTTACAAAAAGCATACCCGTAGGGTACCACCCCGAAAACTGCGATGCTCATGATGTCGTCTTCGTGACATAATCGAAGGAAAGGTTGTCTCAGTACACAAAGGGATAACATGGCTGCACAACTCGCTTCAGACTTGTCAGTCTGAAGTTGTCAGTGATTTTGACAAAGATTTTTCTGATCAAGAATCCTCTGATAGTCAAAATCATGATGTAGAAGGTCCTGCAAGACCGTACATGTATGAATACGAGGTGGAAATTGGGGATGACATCAGCCATGAAATACCCGATGTTCATAACAATGGGGTCGATGTCAAAGGAAGATTCGGCAATAACAACTGGTAAAGTAGTAAATCATTGAGCTAGACCGTGCTAATGTGGAGTTTAGTGGTATTTTGATACAACACTTCTCTGTAATTATTGTAGCAATGAGATCAACACTCGGTAGAGCACACACCTCCACCAGGCTCTACCACCTCCACCCGGAAAAAATGCCTCCGATGCTGTCTTTGGATGTATTGCTACAAACAGTTTACATTTTGTCTCCCAGTGAAAGGCCGGATCTGGATTCAGACCTGAACCAAAATCGAATTGGCTTGTTCTTGTCACCTAACCAACTCGCATCCACCTAGTTATGTCATAACTCGTCCACAACTTTTTGAAATATCATGTCATCTTCGGTCCCATCTTTCAATGGTGAAGAATCACTTTAAAATTAAATAATTCCCATATCCGGATGTACAGTGCAATACTGGACATTTAGATGCTTACCATACTGGATGGGACTAGCATCACAATGTAGGCCAACTTGTAGTGAGTGAGTGAGTTGTGTACAACAGGATAACGTAACTGTGCAACCACCCGGAAAACAGTACAGTACTGCACCGTACGTACATGCATAAATGTACGTCAATGCTGATAAATAGGAATACTGTACAAGCAATGTTCATTCATGTAATTTTGAAAGAACTTCTGAAACTTTTTGAAGATTATACGTACATCTGTTTTCTTCTTCTTCTTCTTCTTCTTCATTAGTTTAGAATTATCTCTAATCTTCGTGGGAATTGTGTCAGCTTTTAATTGCTTCAACTTACTCATCCCGAACTGGGGATACAGGCCGGTGGCATCGGAATCATCTTCAAAATTGGCTCCGCAAATGACACCGGAAGCGGTTGGGCCACGCCACATTCCCCTGGTCAGTTTTACTTGGCTGTTCATATTTTCCTTACAGCTGGATCTTGTGGGACAAGATGCACACTCACACCGTCTTTGGATGTATTGCTACAAGCAGCAACAATACATCGAGATAGAATTCTGAATACTTTTTTTTTTTATTAGAGTTCAGAGCATATGTCGAGGCCCGGGTTAGCGAAATGTAGACGGTTGATCCGCTGTGGCGACCCCTAACGGGAGAAGGAGAAGGAGAAGGAGAAGGAGAAGGAGAAGGAGAAGGAGAAGGAGAAGGAGAAGGAGAAGGAGAAGGAGAAGGAGAAGGAGAAGGAGAAGGAGAAGGAGAAGGAGGAGGAAGAGCAGGAGGAGGAGGAGGAGGAGAAGGAGAAGGAGAAGGAGAAGGAGAAGGAAAAGGAGAAGGAGAAGGAGGAGGAGGAGGAGGAGGAGGAGGAGGAGGAGGAGGAGGAGGAGGAGAAGAAGAAGAAGAAGAAGAAGGACGAAGAAGGACGAAGAAGGACGAAGAAGGACGAAGAAGGACGAAGAAGAAGGAAGAAGAAGGACGAAGAAGAAGAAGAAGAAGAAGAAGAAGAAGGACGAAGAAGTTCAGAACATATGTCGGCATCATGTAAGGGGGCAATCGAGTGAAAATGCACACCCAGCTAGAAACATTAAAATCTTCTTTCCAAGTTAATTAATCAAGAAAAGAACAAGGATCAAGTGTTAATTGAAGCCATATCTATTCATTAAGCCAAACATGATTTTCTGTGTCTGTGGACCTTTAAGTTGTCTGTTTGTGTACGTACATGATTTCAAATGTTCTGTATTGATTTGTTTATTATTATTTTCTCTCTCCTGTAATATACTCCTGTGTTCATGATTACTTTGGCTGAAAGTTGCCAATTAAACAAACTCATGTGAATTTATGAGATCAAACAACTTTGTCTTATTGCTTATATGGAGTTACTTCCCTTTAAATTCAATCGGTCAACTCTGCTCGCCTCGGAGAACATTTCTGAGAGTGATCAGTTACTTGCTTGCATTTTGCTCATGATGAGCTTTATACACGGTAGAGATATGTGAGATCATTAGTTACACGAACATAATGGGCAAGCAAATCACAGTTACTTGACTGTAAGGAAGCACGTGTGAGTTACTGTCATGCGGTAATTTTCACACTGCTGATGGCTGAATCCGTTTTCTCGTAAAGTCAAGGTGGTCGGTAGTAAAAGCATCTGGGTAACTGAAGGAGTGAGCAGTCAAAAGGTTTGCTGCAAACACCAAAAAAGCGGTACCACCAACCAGAAAACATGGAAAGGGTGCTTGGGATTCACTTACTCATAACTAACTTTTGTCAAAATGCCACCTTGAAACTTCTGCTTCCTTCAAATGTCGATTTGACTAATTTGAGCTGAAATGTGTCCAAAGCAATATCAACTCAAACATGGCGGATGAAGACGCAGACAAATTTCTCTTAAAATATCATTCATAGAAAAAGAGCAAGGGATGTAACATGAAGCATGTTCCGCAACACACTAGAAGGGCACTCGGTAGAGCGCACACCTCCGCCACGTAATGCCTGATCCAGGAGAACAAATCAGGCCCAATACATTTTTGAAATATCATGTTATATATCGTTTTGAGTCAATTCTTCCTTGTCACACACACAACCTGTCCACCAAGTTTCGTGCGAATCCATCTACAACTTTTTGAGATATCGTACTATATATATATATATATATATATATATATATATATATATATATATATATATATATATATATATATATATATATATATATATATATATATGTTAGCTCTTTCTCTCAATGGTGAAGAATCACTTTAAAAATTCTAGTTGTCGGATCCGGATCCGGATCTTCACCAAAGTTGAACCAGTTCATCCTTGTCTCACACCCAACCTGCCTTTAAAATTTCATCAGGATCCATCTACAACTTTTTGAGATATCCTGCACACAAACAAACAAACAAAACAATATTCTTACTTGAAAAATCTTCGATTTTGCAAGTAACAAACAGACAGAGTGAGGTGAAAACATAACCTCCTTCACCTTCGATGGTGGGGGTAAAAATGGATCCTCGTAACACTATCCTCGTTATCATCATCATAAATGTACCATACTCATGGCAGAGTGTCGGTGCTGCTGAAACAGTTGCTTGCTAAGGGTTGCACTGGGTGGTTTGCCATTGCCTTCCCAGCACGCAGACAGGGTATGAATTTTAAATTTGTTTAGTGTACTGGCGATAACTCGCCTACTCTTCAGAAAGGACACCAATATATATTTGACGTCCATCAATGCCTCCGATGCTGGCAGATGGTTCCTCTGGCTTCACCTGCTGCTGATGGGTGACACACACATATTGATGTACCTACCCTGCCTGTGAAACACCAGGACAACAGCCTATAGCTGGGTCGAGACTTGACAGCTCCGAAGCGAGTGTGTGTGCCCCGAAGTTACCCTGACAGTCCCCACACTATTGAGGGCAATGCAACAAGGCTTTACCCACTCTACCACCAAGGAGCTCCATGTACTGTACCGCAGTGCAATGTACTGACATGAGCAAGTGATCAATCATTCCTGATTCACAAACTACCATGAGCAGGACATCAATATGTCCTTGGTTCAAGAGCTACATATCTTTTACATTAACCATACATATGAAACTACAACTAAACATTCCATGATTGTTGTCATGGTATCAGTGGAACCCCTGCCCACCATGGCAACTATTCATCTTTAAACCAATCCATTTTAGGCAAATAAAGGCAGCAATCCTCTAATTAATAGAAGTCGAGCACATCTTTTAGATCAACAAGTCTTGGATAAAGAGATATGTGGAATCAAACAACTTGGGCTGACAAATGAGAGAAGTACTCACTCTTGAAGTAGCTTTTGCTACGTAGGTAGCCAACTGCTAGCCGCAGCACGGAGAGCTTGTCGAGACGAGAAGAGAGGCTTGATGGGAAGGGAAGCACCGATGCCAACCGCTCAAACTCTACATTCATGCGCTCACGATGGCGCCGCGATGCACTCGCCAGACTGTGATGCTCCGTCGAACTACAAAAATAGAAATATCGTCCCTTCCAAAGTTATGCCTTCATTGAAACATGGCACATCATTATTAATTTAATATTACATGAACTCTGTCTCAGATTCTCATCAACACTAACATTGCTTTCAAATTGATGTGACAAAGGAAACTTTTGCTGAACTTACCGTCTGAACTGTGGCTTGCGGCGCTTCCTGACGGTGTAAATAGGATTGGGTCTCAGCATTGCAGCATCAAGAAACTCCTCACAACCTGCAGCAGAATGATATCTGCACTAGTGCATCTCCACCTTCTGCTCAAATATTGTAAAGGTAGCTATTGGATCTTTAGGGTGGTGCTTTAATGACATTTGGCATGATGGTGGCATTTTTGTGGGTGTGCCCATCTCCTCCCTATACGTTGTCATCGACTTGCAGAGGATTTGAAATTTGCTCGGCATATGTAGAGACTCAAATGCCATATTTTTGCAAAAAAGGTACCACAGCATCTTTATGACATCCACAAGCAAGTGCGATTGCTATGGAAGAGGGGGCAACCCGGATGACATCCCCTTCGATGGATGACGTGCTCCAAGAGGCAGTGCATCCTGCTACATTAAATTCAACACCAGCGAGATCAACCCCACCCCACCTCCTCCTGGAAGAGGTTGCTCAAAGTAAAACTTGCTTATATTTATTTGCAGTGGCTTACAAAAGTATTCACCCCCTTCCAATAATGGCACATTTAGGTGAATTACGAATTATGTAGAAACGATTTATCCAAATGAACTTTTTTTTTTTATTCATAACTGAAAAGACCAAACGAAACAATGTTATAGTTGAAGGAGGTTACATGTCAGGGATATGTGTGAAAAACATGTACACATCAAAGTTCACTGGTTGTAAAGGTATTCAACCCCTGAGGTCAGTACTTGGTGGAAACACCTTTTGCAGAAATGACTGCGACGTGTCTTTTTGGGGTAGATTCTCCACCAGCTTTGTACAGTGAGATGATGAGATCTTTGCCCATTCTTCATGTGAAAATTGTTCTTGGTTTTTGGGGGGGGGTTTTGTACACCATGTCAAGGCTTGTGCAAAAGATAATAGTTCTGCCAAGTTTTATGGGGATCGTCGATGGACTGCAATCTTCAAATCTCACCATAAATGTTCAATTAGGTTCAAGTCAGTCCTGACTGGGTCACTCAAGAACATTTATTTTCTTCTCATTCAGCCACTCAAGTGTGGATTAGCTTTGTGCTTCGGATCATTGTCCTACTAAAATGTGAATCTCCTACCCAGTTTTAGATTCATGGCCGACTCAAGCAGGTTTTCATCAAGGATTCTCTTGAACTTTGCACTGTCCATTGTCCCTTCTATCCTGACAAGCTTGTCAATCCCTGCTGATGAAAATCAGCCCCAGAACATGATGCTGCCACCGCCATGCTTGACAGTCGGGATGGTGTTGACTGGATGATGTCCAATGTTAGGCTTGCATCAGATGTAACACTTTGAATTTAAACCAAAACGTTCAATTTTTGCCTCATCTCACCACAAAACTTTTCTCCGCATGCATGCAGTATCATGAAGATGCTTTTTCACAAACACCATACAAGCTTTTAGATGCGTCTTTTTCAGTAATGGCTTCTTTCTTGCCACCTATCGAGAGGGCCAGCTTTGTGAAGGTAATGGGATGTTGTTGATTGATGAACACTGACCCCCATCCTGGACATAGAGCCTTGCAGATCTTTCAAAGTCATTGTTGGATTTATAGTGACATCCCAAACCAGTTTTCTGCTAGTCCAGCTGCTCAGTTTGAATGGGTGACCTGATCTGGGTACAGTCTGGGTGGTATGATACATCTTCCACTTCTTAATGATGGATTTCACCGTACTCAAAGGGATACTGAGTAACTTTGAAATCTTTTTATAACCCTCTCCTGAACTGTGCTTCTCCACCACTTTATGTCTGACTTCTTTAGAAAGATCCTTGGTCTTTATGTTTGCCTTATTTGTTGACCAAGTGAGTTGTACCTTAAAACTCCTTAGATAAGTCGGGGGAGCTTAATTTTTAAGTTAAACCACTGATTACATACAGGTGAAACCTATTACACTTATTTTGTAACCTTTCAAACACATAATTTGCTCCTGGAGTGATTTAGGGTTCATCAAACTTATTTACATTTCATCTGCATTTTCTAGCTCTATCACTTTGGAGTTGTTTGTGAGGACTCTATATATTAAGCTTGATTTGAAAGCATCATGAAATAAGTTCAGGCAGCATCAAAATGTGAAAACTTTGGAAGGGGGGGGGGGATACTTTTGAGACCACTGTTATTTAACCCTTCCTCTTATTCGAGCCAAAGAAAGAACCCTGAAGCAACCAAGAGGAGCTTTCTTTGGCTCCAACAGCAGGGAGGGTTAATTATAATGATCCCAGCCACCTGGGGATAAATTGATTCAATGAGAGATGATTGATTGCTCCCTCCAATTCCAGGTAAAAGTCATGATATATATATATATATATATATATATATATATATATATATATATATATATATATATATATATATATATATATATATATATATTCCTGCTGTTCTTATTGAGCAAATAAATTCAGTACTTCATTGTTCCACACCATGGGGAAATAAAAACTATTATCTACTTTAGTCAAGACTCTTGAAGAAAGTTTCACAATTATGATTCCATGATGAGATTCACAACATTACAGACATGAGGCTTGCGATGCCACTCTGGCTTTAATATTAAGCATTTCAATTTCTATTTTAAGAGTCCACCCATATCCTTATAGTCAAAATTTGGCAATGCTTTGTACGTCTGATAAGTATAAATTGACCATCGCTGGACCAATCTCCACCAAATTTTGTGTCCGTGCTCGGGGTGCCCACAGTCAAGTCAGGGGCACAAAATAATTCCCTCCTCACCCTCCACCCACCCCCACTCCCCTATCCCCCTTGCGTGAATGGAGAGACAACTTGCGATTTTCGCCTGTACATGGAGAATAGAGCAAATGGTTTAACCACTGATCCCTCCCTGCCTGAGGTTGTGGTTATTGACAACATTGACAACATATTTTGCTCCCAGAGAGAGCGACTATTACTAATTAGTAAAATACTTTTGGCTTCCACCTTAATGAAATAAGCAGTCACAGATTTCCACCACTATTTTCTTTTTTTAAGATGAGATAACGATTTTGTGGTTAACACAATTTCACTGCCAAACAATGTCAGTAAACCTTTCTGCAATGTGGATAAAACAATCTGTACCATGGATCAGAAAAAGCATGTTTCATACATGTACACAGTGTTTGCTAAATTTGCATTTGTTGCATTTACATCACAAGTTAGTAAACCAAACCGTTTTAGAGGCAATCTATTTATTACGTACGCACTGGGTGTTCAGTCTCGTCTCATGCGTTGTGCCCGGTTCGGCCAAAGCAGTTCACTTGGCTGGGGGTTACAAACCTGGCGGGGTCATCATTTTAAAATGTTCTTACTCTCGTTCCATTGCAACGGCAGCGCAAGATGAATTCGACCAAGCAGTTGGTTTAAATTTAAAGAAAGTCCTCAAAGTTAAGATGATGTTGCAAGAAACGACAAACAAATCTGAATTTCTGTTGTTGAACTTACCAGAACAAAAGAGGTGCAGACCATCCGTTGCAGACCATCCGAGCTGCGACGCCGATTTGCCAAAATCCTTCCTTTTCTGTCCCATATATAACAACAAATGTAATTCCTCTTTTTGTCCGTCTTCCCGCCTCTGTCTGTCCACCTGACCGCCAGCGTCTGGGCCGAGCTGTCCGACTGCAGAGCACACGTGTTCCCAGACCGTCTGCTCGGCTCGGCTGCTCCGCTGCCCACGCGCCGGGGAATCTCCCTGGCACGAGACGCTTCGATGACGAACGGGCTTCCCCCGACTGAAATCCAAATTCATGGACACAGTGCACTCAAGTCATGGTCAACCGTCGTGAGCGACGTGAGATGCACGGCTTTCAAACGTGAGAACGAAGAAGAACACAAATTCACCTTCAAAGTTGAGTCAATTTTGTATTTATTTCAAGTTTTTCCAATTTTGCTAATCGCTCTTACATCATCACCGACGAGGACAGCACAAGTGTACCGTACTCGATTTGAAATACAAACAATCGGAGTGATTTGTTGTCCTGCGTTTGATTGTCCTTGGTGGAACACAAAATATCCTGTCCCTCTTTGTGCAGCACACCTTGCCACTTTGTGCACAATAGTGGGGCAACTTCGCATAACAATTGTGCATTTTGTGAGGAAAGCACCAAATTTGGCACACTAGTAGCCTATCATATTATGAACAGATTTGGATATTGGGCCATCTCAAAATTTTTCATGGTAGTGGAAAATGGCTGCCACAGCCATCAGCGGCTGAATTTGAGATGGCCCAATATCCAAATCTGTTCATAATATGATAGGCTACGAGTGTGCCAAATTTGGTGCTTTCCTCACAAAATGCACAATTGTTATGCTATATTTAGCTAAGTTGCCCCACTACAAGTAATAAAAAACATCTTAAACACGAAAAAGAGCAATCAGAGATTGCAAACCCTCGCCAGGACTCATTTTGGGTGGCGTTTGTGTACTGGTGTGTTACGTAATTAATGAGACATAATTCAAACTGCTCCTTTATAACTGCTGGCAGTGATGACTGGGTACCACGACGTCCCGCTTTGATGCAACCCCCGCTTTGATGCAACCCCCGCTTTGATCGGACACCTAATCCTGACCCATGACGTGTTTTTATTCTATTATTATTCATTGTTCAATTGAATTTAGAATGGGATTAAAATGAATTCAATTCAAATCAAATGGAAGACCAAATATGTGTATTGGAGTAATCAGAAGGAACCCAAACAACCAAAAAGTAAACATGAAGTCATCTGGCGGAACCTGAGTAGGATTCGCATTTCAACTGATACTCATCTACCCTCAAACCCATCCAGTAACAGCTAAGTGAGCCTTATAATAAAAAAAATACCCAGATCAAAAAATTAAATAATTTTGGCTGCCAGATCATGTATCCGATTAAGTTGAAAATTAAAACTTTTATTCCCAATCACAACTGGATCATAAATTTGAAGTCTCACTTCGAGTGATTAAGCGGTTCCAGAGAAAGCATTATTTAATATTTTCTTTCATCCAATATGGCTGCCAAACCATGTGACCTATCAATTGTTCCTGAACAAAATTGTAAACCCATGGCTTGGGGAACATTTGTGTGAAGTTTCCCCTTGATTTGTCCAGCCATTCTGGCAAAGAATATTTTTAAAGGTTTTAGGGTAAATCCAATATGGCTGCCAAACCATGTGACCTGTAACATCATATATGTGAATCTTTTGGTCCTCATGGATAGGCGGTCATACGTGTAAAGTTTCACCTCGATCTGTTCAGCCACTTCAGAGAAGATTTTTGAGGGTTTAAAAAAAACAAAAAAAAAACATGACTGCCCAATCACGTGACCGATGACCTCATCAAATATTTTTCTGTGGACCATTTTATCCCAGGTTGACCCTCATAAATTTTCATACTGATCAGATGTAGCGTTCTACATATGCAATTATGACGTCATAACAAAGGCACCTTTGACATCATCAAAAGATCACACTTATTTCACATGAGGAGTATTTGCAGTGTGCCAAGTTTCAATTTTTTTCTTGGTACGGTTTCAGCGATACAGAGGTCCAAAGTTTTTCCATTCTTCCAACATGGCTACCACACCACGTTAACCAATACTCGCATCACTACTCAATGAAAATTATGATTAAAACATTCTACATGAGTCGTCTCACCGATGGTGACAATTTGGTCTCAATCTGACAAGCAGTTGCAGAGAAAAACATGAAAGTTCTGTGCGGACAAACAAACAGACAGACAGAGACAGACAAATGGACACAAATGCAATACCCTCTCCTTAAGCTAGGGTAAAAAAAATTCAAATAATTCTGCCTGCCTGACCATATGTCTCATCAGGATGAAATTTAAAATCTATATTCCCCATCACTACTAGATCATTATTGTGAAGTTTCATGTCGATTAATGAAGTGGTTCCAGAGAAAAATTATTTAATATTTTCTTCAATCCAATATGGCTGCCAAACCATGTGACCTATCAATTATTCCATAACAAACTTGTACACCCAAGGCTTGGCGAACATTTGTGTAAAGTTTCCCCTCAATTTGTCCAGCCATTCGGGAGAAGAAAATTTGTTTTTATAGGTTTAAGGGTAAATCCAATATGGCTGCCAAACCATGTGAACAATGACATCATATGTATGAACATTTTATTGCTCATGGATAGGCGGTCATACGTGTAAAGTTTCGCCTCGATCTGTTCAGCCACTTCAGAGAAGATTTTTGAAGGTTTAAAAAAAAAAAACAATATGGCTGCCAAATCACGTGATGGATTTCATCATCAAATTTTTTTCTGTAGACCATTTTATCCCATGATGACCCTCATAAATTTTCATACTGATCAGATGTAGCGTTCTACATATGCAATTATGATGTCATAACAAAGGCACCTTTGACATCATCAAAAGATCACACTTATTCCACATGAGGAGGACTTGCTATCTGCCAAATTTCCATTTTTTTCTTGGTACGGTTTCAGCGATACAGAGGTCCAAATTTTATCCATTTTTCCAACATGGCTGCCACACCACGTGACCTATGACGTCATATTCTTCATCATAATATTCTACATGAGTACACACCTGTGGTGAAAATTTTGTCTCTCTCCGACAAGCGGTTGCGGAGAAAAACACAAAAGATCTGTGCAGATAAACAGACAAACAAACAAACAAGAAGACGTTGTGCAGAGCACGATACTTGCAAAATCCATAAAAACAAATTTGACCTCAAAAATAATTTGTGATTGAATTCAATGACCAAATATGCAACTCCTCTTCAAGTTTCAAGTCAATGGGAAGAAAATTGATAATTTTAGAAATCTGGCCTATGTTGACCTTTTGGTCTATGTTGACCTCAAAAATAATGGGTGGTTGAATTAAGTCACCTGATATAAAAAAATCCTCATAAAATTTCAAGTCAATCGGATGAAAATTGAGGATTTTAGAAATCTCAGCTTGGTTGTTGACCTTTGGCCGATGTTGACCTCAAAAATAATTGGATAATTGAATTTAGTGTCCTGATATGTAAATACTCTTCAAATTTCCAGTCAATGGGATGAAAATTGAGGATTTTAGAAATCTCACCCAAGTTGTTGACCTTTGACCTATGTTGACCTTTTGGCCGAGGTTGACCTCCAAAATAATTGGTGGTTCAATTCAGGAAGCTCATTTGAAAATCCTTTTCAAATTAAAAGTTCATGATAGACGCTCTCAGAAGGCACCGTCTATGTGAGGATGAGTACATGTGCTCAGTATTTAAGGCGATCCGGATCTTGTATATACAAGAGCCGAGTCCGAGAGATTAAGGTTTTGTCTTCAGAAGAAGAAGAAGAAGAAGAAGAAGAAGAAGAAGAAGAGGAAGAGGAAGAGGAAGAAGAAGAAGAACAAGAAGAAGAAGAACAAGAAGAAGAAGAACAAGAAGAAGAAGAACAAGAAGAAGAAGAAGAAGAAGAAGAAGAAGAAGAGGAAGAAGAAGAAGAAGAGGAAGAAGAAGAAGAAGAAGAAGAAGAAGAAGAAGAAGAAGAGGAAGAGGAAGAGGAAGAAGAACAACGCCGAGCCAAAAACATGTGACTGCGACATTGTGTGGCTGTGGAAATACTGCGGCCGCTTTATAATTGCTAGTGCCCATACATTTTGTCGACCCTCCGGCCGCCGAGCCAAATGTGACTTTGGCCTTACCTCGTGTTTTCACCTTCATTTGTGATGTTTGTTTTTTTAATCATCTTGTGTTTTAATTAATAACAAAAAAAGCAATCCGATCACGTGGTGTGACAGACTGTCGGGCATGGATTGAATTTCACAGCAAAACCAGTTGTAATTTTTAATATCCATGATTACATCAGCCCGATGCGTTTGATGAAAGTGATTGTGGTTCTGCGGGCATCATGTTGGATGAGCTGCCCTGGGGGCAGCGCTCTCGCAGAGTGCGCGAGCGATCGGAACCCAGGCCGGAGCACGAGCCTGTGTGGACCTTTGGATGTGGTGATTGTACCAGTTTACATACAATACACCGCCACCGAAGGTCATTTACTAATCTTATTTTATCTTAAACATGGGGAATTTCAGTTTAAAGTGTCTTGAAAGTGTGTTTTCTTTGGGTCCACGAACGGATTAATTCACTTTCCATTATTTCTTATTGGGAAAATATTTTTGGAATCGGAACATTTTGCAATCCGAACAGCCTCCTGGAATGAATTAAATTGGGATTCTGGGGGCACCACTGTATAGGCAAACACCTATACTCCGATCTCGAGTGGTAGCGCACGGTGGAAGCACGGTCGACGCAGACTGCCACGGAGGCCGTACGTAGGTGCACGGTGGGCGTAGGGGAACCGTGCGTCGACCCTGCGTTGCCCGCAGGTACTCACACAGACCACAAGGCCACTGTACGGCGACCGTGGAAATAGTGCAGCCACCGTAATTTTTTGGGGGTTGGGAAAATTCATTTTTCATTGAGAAGAGCTTACGGCAGCCGCACGAATAACGAAAGCCCACCGTACGCCCTACGTACGGTCGACGTGGAACACATCTACCTCATAGCTTGGCTTTGTCGAATTGCTATGGCGAACGTAGAAATGAAAAAAAGTTATAACTCCACGCTATAATTCCACGGTGACCAAGCTGTTAGGGATGTTAGAAAAGGGATCCGGGGCGATTCGACGGGATGGTGTGGGATCGGGCGTGGGGAAAAAACACAGACAATTCCAATGAATATACAGATCTCAAACCCTCTAAGGCGCCAAGCACACACACACACACACACACACACACACACACACACACACACACACACACACACACACACACACACACATACACACAACATAGCTATTTCTGGTGGTCAGGCTGGACCGTGGTGTGGACGCAACTGTCCCTGGATCGGCGTCGGACGAGCTGGCCTTGCTCTCGTCTGGGGGGGCAGGAGAAACCGTGGCGCTGTTGACCTCCTGGTCTGGGCCCAAGTCCGCTCACAGCCGCCAGGGAACCAGTTCTGGCGCCAAGTTGCGAGCAGGAGAGGGAGGCAGGTCCGCCCGCCATTCGACCCCGTACTCCGAGTCAGCAGAACCCCAGAGCCAACCAAGGTGAGGCACGAGGCTCAGCAAGGCTCCAAGACATGATCAAGAACACGATCGAATCAGCACAACAACAAGGACGCTCTCCGCGCAACAGCCTCCACACCAAAAAAACACGATCGTTTTGTCCCGATCTTCTTCCTCTTCCTTTTCGACCCCCAACAGAACCTTTTTATCCTCCTGTCCTCGTCACTTCCAATCGAGCCGTTTTTTGGCCCTCCGCCGTCGCCTTCTGCCAATCGTGATCACGGGGCGGAGCCATCCGCTACACTGTCCTGTGACGTCACGGCCAGTCTCCAGAGAATACCAAAAGGGATTTACGCAGACACACTTACCCTATCCCGTGTCCCTATCTAATTACGTGACAATTATCATTTCCCCCCTTGAAGAAATGAACATTTACTAGACAACTTATCACCACTGAATTGCTACTAATTACATCGAGATCCTGGTAAACTCGAGCAGCATGGCATACCTAATTAAACATCCTAATTACCCTTTGAATGCATACCCCCCCCCCCCTCAAACGTAACAATACTAAACACCTGAGCACATCCTCGCATTAAGGGTGCCTTTTGAGAGCATCTGTCATGAACTTTTAAATATATTCGGACATTTGCTTTAAAGTTTTGAAAAGTTCACGTTACTATTTAAAGATTATTCCATTTAATGTGTTGTAACTTCGTAAATAAAATACACTATTTTCTCGTCATGAACGAGGAGCCTCCATGACGGGTCTCGCTATTGGCTCCATCAAGGCACGTGACGAAATATCGGAAGTTGTTGTTGTTATTGTTATTGTGATCAAAATGCTGATGTTTCGACTTTCTGTAATGAATTTTTAGCCGCGTCGCATTGCGAACGCTGGCTCTTAGAGAGCTCCGTGTTGTTGTTCTTCTTGTTCTTCTTGTTCTTCTTGTTCTTCTTCTTCTGGTGAAGACAAAACCTTTAGGACGCAGCTCTTGGACACATTTGTCCTTGTTTGAAAAATGGTTGCCCCGAGAAAAGACAAAGTTATCCCAAACACACACACACACACACACACACACACACACACACACACACACACACACACACACACACACACACACACACACACACACACACACACACACACAGTCTTTTCTCGAGACAACCATTATTCAAGGAATGATGGAGGGATGGTTTCATATGATCGTTTCTCGTGACCATCCCGACCTTGTTTACATACTTTTTGGAGGAACATCACGATACATCCTTTTGCATTTTTACCTCCACCACTGAAGGTGAAGGAGGTTCTGTTTTCACCACTTTCTGTCTGTTTGTTACTTGCAAAATCGAAGATTTTTCAAGCATATTGGTTCGTTGATTTTGTTATTCTGTCTGTCTGTTTGTCTGTATGTCTGTCTGTTTCTCTCCAACAGGTCGCAATTTTAAATCGATCTTCACCACATGGTAGAGTTTGTTCTCAGAAAGGAGCCAATTGTTGTTGAGGTCAAAAGGTCAACATAGGCCAAAGAGCAAAAACTTAGGCGAGATTTCTAAAATCCTCAATTTGACTTGAAATTTGAAGAGGATTTATATTTCAGGTCACTGAATTCAACCACCAATTATTTTTGAGGTTAAATTTGTTTTATCGATTTTACAAGTATCATGCTCTGCGTGACGTCTTCTTCTTGTTATTCTGTCTGTCTGTCTGTTTGTCCGTTTGTCCGTTTGTCTGTCTGTCTGTCTCTCTGTGTGTCTGTGTGTCTGTGTGTCTGTCTGTGTTTGTCACCTACAGGTCACAATTTTAAACCGATCTTCACGAAACGTCACCACATGG
This sequence comes from Eptatretus burgeri, assembly GCF_056783735.1. NCBI lineage: Eukaryota > Metazoa > Chordata > Myxini > Myxiniformes > Myxinidae > Eptatretus > Eptatretus burgeri. Next base: position 57,844,533 of record NC_140967.1, read on the forward strand.
TACAGTTTGTCATAAGAAAGAAGGTGATTGTTTTTGTGGCCAAAGGTCAACAACTCCGGTGAGATTTCTAAAATCCTCAAATTTAATCCGATTGACTCGAAATTTGAAGAGGATTTATATTTCATGTCAGTGAATTCAACTCGCCAATTATTTTTGAGGTTAACATTGACCAATAGGTCAATATAGTCCCAAGGTCAACGACTAAGGTGATATTTCTAAAATCTTCAATTTACATCCGATTTACATTCAATTTACATTTACATTCTAAAATCTGATGCATATTTGGGTGGTGTATTGGCAACTGACAGCTCTGTGTAGGGAAAAAAAACCCCCAAGTTACGTGCATGAAGCAAAAACATACCCACTGCTAATAATTCAAAACACCTCACAGCACTGGAAAACATGGGGACAGGAATACTACACTGTAAATAGTGAGGACTTGTAATACCCACTCCCACCTGGAGGCGGCGCTTCACGATACACATTTACATAGAGAATTTGCGTCTTCCCCCCCCCTCACCCACAACACCACCAGCAAAGATGAAAACACCCCTATACATTAATTGGGGTCATGCTGATCCTATGTGGTAAATCTGGATGTAATCAGCCCAGAACTGCAGGAGTAGCATGACAAACACACAAAAGAAATTGCTCGTTGAGCAAGGAACTGTTGAAATAGCTTTGTCATATCTCCATGATCTCTGAAAAAACAAAAACCTGGAAATCAATTTGGTTCTTATAAGTCGATAGTACTACTGTTTAATGAGTTATAGCACTTAGTTTGGTCATGATCATAACTTGGAAGTCAATCGGACTTGAAATGGCGTTTTTATCGCAAGTTGAAAGTTTTGACCCGACCCCCCCCCCTGACATTCGACCCCCGACCGATAAGAAGGGTGTTGGTGTGACACCACAATGAGACATATGGTTGGATGCAGAATTGGAAGATGCACATTTTTGGATTTGGTTTGAAGTCGATACGACCATTTTAGCGGACGTTATTGTGAAAATAAGAATTTCGGTTTTTCGATTACCTTGACCTTTGACCTAGATTCACCAAAAACGACAAGTGTCTAAGTTGGACCATGGCCGACGTCTGTACCCAGCTTGGTCATGATCGCTGAAACGGTGTGGCTGCTACAGGGTAAACAAACACACACACAAACAAACAGACAGACACACAGAATGACACACACAACCGACCAACATAATTGCCGCAATCTGAAGGATTCCGGCAATTAATAAGCTCACAAACACACAAATACCGGTCTGGGAATTCTGGTGCAGATTCCACCGTCAACCACACCCATATAGGTCTGATTGGGCAAAGTGTCTAGCGGCTCCGCCTCCATCAGACTGATTGACTCGTAATCCCGCCCACCCCTCTGATCCCTTCCCATTCTTTTACAAGTGAATGCAGTTTTGCAAACTTTTCAAGGAATCCTATCAAGTTATTAAAATCACGATAGCAAAGGATGCTGCACCTAGTAAAACTCTGTCGGTAGTCATTGCCTTTGAGAGAGGCGGCTCGGACCCTAACAGCCTGGGATGGCAGGTTGTCTGTCTGTCCGTCCGTCCGTCCGTCCACAAATACGTTCAACTTCTCTGAAACTACACATACGGTTTTGATGAAACTTTACCACAACGTTCAACACCGTGTGTGGACCAAAATGTATTCATGGCATTAAAAAAATTGGGCGCAGGGTTTCCCCCCCAAAAAGGTATTTGCTTTCTTCTCCAAAACTACACATGCAATTCTGATAAAACTTGTCCACAACCTTCTTCACCCATGGCGTGGCAAAGTTTATTGATAGCATAAAATTTTTTGAGGCCTGAGGGGGTCTATGGAGGGAGTTAACGGGGGGGGGGGGTGATTGCCCCTATGATGTGATGTACCTGTGATGTACCAATGATTGCTCATGATATTAGAAAAAATTGGGGTCTAAAAAGGTGTAAGGGGGTTGCCCCCCAAAATATGTATTTGGTTTCTTCTCTGAAACTAAACATACAATTTTGATGTAACTTGACCACAACCTTTATCACCCATGATGTACCAAAGTTTGTTCGTGCCATTAAAAAAAATTCGAGGTCTCAGGGGTTCTACGGGGGGGGGGTGAGTGGTTACCCCCCAAAATAGGTATTTGCTTTCTTCTCAGAAACGACACACACAATTCCGATTAAATTTGTCTGCAACCTTCATGACCAGTGATGCACCAAAGTTTGTTCATGACATGAGAAAAATTTGGGTCGAAGGGAATTTAAGGGGGGTTGCCACCCCAAAATATGTATTTGCCTTTTTCTCCAAAACTACACACACAATTTCGATGAAACTTGACCACCGCCTTCATCACCCGTGATGTACTAAAGTTTGTTCACGACATTAAAAAAAATTGGTGTCTAAAGGATTCTACGTGGCGGTTGCCCCCAAAATATATATTTGCTCTCTTCTATGAAACCAGACACACAATTTTGATGAAACTTGACCCTAACCTTTATTACCCGTGATTTACCAAAGTTTGTTCATGGCATTAAAAAAAACATCTATGGGTATTTACTTTCTTCTCCGTTACATATTTTGTGTGTCATCCAAGCCAACCAGTGGTTCCCTCATCATCTTACCCAGCCGCTACCAAGTGATTGGCCAGGGGTATTGCCCCTATGTTTATTATCATTATGATGAACGAGGAAATTTGCAGGTTTTGACCGATCTTGTTTTTTTGGTTTTTTTTGCTTTGTTTTGCTTTTGCCAAGGCCTGGAGAACTGAAAAGTGATCCCTACATAAACAATCAGGTGAACAGACCAGGAAGGCTCTCATATGTAGCCTAAGCGATTTTTTTTTCGAGAAGAGTACTCCAACTTTAGTTTTGTATGTAGCAGGTGGGCTGACATTTTTTTCTGCACCATCCCTACAATAGTGAGTACTAGCGCACTCTCCGATAGTGCATGGTTTACAAGTTGCGCAGGTGTGCTCTATTCTGACATGTCAAGTACATGGTAAATGAATGGTGACAATGAACTTGTCAGCTAAATACTTGTGGAAAGACCCTGAAGTTGACGTGAGGAGGAGAGCTTATACATCGTGTTGATTATGTCTTGTTTACTTGGGTCTTGTGCTCAGGGATGCAGTTTTGAGCAATGAGTCCTTCTCTCTTATGATGGAAAGGCCTGCTTGAGAGAGATTGTAATTGTGGCACCAGTATGATTGAAAATATATATATATATATATATATATATATATATATATATATATATATATATATATATATATATATTGTTGCGAATTCGCGACCGCCGGCGTGCGGACGGCCACGTAACTCGAATTGCGGCACGTCGCCCACCAGACGGACAATTCAGTCGTGACCCTCTCGGAACAACACTGGGAGCGAGTCACGGGTGGGGGTTTAACCTCACCACGATCGTGCCAATTGCCCACCCGCGCAGGATAGGGTTGCTCGCCAAATTCGATCTACCTAAGTACCTGCGCGAATGGTCGACCAGGCGATTGTACCACGCCACAGGCCGACTCCGGACACGAACCGCTTAAGCGGTCCGTTCCGTGCTACAGTGATAACCGAGCGGTGTTATCGTCGGCCTTGACGGTTCCGATTAATTACTGGGATGTTGCACCCACTACCAACCCCTTTCCGTGATGCAAGATGGAGGATCAATAAAAAGGAAAAGAGACGAAGCAGAGCAGGAACAGTCAACAAGCAAGCGTTTTATTCACACACACACAGACACACACACACACACACACACACACACACACACACACACACACACACACACACACACACACACAGCACGTATTTACAGTCATACAGTAATGAAAAATGCACATATAGCAATTAAAACAAAAAAAACGATGCAGAGCTACAACTGAATACGCGTACACACGGCAACACTTAAAACAATACTACTTGAGTCAGACTGGCGCCACCCACGGACATTCACACCAAAACACCAAAGAAAAGAAAGAAAGAAGTCACGACTTCCCTTTTGTGTCTGGTGAGTCCCTCTCCCGCGACCGTCAGCGTGGTCGCGCCTGGCCCCGACCTCTCTCGCGGCTGGCGAACCCTCGCCGGCACTCCCCGTCCGGACGCACAGGTCCACCTCGCAACGGGCGCTGCCGCGTCTCCCGTCCGTGCCTTTGTGACAGGGCCACTCGCCAAGGCGCGGGCGCAGGACCTCTTCCCGAAGACCAACCAGACCACCAGCCAAGACGACAAAGAAGAGGCGGAAGTGGAAGCGCTCCAGAGGAAGAGGCTGAAGAGGAAGCGGCGAAAGAGGAAGCTCGCCAGAGGAAGAGGCTCCCGAGGGAGAGGCGGAAGAGGAAACTCTCGCGCGCCCGCCCGTGTCCGTCTTTTATCGCGTGGGGCTCCGCCCTTCACCCCGCCCCGTTCCCGGCTCCAGCTTCCTTCGAGAGGGTTCCCGAAAAGGGCGTTCCCTCACGCTTTCCCTCCACCCCGCTCTGTGCGGGGGCCGGGGGAGTCAGTTTTTGGCTCGGGGCCAGAGAATTATTCCCCCAAAAAGAGGCCCCCACCTTTTCTCACCTTTGATCCCTGGCTCGGATTGCATCTCCCCCACACCGAGCGTGGAGAACTCAACCGGGAGAAACAGGCGGGAAAACCTGCGCATCCTCGCAATTCCCTCCTTGGCGCCTTTGTTTGCCGTTCGGAAGCGGACGTAGTGGCGAAGATGTAGTAGTGTAGCTGGTGGAGGTGACGTGGTTGCAGTGTGGTTGGCGCTGTGATGGGGATGGCGTGGTTGTTGAAATGGTGTGTGTTTGAAATAAAAGATAGAACAGAAAAATGGCTAACTCAAAGCGTCGCAGCCCGGATGGATCACATAAATTCCCTCCGTGCAACGGGTTTGGGCTAACTACACATGTACCTATGAAGATATCTCACCTGAGGGCCCTTTATGGTGTAATGCGAATTTCCACAGCCGTAACAATATATATATATATATATATATATATATATATATATATATATATATATATATATATATATATATATATATATATATATACACATACATATATATATATATCTGGTTCCGCAGATTGTGAGAAGAAACTGCCTTTTCAAAGGTTAATAATGTTAGTGAGCATCCCAGGTACTCAAAAGCACATAAAGAGCCAGACTTGGTGTTGTAATGGTTAGAGCATCCACTTTGAGTCTGGATGGTCACTGGTCAGTGGTTCGAACCTGGGCTGAAGCGAGTCATCCCAAAGACTTTAAGAATGGTACGTGCTGCTTCCTTGCTTGATGTTCAGCATTTAAAGGATAAAGTATATACCAGCAACCATAGGTAAGCCTCTATGGGGAGGAGGAAACTTGTCCCTAATTGCCCGGCAGAGTGCGGAGTAAAGAGTGATGTCATATCGACAGTGATGCTGGTACCCCAAGTGCTCCAGAAAGTTATTTGATTTCTCCCTGGCTCAGAGGCTGTGTTTGTCTGAAATCAAGTGCAATGTTATTTCATGTATTTGCCTCCATGTGTTTGTGTGGGATTTGTGTTGTATCTCCTCCATGAGTCTGAGCTTCAGACACTGTAAAAATATTAAAAAAAAACAATGTCACCCACAGGGTGACCCGTATCTTGCCAAAGGGTGACCACGTGTGACTTCTTTAAGGTCACACTGAGGTGAACAGAGCTGCTATCCACCAGGAGCGACTCCTTGAGGAATATCTGCCTACGAGAGATTCCGATGACAATCGTTCTACAGAGTAACCATGAAAAATATGCTTTTGCCTCATAACGTCACCAAATGACATCATAATGTCTCAAGCTTGACATATCTAGAAAGCACTCATCGAGGTGTTCAATTTGAGGTACAACACGATATGGTTCCTTAAACTTGAAAATTTGACCTTGGGGTGAAATATGTTTGACCTGAGGCGCTAACCATGAAGGTCAAGGCCAATCGCCACCAAAAATTAATCAGTTGAGCGCCAGACCATGAACTATATTCCCATGAAGTTTGAAGGCGATCTGATCAAAATTACTCAAAAAATAAGGGTTTCGTCGACTCCCCTGATTTGCGACAAAGTGACCTTGACCTTTGACCTTGACCTTCAAATTTTTATGCGCTGAAAGGGACCTCTATACGCCTCTGATATGCGAAGTAACAAAAAATTCCAATGATAACTGTGCTCTGCAGAGTGATTTATACGTGATTACAGACCAAAAAAAAACAAAAAAAAAAAACCACATGAAGGTCAAGGCCAATTGCCACCAAAAATTAATCAGCTGAGCACCAGACCATGAACTATATTCCCATGAAGGTTGAAGACGATCCGATCAAAATTAGTCAAAAAATAAGGGTTTCATCGACTCCCCTGATTTGCGACAAAATGACCTTGACCTTTGACCTTGACCTTCAAATTTTTATGCGCTGAAAGGGACCTCTATAGGCCTCTGATATGCGAAGTTACAAAAATTTCCAATGATAACTGTGCTCTGCAGAATTTTTTATGCGTGATTACAGACAAAAAAAAAAAAAACCTACAAGCTGACTCACATATCTTGCAAAACTTCGTTTTGGCAAGATAATAAAAACAAACCATGGAAGGTAATCTGATTTCATCACACCTTTTTTGACCAGCCTCGGTGGTGCAATGGTTGGAGCATCCTCTCTGAGTTCAGAAGGACGTTGGTTCAAACTCTGATCGAGTCATACCAAAGACTTTAAAAAACGGTACGTGCTTCTTTGTTGCTTGATCTTCAGCATTTAAAAGGATAGAGCACAGACAATCAACCATAGGTTGGCATCCATGAGGAAATTCTTCCTTGGAAATGCCCTGCTGAGTGTGGTGATGAAAATAGCACCATTGTTAATGTGATGTCATTGGTGCCCAGAGTGTCTCAGGAAGTGATAACACTTCCCCCATGCTCAGTGGCTGTGTTTGTATCATCTCTAACAGTCCTGTGTTGTGTCTCATATATTTGGGCATGTGTGCGAGACGTATGTCTAGCAAATAAAAATTAAATAATTATATTTAAAAATAGTGTGCAGTCGCACCACATGCAGACTAGGCCAGGAGAAGCAATAGAAAAGTTACCCTTCCCTGAAGGTCATTAATAAACTAACTGGGTTTTTTTTCAACAACAATACAATAGTTACTTGGAATGTGAATTCTCTAGACATTCGGAATGGTCAACGCTTGCTGACGTTCAGAGCAGACTGTTGACACCGCACAAATGAATGATCACTTTTTGCTGATTCTTCATCGCTCAGTTGCGATTGCGGTCTCCCAACCACTGGAATCCAAAGACTGAGTGTTTGCCTTTAAAAACAGGATGGAAAGGGTGTGATGAAATCAGGATATACCTTCCATCAATGAGTGAATGGATCATGAAGATGTAACCCAACCACATGCCAAATGAGCATTCATGATCATCTCAATGCAAATTATACACATTGTAAAACACCGACATAGTCCAGACCATCCCATTACGTAGCTCCTGATCATGTACTGATAAGTCATGCAGGAAATTATGCAGTACTTTGGAATCGTGGGTTGCAGAATATCGAGGTTTTGTAAATTTTAACCTCGAAATAAAAAAACAACATTGATATGATTGGGTCGTGTACAGAGGCATGGGAATCTCAAATTTAGGATGTGGAAATATAAGACAGCACTACTCTATATAATCTGCTTCGACCATCAAATGAAATAACTACTTGAACCATTATTCTTGGGACCAAAACAAAATGAGTTGCCTGACAAGGAAAATGCAGGAAACCATTAGGCCCATCAAAGACAAACAAAATATGGTTGTTTGTCCATGTTCTATCCTTTTTAAATGCTGAGCATCAAGCAAGGAAGCAGTATGTACTTTAAGTCCATGATATAGGAGAATCTTCAAGTCTATCACCGACCTCCAAAACATAGAGTGGACATGCTAACACAATTATACCGCCCTTTCTGGTAAAGGCATGCTACTAACAAAAATAATTCATCCTGATTACAATCGATCGACAAATTATATGGCTTTGTTATACCCCACCCCCACCTACCCCCACTCTCCCTCCTTCTCCATCCCCTAGCCCTGCTGTGATGCTCTTCTGGCTCGTTTTGTAATGCATGTCAGAGCTGAGGCCAAATCAATGGCAGGACTTATGGGTTCCATCATTCTAACGACCAAGCAGGCAAATGGAGGAGAATAAAGATAGTGATTTGGTTTACGATTTGTTGATCTGTTTTATTATCCAACAGACAAAGATAAGGATGTTTGATTTCCTTGCAATGAAGGATGTGAGATAAGCCAGATTATGATCATATTCAAACCAACAGACAGGGATATCGTTTCAAGCTGTCTGTCATAAGAGGAGGAACTGTCTGCTTCAAAGTGAAATCGTCAGCACAATGGCCAGACAAATGATATTTAAGATAAAAATGTGATCAAGCAATGCTTCCTGAATGATAAAGCCAACTGCCTGGTTGAGGGTTAAAAAAAAAAAAGACATTGCAATAAAAACCCTTAAAACTGCTTGTGTTAACTGAGGAGGTCTGCTAACCAAGGTGGAGGGAACCTAAAAAGGATATTTCAAATAGTTGTGATCCAGTTATGAGGAAACCCTGTGAATAAGTTGTTTAGGTGACAAGAACAAGCTGATTCGATTTTGGTTCAGGTCCGGATCCTGATCCGTCCTATCAGTGGGATAGAAAATGTAAACTGTTCAGCCTGGCGGAGGTATGTGCTCGACCGAGTGCCATTCTAGTTTTTGAAAGTAATTCTTCACCTTTGAGAGATTGGGCCAAAAATTATATGTCGCACAATATCTCAAAAAGTTATTCATGTATTCAGCCAAAACTTCCTGGACAGGTTGGGGACGTGACATGGAGGAATTCATTCAATTTAGGTTCAGTTTCAGATCCAGATCCGGTCTATCAGTGGGATATAAAGCGTAAACTGTTCCACTGAGTGCCGTTCTACTTTGTTCCTGATTTATTTTTGTAATAGTCTTGCTTTTATCCATTATTTAAGCCTCCCCCGATAGGATAAGGTGAGGCTAAAAGCTGTTATTGGGTTTGTTTCTACAATTATTGCCCCCAATTTTTATGGTGCCCAAGAGTTTATTAGACCATTCGGAGTATTAAACCCCCATTTAAAGCCACCACTAAACCACTAGTTTCTTCAATCCCAAGGAGTACTAAACCACCATTTCTTTTTTCCTTCCTTCACTGCCAATTTCCTAGCTGTATCTCGGAGCCGGCTGTGACTTTCGGAATGAAAATTTGCATCAATAATGGGAATAAAAAGGATGTGGTGTTGACCCAACTTGTCCTTGACCTAATTTTTAATACACTGACATTTTAACATTTTTCACCATAACTCGACTAAGGTTTGTCCGATCGGAACGAATTTGCTCTATTTAGATAGCCAAGAGCAAAGCGCATTTGCACTTAATTGACATCATACCTCCTAACAGTTAAAGGTCAAGATCAAATGGCAGTCTGAAAAAGAACACACTTTTTGTCATCGCTCAATTTTGCCAATGGGGAATCTTAAAGACAGCTTCGCCTTCCAAGATATTCTTCCATCATAATAGTGGACCTGCACTGAAGTTGTGCACTTGGTATTTGTTTCATGTCCTTCACCTACTTTTTAAAAAGATTTTGACCTACTTCTTCTTCTTCTTCTTCTTCTTCTTCTTCTTCTTCTTCTTCTTCTTCTTCTTGGACTCATTCTTGAACTGAGCATTGGAACTGACAAAGCAATTTTTCCTTGGCAATTTGACACCATCTTGGACAGGTTCCATCAGCCCACCATCCATCCATGCACCTCCAATCCCTCATCCTTTCCTTTCACAACCTTTCATTTTCCATGCTCCCCACAGAAACCTTCCTTGTGCATTCATTAATTCCTCCTCGTTGTCTGCCCGGCAATTTTCACCCCACGGGCCTCGTACCATTTAGTAAATAATCTCTAAATCAATATCCATTCGGTTCTCATGTTCAGATATTATTTTTCCTTTCTTCCCTGCATTTTCCCTTCAAAATTCAACCACCACACAAGCATTTCTTATAGTAAAAAGGGATTCCAGCACTAAGGTGAAGATTACTCCTCGAAAGATTCTTCCAGAACAGTGTCCACCACTTAGTTGCCGAGGACTGTTCTGGAAGAGTCTCAAAGACTCCATGAGCCAGGGACCAATCAGAAGCCACCACAAGTGGCTGGGAAGAGCTTTTGGATTGTCTTCGTCATGCCCCACGTCAGGTCCCATAAAAGGCCGGAGCAACGTAGCAATCTGGCTCTCTCTCGTTTACCAAACTTTCCTTGGTACGAGTTCCTTTGCCAAGCTGGCGCTGACGTCCACCTGTTTGGACCGCGAGAGTCACCAGGGGGGAGTTGGCACACCACAAGTTGCACGAGTTTGCATGAGTGCCACAACTTTGCATGAGCACCATGAGTTTGCATGTATTTGCATGAGCGCCACGAGTTTGCATGAGTTTGCAACAGTCTGCATGGGCATGTTAGAAGACTGAGAGGTTGCCTGAACCTCGGCCATTGCTTATCTGGACCACAAGAGCCACAGCTGTTCCTGCCTGCGAGAAATACACTACCCAGGCAAGCACCGACACCCCCCCCCCAATATCCCTCATAACCCCACCCTTCCGCCTCCTCCACATTGCAATCAACACAGGCCTGTATTGTCTGTGTCCAGTAAGATAGGAGTTGATCCAATGCATCTGCTTTTCCTCTGTCATCTTCGTCTTCTTCTTCTTCTTCTTCTTCTTCTTCTTCTTCTTCTTCTTCTTCTTCTCCGTCCTCTGCTTTTTCCCTCTTTTGTGTGATTGGTGGCACCTGTCCCTTGTGTCGAGAGCTAAGTAAGAATGAGTAATTGGGCTCCATAAGCGTTAAGGTTAATTACTTTTCTTATGTGCCTTTAACTGTGATTCCTGTTTGTGAATTGGAAATGAATGCTCTTTTGATTGCTTTGTTTGTAAGTACATGCCCATGCTCTTCAATTACCTTGTAAATACTTGAAAAATGATTATTGCATGTGCGTAAATAAATGCTTGCCGATTAGAACTGTTAAACATTTCCCGGACCTGCTCGTTCTTGTCATTTCCTTAATTGGTTTGACGTAGTATGTACGTAATAGAAAGACGGGAAGATTTTGCGCCCACCGGTTGGCTGCACTGGTTTAGCCAACATCCAACGCATGGTTTTGCTCGGCCGTAATAAGTATAGACGGGTGGGCATTGAGGGTGCGGTCCCCAAATGGTACCACCAAACCAATGAAAGGTAACTATTTTATTGGATGTGAGGACACTACTCGGTTTGGTGGTGTCAATCAGCGTGCGTGGTTGACTAGCAAGCCCGAGAGACCACCACCCCCGTGACAGCACCAGACCCTGGTTCAGTAACGATATGTACAGTAATCCACTGACACATCTGCAGAAATTTCAATTGCCCAGTTCCACAAAACTCATGGAACATGAACCAAAAGCGATCATTGAAAACAAGCACATAATGCTCATGCCCGAACTGATGTTCCTATCTCGCGTGAACATAGAAAACAAAGCACTGCAACCGGACATTGCATTTGGATACAAAAAGGAAAAGAAGGCACTGCTCAATGGGATTTCATTACACAGTGATTTTGGTCTAAACAAATACAGAAATCAAAAAAAAGTCTAAACAAATACAGAAGATCCTGGAAGCTGTAGAATGTCAAAATTGTACCAGTGATAGTTGGAGCCATGGGAATGATGAAGATGAACCTCACAAATATCCAACAAACCATCACTGCGAACATTACCACAAACGAACTGAAGTTGGAGGCTGTCCGTCAGTAAGCCCAACTACAGTTGGGCTCAGTGACGATTCCGCAAGGAACCCTCGGAACAAAACTCTGAGAACAACACAACTTCATCACTTAGCCCATGAATCACGATCCTTCACCTGGGAGAACTCCGTTCCACCTTCTGACACCAGAATTATGGAGATAACAATCATGGGTTGTACACAGCTTCATGAGTGGTTTTTTAACGTTTCTCATGTGGTTTCTATTGTTTAAGCAACCACATGCTACACTTAGAAAAGCTTTATGTAATATATATGTATATTTATATGTATATATTGTATATACCATAGCTAGCACGATGTTTCAATTGTAAAAGCATCTTATCACACAGCTGCAAGTTCAATGACGCACAGTACGAAGCACTCAGCAGTTGGAAACTGGAACACTCAACGGTCGAACTGTTTACAGACAAATACTGTTTCCCTTGTTTATATTTTTTCTTTTTTTTTTCCAACAGAGAAGGCATCGTGTGTGTTGTTAGCCTCGGAAACAGTACGGTGACGATGAAGTCGGAGGATGAGACCACTATGGAAGGGTGGCTCAAGAATGAACAAAGCAACGAAGTTTGATGTCATTCATGAACCTGGGGTCAATGTATCTGGAGGAAAACAAAAGCTAAAATTGCAAAACCAGACAGGCTGACACAACATTAACGGAAATCCATAAAGGTAACGTGGAAGAAGAAGAAGAAGAAAAAAGTCAGATTTATTAAATATAAGGACATACGTATGATGATGCATCATGAAATGTCCAGTAGGTCACTTTGCATGACGTCACTGGTGATTTTTTTTCCTTTGGAGTCATGTCTTATTTATCTTTAGGAGAAACACAAGTTGTCTGTCCCCACCAACCCTTCGCTCAGGGGGTTACTTACCCTGGGAATGACGAACACCGGTGCCAGATTAACATAACATGCCAGAGCAAAGAATATTTTTGGGCCGGTCTCAAGATGAGTGCCACCCCTGGAGCACAGGTTGTCTGAGGTTGAGTAAAGAATCTCTCGTCCATCTGGCTTATTTAGATTTAGAGTTGAAGGAGTTATATTAATAAAATAGGTTTTTTTTTTTTTTTAATCCCTCATTTAATTGATTACCCACACATATAAATAATATTCAACTGAAATACAATCAGGAATCATCCGTAACATCAGAGAACTCTCAAGCAAAACTCATTATTACAAACAATAATTCTGAAATAATATATAATAGACAATAAGACAAACACTGTAATGGAATATAAAAAAAATAGAACCAGGGGGTGCGTACATGCCCACATTATGTGAGGGATGTACGCACTGAGATGCACATATCGTACGAAGCACAACTTAAAAATGACTTTTGGTGAGCTTTCAACGACGCAAAGTCAGATATCATTTTGTCCATTGGCAGCGAGTCCAGCATTCCTTGTTGAACACTGAGAAGTGAAAGGCTTGACATTCGTTACTGTCCCATTGCTGAACGCAGAAACTTTTTGACATCCTTGAGGGATGCTGAATGACCGTTCGCCACTACAGTTTGTCATCATCAGCAAAAGGAAGATGGACAGCATGTTGATGACATCAGGGATCGAATTGCAAAGGGAGGCATTCCCCATGACTACACCATACATCCACAGCTCTGGAGCTTCTTTTTTGTTTGGTGGTTAGATTGGCACCTTCGGACTGCGAAATCAGATCGTTGAATTTGAAGTCAGGAAGTTCAGGTCACCAGAAAGATCAGGCTCAAGATCTGCAGTATATGTTTCCACCAATGCTTTCACGAAGATGTCGATTTCTTCCAACCGTTTGGGTTGTGAGCCGCTGCAAGAAGCTAAACTTCCTACCGATGTCTGAATACACAGCACGCCCGTTTGTGACAGCTGCCACCAACTTGTCCAGAAAAGGAAGAAAGCAATCAAGTCGAAGGCTTTTTTGGGCCGGTCAAAATCTGGGGCCGGGAGCAAATGCCCCATTTGCCCCCACTGTAATCCGTCCCAGCAAACGTGGATGCAAAATTTGGTGGAGACCAGGCTTGATGTTCATAAAAATAAAACTTACATGGAATTACTATTTATCGGGGTGGGTTTTTCTGAAGTTTGCTTAAACATGCTGAACAACAACCATCCTCCCTACCGGTACGATTGGCACAACCAAAATGACAACACAAAAATTCACCATTTTTACCTCCGTCACCGAAAATGGATGGAGGTTGTGTTTTCAGCCTTATCTGTTTGTTTGTCTGTGAGCATATCTCAAAAAATTATGGACGGATTCAGACTAAACTTGGTGGACAAGTTAGAGGTGTGACAAAAATGAATTGATTCAATTTTGGTGAAGATCCTGATCCAGATACGGATACGAGAATGATATAAAAAAAATTTTTTAAGTGATTCTTCGCCATTGAGGGATTGGGTCAAAAATGATACATATCATGATATCTCAAGAAGATGTGGACGGATTATGACAAATCTTGGTGGATGAGTTGGGCAGGTGACAAGAACAAGCCGATTCGATTTTGGCTCAGGTCTGGATGTTGTCCAAATACACCAACAACTTTTTGAGATATCTTGCTCACAGACAGACAAACAAGCCGGTAGGCGACATGGGTGGTCGCTATAAAATTGCATACTCGTCATAAAGTTTTTGACGGATCGGGCTGAAAATTTTTGACAAAGAGGTTGATTATAGTGCGCATAAAAGTCTGGAAGCCGTTTTTTTATTTCGAATGTTTTTTTTGGGGGGGGGGGGGATTTTTCAAAAATTTCAAAGTCCCGTTGCTAGGCAATGGTGGCGTCCATAGCAACGGTGCTCAAAAGCATAGAACTAGATCCTGGTATGAACCTATCAGTCAAGTTTCATCAAAATCGGTTGACTCCTCTGGCCTCCAGAGCTGTCCATTACATACATACAGACAGACGGAAAACCGGAGAATAACGGTAGTCTATCGACCACCCAATGGACAGACAGGGATTAAAGCAAAACCTTCATCCACATTCGGTGGCAGAGGTAACTATTCAGCTTGGTGGAGGTATGTGCTCTACCGAGTGCCGTTCCAGTCACTTTAACTCCTATTTTAACAAATGTAAAGACAATGATGTTCAACAACATTGGAACAACATAGTCCACGTGTAGTCATGCTTTGTTTGCTTGAAATCCAAGATGGCGGATTGCCATGTGGTGACATTACATGCACACCGTCGATATATTTGAGCAATGTGCTGAGGGTGAGAGTGACCTATCCTCCATTCAGCGAGCATGACCTAATCGGAGAGGATAAGAGCAATAAAAGCATACTTGACATGTCGGATAATTTTGCTGAAACTCAGCCATCTATCTATAATTCCAGCAATCTGTGTGTGTGTGTGTGTGTGTGTGTGTGTGTGTGTGTGTGTGTGTGTGTGTGTGTGTGTGTCTGTCTGTCTGTCTGTCTGTCTGTCTGTGACCGCAGTTTCTCGACGACCGCTGGTCCGATCGGATTGAAAATTGCCAGGAATATTCCCGGGGCCCCGCGGATGTGCCTTTTCAAGGTTTGATATTAATCGGATAAGCGGTTCCCAAGTTACGGCCATTTATCTGTCAACCAATGACAAGACATGGTGCTATGACATCACGAATGACGTCACAATTAATGTTTATTTATTTATTTATTTATTTATTTATTTTTGCATGATTGATGGTCCGATCTGATTGAAACTTGCCAGGAATATTGCTGGCCCCGCGAATGTGCCTTTTCGAGGTTTGATATCAATCGGACAAGCGGTTCCCAAGTTACGGCCACTTATCTGTCAACCAATGACAAGACACGGTGTTATGACGTCACGAATGACGTCACAATTAATGGTTATTTATTTATTTTTCCACGATTGACGTCACAATTCTTCTTCTTCGTTTGGTATGACGTCACAATTGAGGCTGGGGACCTGAGTATGTGCCTTTTCAAGGTTTGATATTAATCGGACAAGCGGTGCCCAAGTTATGGCCATTAATTTACCAAACCAATGACAGGACACGGTGGTATGACGTCACGAATGACGTCACAATTAATGTTTATTTATT
The DNA here is from genome assembly GCF_056783735.1 of Eptatretus burgeri. Classification (NCBI taxonomy): domain Eukaryota; kingdom Metazoa; phylum Chordata; class Myxini; order Myxiniformes; family Myxinidae; genus Eptatretus; species Eptatretus burgeri. Next base: position 57,860,394 of record NC_140967.1, read on the forward strand.
TATTTGTTTTTTGTTTTTTTGTGAATACATTTGTGAATACATTTACAGAGAAAGTGGCGAGAGAGGAAGGGGGAGAGAGGAGGGAGGAAAGAGGGGGAGAGAGGAGGGCGAGAGAGGGGGGAGAGAGGGGGGCAAGAGAGGGGGCGAGAGAGGGGAGGGAGAGAGGGGTGAGAGAGAGGAGGTGTCACAATTCAAGAGAGGGGGAGAGAGGAGGGGCGAGAGAGGGGGCGGTGAGAGTGGGGGCGAGAGAGGGGCGGTGAGAGTGGGGGCGAGAGAGAGGGGCGAGAGAGAGGGTGAGAGTGGGGGTGAGAGAGAGGGGCGAGAGAGAGGGGCAAGAGAGGAGGGGGGAGAGAGAGGGGCAAGAGAGGAGGGGGGAGAGAGGAGGGGGGAGAGAGGAGGGGCGAGACTGTGGGGAAGCGAGGGGGGCGAAAGAGGGGCGTCAGAATTCTTTTTCGTTTGATATGACGTCACAATTGACGTTGGGGACCTGAATATGTTTCCCAGGTGTTTCCCAAGTTATGGCCATTTTTTGATACGGTTGGTCCGATCTATTTGAAAAAATGCCCCAATCCAGTCGTCGTTTACGAGAGCGAAGGAACGAAGCTGCACATACTGGCACGCCTCACCCACGAGAGAGGGTACTGGCACGAGAGAGGGGGAGAGAGGAGGTGGCGAGAGAAGGGGGGAGGGGGAGGGGGGGCGTGAAAAAATGCCCCAATCCAGTCGTTGTTTACGCACCTACGGGCCTGCACTAGTTATACTAATGCCAGCTCGTTCGTATAATGGGAGGGAACTGGCCAGTCAGCATGACCTGGAGATAAACCAAGAGGTTACGAGTATTGACAACACAGATTGACGGTTTCATCACCCGATATACAGACATTTTGGCTTTGTAAATTTAATATCGGAATATCCAAATTTCGGTTGTATATGAAGTGCAGTACTTATTAAATACTTCTTACATGCCCCTTAAAATTAAAAAAAACAAAATGTGAAAGCTCAATTCATGTACAAAAATGCAATGAAATTGTGAAAAAGCTTTCCTTGATCGAATTCGACTTCACGGACTCATTGGCCACCCCACGGCCCACCATCCTTACCCTTCCCCATAACCAAACACATATCCCTCGTTCTACCATAAATTACTTTATTCAGAAATAATATATAGCGGATACCAAATGACGTGCAAACTTACCAACATATTATACTGAGTGAGCGTTTGGTTGAGTTGTTCCAGATATTGAACCAAGCAAGAACAATTTGGTCGAGCTATTCTTGCTTGACCCCAGGCTCCTCAAAATCACCAATAATTTCAGGCGACTCTTATCAGAGTGGAAGAACATTCACCAAGATGACTTCAGGCGACTGATAGGAAGGAGGAAAATAATAAAATTGTCCATTTTAAAACTGTACTCCATTGCACCATGTACAAATGTCTTGTTTGTTTAGGAAGGTAAAACTGGTGATCTGCAACTGAAAAGTAAGTGAAAAAGGGCTTCAAATTCGGTCTGAAACATTTTATCGATTTCATTACTTTACTTTTACTTTCAGTCATTGGTATCTCTCGTGGTGAGGCTGAGTCTTTTGGTCTCTCACTCTCTCACCGCAGGCAAGTCGGTGGTCTTTCTGTCTTCTACCGTCTCCTCCCCGGCCTTCCTCCCCCCCCAACCATATTTCCGCAGGGTGCTCAAGGTCTGCCAACAACCCCCTTCTGGTAAAACGACCAAAATCTAGAATCACTGCTCACCTTCACTCTTTCATTCCTATTTTGTCAGCCTTTGGAACAAACTCCCACACTCTCTTCAATTACACTCTTCCCTCCAGGTGTTTAAAACAGAGCTGTTCACCACCACCTCTTATCGTCCCCCATCCAAACTCATGATCTTTTCTACCCCCATTAATCCACCCCAAACCCACCTCGTTCAAATTCTTTGCTTTCCTTCCTGAAATTCCCTGTAATGTCCATTCTGTGCACCCCGTGTTCTCCACTACCCAGTCCATCTCCCTTCCACAGATCTCCTCATGTCTCTGTTCCCCACTGTTTTGTGCTCCCCTCTCCCACCTCTCTTGTCTCCTGCTCCCATTGTTGTACATTATGTGTGGTCGTTCTTACACGAGCCTCGACAAGGTATATATTTGAAATTTTTTTTTTACTTTACTTCTGACAACTTCATAAGAATGGTGCCAAAAATGATTTTTTCAACGATATAAACCAGACTGCTTTCGATGCCCACGTACAGCATGAACCGTCACAATGAAGACTAGTCTCCATTGTTCCATCTCCAGGAAACAGCATCGCTCAAGGGAGCTTAATATGGTATCAATCTTCATGTTCGTCCACATCAATGACCTTTTTTTCATCAATGCAAAAATCGATTGTATCTCTTTGCAAACATATCCATTCTGTGGAGAATATTTCCTCAACCCTCTGCAGCTATTGTTACAGGTTGTCATGGTAACCCGGGTGTCTGGGTATCACGTGTCACGGCAGAAAATGAATATAGACATCACTGTGCCCATCGTGGTGTTTTAAGAATGAAACCACCATTCGACAGGAGACAGAAGGGAATATTTATTAATCCCTCCTGTCTCACTGAAACACAATAATAGTAATTAAATGTATTACGCAATGCAATGTCTCTGTTACCAGCACGCTGGTATAGGCCCAAAAGGCTGAATTAACCCCACCTGGTGTTAATTCAATGGTTTAAAAATATAGATACGTAGATACATTTTCTTTACTCTATTTTCATTTTCTATTAGTTATTTACTAATTATATTATTCTTGGAGAAACTTCGCGCGGTCCGTGCACGGCAGCGATTTAGGAGGTGTATAACCCTGACATTTGTGTTTGCTTTTTTTTTGTTAACAGCTTAATGTTATTGAATTAAATATTAAAGTGCACAAGTAGAGTCACTTAAGTAAATCTGAGCAATTATATTAAGATTGTTCTTGTAAAACCTTTATTTATTTCTCTTTTTTTTAACCTGCTAATCAATGAGTTTCCGGTTGACCGGAGCTGCTCGTGCGGTTATTGTGGTGCTGGACGCCATCTTCTCCTTCAGAGTCAATTATTATTTTTTTATCCGTCGTGGTGCGCGGGCATCGTTACCGCAATCATGGTAATTGTGATTAATATCGTGTGCTTATTCACTGAGCGAAACTTATAAGTTGATATTTTTGATAAAATCACATTTTGATGATGAAACGTCGTTGATACGTTGTAAATCCAATTGGAAATGGCTCCGTCTTCTGGCCTTGGTTACCTTGGGTGGAAGTTTAGGGATAGAAACGTGTTCGTGTTTCCTTCATCATTATAATCACTGAAACGAGCAACAGATTTGACCCTTAAAATGGAGCTTTTGTCACTCGGTGTGAAATTCGTATCATTATCATTGGACATGTTACAGATTTGTGCTTGTACGACGTACGGGCTTCACACCGCACGGGCCGTACACCACGACGTACGGGCTTTACACCGCACGGGCCTGACACTGCACGACGTACGGGCTTCACACCGCACGGGCCTGACACTGCACGACGTACGGGCTTTACACCGCACGGGCCGTACACCGCACGGGCCTGACACTGCACGACGTACGGGCTTCACACCGCACGGGCCGTACACCGCACGGGCCTGACCACACGACGTACGGGCTTTACACCGCACGGGCCTGACACTGCACGACGTACGGGCTTTACACCGCACGGGCCTGACTGCACGACGTACGGGCTTTACACCGCACGGGCCTGACACTGCACGACGTACGGGCTTTACACCGCACGGGCCTGACACCACGACGTACGGGCTTTACACCGCACGGGCCTGACACCGCACGGGCCGCACACCGCACGGGCCTGACACCGCACGGGCCTGACACCGCACAGGCCGCACACCGCACGGGCCTGACACCGCACGGGCCTGACACCGCACGGGCCGCACACCGCACGGGCCTGACACCGCACGGGCCGCACACCGCACAGGCCGCACACCGCACGGACCTGACACCGCACACCGCACGGGCCGCACACTGCACGGGCCGCACACCGCACGGGCCTGACACCGCACGACGTACGGGCCTGACACCGCACGACGTACGGGCTTTACACCGCACGGGCCGCACACCGCACGGGCCGCACACCGCACGGGCCTGACACCGCACGGGCCGCACACCGCACGGGCCTGACACCGCACGACGTACGGGCTTCACACCGCACGGGCCTGACACCGCACGACGTACGGGCTTCACACCGCACGGGCCTGACACCGCACGACGTACGGGCCTGACACTGCACGACGTACGGGCTTTACACCGCACGGGCCTGTCACCGCACAACCTTTGGAAGAGGAATCGATTCTGAACTTGCCCAATGCACCAATTCTCCAAAATCCGTCAATTATCTCCAATTCCCTCTCTCCTCCAGCTTTGATGGCTTCAACTACACAGTCTCAACACCTTTTGGGTTTATAAAATATTTTTTTTAAAGTCAAGATCTTGCATTGAGGAGATATGATTGGGATGGAAAGAGTATTGTCCGGAATTGTATAAAGGACGATTGTTGTATAATTGTATAATTATATAAAGAACTAAATTGTAATTGTATAAAGAACCACAGGGATGAAGACTTGCACCACCTTCTGAAACAGAACCACGTCTTTCTCTGTGTCTCCCTCTGTGTCTCCCTCTGTCTCTCTCTATTGCATTCCAATTACTGCTCTAACTGCCCAACACAATTCTGGTTTGGTAAAACATTTGCTTATTTTTCACAGTTTTAGCAAACTTCATCATTCGTGAACTGCACATTTGGGACGAGATCATGTTCTCCATTATCCAATATTGGTCGTTCAGCCCTGGGAGGGAGGGGGGGGGCTCAGCTGGCTGAACCAAAACCATTGTATTGTTTGCTTCCGTATTAATTGTTGGACAAGACCAAATGCAAAGAGTTTTGTATCTCTGCCATCTTTGGGTAGGCCATTGATTAATGGTACAGTAGCTCATCCACCATGTATATCGTTGGGTCAATGAAACATCTGTCACAGCATGCCTCTGGCCATCGCTCGTGACCCTGAGCAGTAGGTCCCGCAAGGTGCTACCAACGGGGCCAATTTGACTCCCCACCTACCCGGTTATGTTTAACATTGGAGCTCGTCCCTTCAAATTGAAATGGCTGTCCAAAGCTGATGAGCTTTCTCTACCCGAGCAATTCGGTCCTTGCTCAGAAGCCTCACTTTTCGCCCTCCACCATTTGCTGCCAATGTAATACGGAGCACATGCAAGTTGTACGATACCCACTGAGACAGATTTCATTTCAGTTGTACTCCAGTATATACTGACGCTACTACCAAATTTTGTTCTTATTGATATTTTACTTTTGTTTCTTCAACTTGTTCAGAGTTCTATCTGCCTGCAGTTGTGTACTTTATTTTCTTTATTTTTATAGGATCTAAGGCTCGTAGTGGAACACGCACACGCACACACGATGCAAGACAAACAGCTACTGAGCTTGGGGGAAGTGCTGTCCTTTCCAGGGTACTATGGGTACCAGCGACGTCACAACAATGGCATCGCCTTTCTCTCCGCACTCAGCGGGGTCGTTCCTGAGGAAGAATTTCCCCCTTCCATGGATGCCAACCCATGGGGATTGTCCAAACTCTTATCCTTTTAAATGCTGAACGTCTTCACACACACTAACCGTTATCTCATTGATCTATCCTTTTTGATGTCTTGCTGGCATTCTTTAGTCATTCTGTTCATTCCCCATTGGACAATTGCACTGCCCTCGATCATGAAGTTAATATATTTATTTTAATATCCGGTTACTCAGCCTGACTTTATGTTCCATGAATCAAGAATTGTGAAGCAACTTGAAGTTTTCAAACTATTGTTCGGCATTTTTGATATTCCCATCGGAGCGCTTGCTTTGTAATGCCATGATCCCAGGTTCAAATCCCATTTACTGTGTTTTGTTCATTCTGTCATATGTCCTTGTAATTTGTTTAAAGGTACATTGATTTGTGCTGCGGTAATTGTCCTTTGTTTAACATCTGTATGCAAGCTCTGTGAGTCTCTCTTTGTAGAGACCAAAAAAAAAAAAAGTTTTTGCTTTGCTGAGGGGAAAAGTCTCAAATTATTGCAGCCTATTTCCATTGTTGCTTGTAAACACTCACATTGTTGCTTGTAAACATTGTGCTTCAGACTGTGGGCAGGAGCAGCAAGATGCTGCAGCACATCGACTACCGCATGCGTTGCACGCTGCAGGATGGTCGGGTCTTCATTGGCACCTTCAAAGCTTTTGACAAGCATATGAACCTCATCCTCTGTGACTGTGATGAATTCAGGAAAATTAGGTTTGTTTGCTTGTTGTTTGATGTTGCTGCCTTGCCTTGCCTTGCCTTGCCTTGCCTTGCCTTGCCTTGCCTTGCCTTGCCTTGCCTTGCCTGAACACTTTTTGCAGTAGTTGCATAGTTGTGGGTAAGGGGTGACTTTAACTGATGCCATTTTTAGCTCGCCTGTTTGAAAAACAGAGAGCTATAGCGATACCCCCGCCGTGAGCGTCAGCGTGAAAATGTTAAAGTTTTTGGTGCAAGTTATTTTTAGCTCGCCTGTTCAAAGAACAGAGGGCTATTATATAGCGATACCCCCGGCGTGAGCGTCAGCGTGAGCGTGAAAATGTTAAAAATTTTGGTGCAAGTTATTTTTTCCTTTCTAATGCTTTTATCTACCACTATTTTTTTATACGCCCGATATATATATATATATATATATATATATATATATATATATATATATATATATATATATATATATATATATATATATATATATATATATATATATATATATATATATCTATCGAGGCGTATTATGTGTCGTCCGTCCTTCTGTCTCTGTCTGTCCATCCGTCCGTCCTTCCTGTCCGCATTCTAACTCAAAGTTTTAAACTTTAATGCTTCATATTTGGTACATAGGTACAGACTGTGGAGACAGTGTGTCGTGATATACGTTCGTCATCTAAAGTAGTTGCCATGGCAACCAGGATGCTGTTTTCCATCCGTTCCTGTCCACACTCTAACTCCAAAAGTTTTCAACTTTCACATTTCATATCTGGTATATAGGTACAGACTGTGGAGACGGTATGTCGTGACATACGTTAGTCATCTAAAGTGGTTGCCATGGCAACCAGGATGCTGTTTTCCACATAGTAGCACAATTCTGTATATACCTTTTTGTTCGGGTGTATATTGTGCCCACTTGCGCTCTTGCTACTGATTACAATATACAAATACATATTGGTTCACGAAAAAAGTGAAAAAATATTTTCACGAAAAAATAGTGACCACTATATTCGTTATTGTTGTGTGTGTCTGTCTGTCTGTCTGTCGGTCTATCTGTCTGTCCCGAGCATAGCTCCGTGGGTTTTGTAAAATTTTGGTGGGAGGTTTATATCATGATCTTGTGTTTTCCTGAAAATGGGCACGGTGCGCCCATTATGGGCATAGCCACGCCCAAAAAACGTGTTTTTAGAGGGTAGCCGATTTCAATTTGCATCTTCTCCAAGGGGGTTTGTCAAATCTGACAGGGGTTTCGGTATTTGGTTTGCCCAATGGCACCTGCATAGCCCCACGGAGCTCAATTTTTTCATTTTCGTCCCAAGGTCAAGGTCACAAGGTCACGAACTTAGAAAATTGCGAATTGTGTTTTTAGGGGGTAGCCGATTTCAATTTGCATCTTCTCCAAGGGGGTTTGTCGAATCTGGCAGGGGTTTTCGGTATTTGGTTAGCCCAATGGAACCTGCATAGCCCGACGGAGCTCGATTTTCCATTTTCGTCCCAAGGTCTCAAGGTCACGAACTTCGAAAATTGCGAATTTTGACATAAAAATCCATCTTCTCTGAGGGGTTTGTCGAATCTGGCAGGGGTTTCAGTATTTGGTTAGCCCAATGGCACCTGCATAGCCCCACGGAGCTGGATTTTTATTTTCATTTTCGTGGCAAGGTCAAGGTCATCAGGTCAAAAACTTAGAAAATTGCGAATTTTGACATAAAAATCATACGACCGCCCAAACTTTGAGAGCTAGGATGACAATATTTTTTATGCATAATCTTGAGGTCATTCCCCACCTAAAGTCTTGAAACCATTTTGCTCTATCTCGAACACCTTGCCCGTGGCACCCCCTTCAAGTTTGTTTTTATGCTGATTTCATCAAAGTATGGATAATCCGAGGAGTGCGAAATGCCATATAGCCGACATGACGTTATATTGTTCCTGGAATGTTCCAGCGGAAGTTTTGCACCAAAGGTCATAATCCTCGACCTTTGACCTTTAAAGTTCACAAAGGTCAAATTTTCAAAGTTGTGGGAATCGAACCGGGTTTTCGACCTTCTTCGCCGAACTAACTCAATAAGCTATAGCACGTATCCTGTTTCCTTATTTTAATGTCCACAACATTGTTTTGTGACCTTTAAAGGTTATGCAAAGGTCAAATTTTGAAAGTTGTGCGTGTCAGCCAGACAGACAGCTCCAGTACAAACATTAGATCACTGTTAAAAAAAAATATATATATATATATATATATATATATATATTTGCGAATTCGCGCCCGCTGGCGTGCGAACGGCCACGTAACTCGAATCGTAACTCGAATCGCGGCACGTCGCCCACCGGACGGACAATTCTGTCGTTACCCTCGGAACAATGCCGGGAGCTAGTCACGGGTGGGGGTTTAACCTCACCACGATTGTGCCAATTGCCCACCCATGCAGGATAGGGTTGCTCGCCAAATTCGATCTACCTAAGTACCTGCGCGAATGGTCGACCGGGCGATCCTACCACGCCACAGGCCGACTCCGGACATGAACCGCTTAAGCGGTCCGTTCCGTGCTACAGTGATAACCGAGCGGTGTTATCGTCGGCCTTGACGGTTCCGATTAATTACCGGGATGTTGCACCCAATACGAACCCCTCACGTGAAGCAAGATGGAAATTCAAACGAAGGAAAGGACGCAGCGAAACGGGGAACAAGTTCACACAAAGCACATTTATTTCACACACAGACCAGCACGGAAGGCACGTATTTACAGTCACAATAGAAAAATGCACATATAAAGCAAAAGCAAGAGTGACAACCGACTAACGTGTACACACGGCAACACTTACACAGTTTTACTTGTCGGACAGGCGCCACAAACACACATACAAAACCCCGAAAAGAAAATGGTCACTTCCCTTTGGGCCGTCGAGTCCTCCTCCCACGACCGTCGGCGTGGTCGCGCCTGGCCCCGACTCCTCTCGCGTTCTGCGAGCTCTCTCCGGCGTGGTGCACCGAGCTCGTGCCGCGCATAGCTCGGGTCGTCCACCCGACAGCTCAGACGGCGTTTTGAGGAAACGGATGGGGTTTGTTCGGCGCTATTCTCCGCGCTCGCGCACGGGGTCCCAGGGCTCTCGCGAGGATCAAAGGAGCAAGGCAGGAACAACAAGCTCGCGACTCGAACCAGAAGACGAGCATGAACCAGAAGACCAACCTGAAGACCCACTGTCGACCAACCAACCCAAGGTCCGTCCTGTCCGCCTTTTGTAGCGCGGGGCTCCGCCCTTCGCCCTGCCCCGTTTCTGGCTCCACCTCCCTTCGAGAAGGTTCCCGAAAAGGGGCATTCCCTCACGCTCTCCCTCCACCCCGCCCCGTGCGGGGGCCGGGGGAGTCAGTTTTTGGCTCTGGGCCAGAGAATTATTCCCCCAAAAAGAGGCCCCCACCTTTTCTCACCTTTGACCCCTGGCTCGGATCGCACCTCCCCCACACCGAGCGCCGAGAACTCCAACGGGAGAAACAGGCGGGAAAAGCCACGCGTCCTCGCAGTTCCTTCCTTGGCGCCCTTGTTTGCCGTTCGGAAGCGGACGTAGTGGCGAAGATGTGGTAGCGTAGATGGTGGAGGTGGCGTGGTTGTAGTGTGGTTGGCGCCGTGATGGTGATGGTGTGGTTGTTGAGATGCTGTTTGTTTGAAATGAAAGATAGAACAGAAAAACGACTAACTCAAAGCGTCGCAGCCCGGATGGATCACATAAATTCCCTCTGTACAACGGGTTTGGGCTAACTACACATGTGCCTATGGAGATATCTCACCTGAGGGCTCTTTATGGTGTAATGCGAATTTCCACAGCCGTAACCATATATATATATATATATATATATATATATATATATATATATATATATATATATATATATATATATATATATATATATATATATATATATATATATATATATATATATACACACATACACAAGAAGCGAATACTTCGATATCGCGCGGCTGGGGGCAGTAATATTCTCGGTTAAGAATGATGAAACAATTTTGCAGTTATAAAATTTAAATGTAGACGCGGTGAATTAGCATGCATGATGGGAAGAGTTGTGACGTTGGACAAATTTCTATTGATAGCCCTCAGATCAAAGGGATGTACGCAGCCATAAGTGTGGCAAAAGACACAGGACAGAATAGCCAATTATATAACAGCGCGATGTCACCGCATCAATAAAGGATGAAATTGGAACCTGCCATTAAGAGGGTTGTGTTAGGTGGGGTTAATTGGGGTTGTGTTGTTGCCCAAAACTTTAAACATGTGTACCAAAGCATAAAATCCTTTCCAGCAAGACTTGGTGTTTCCAATTCAGCTTGAGTGATCAAAAGCAATTGCAATAAATGATAATAAAAACAAGTTATGATGAAATAATTGATAGAGAATAATCGAGAGAGGCAGTTGTAGCCAAACGTTTTGGAGAATTGTACATATGATTGAATACCTCATGATTTTAATATCTTGAATGTTTGCCGGAGCCCCGCGTCGAGACGTGATGATCAAGGACGGTGTAATTATCCAGTGGCAAAGGGCAAATATATCGATGAATGCTGCAACGCCTTTGGGCGTTCCACCTGCAGCACTGCCAAAAGGAAGTCTTTGGTTTTTGGCATCTGAGGGACTGTGCACACATTGATGAATCGCCCTGCCTATGAAACACCAGGCTTCATAGTTGAGCTGCGATTCAAATCCTGGTGAGTGTGCACACCTGCAGGCTATCTTGCTAGAATGTCGACCCAATATGTAGGAAACGTGTGTGTGCCTTTTGCAAGTGGGTAAATGTCATAAATGCTCATGGGCAATGTGTGAAGGGACATAAGGTGAGTGGGGGAGGGTGGTGAGAGAGCACACCTACATTAGATTCAAGAGGATACAGTCTGTAAATTCTACCAATTTTCGCATGCTCTTTTATTATATATAGATATATATATATATATATATATGTATTAATTTACTTATTTAATCAAACAACAAGATATGCTCCATAATCATGGATTTGTGAGTTTATACCTACTTTAAAATGTATTTGTCATTACTTGGTGAGTGATTTCCTGATTGCTTCTTGTCCCCACCTTACCCACTCACCCATAATTCCTACAGGCCCAAAAACTCCAAGCAGGGTGACCGTGAGGAGAAGCGTGTGCTGGGCTTGGTTCTCTTGCGTGGCGAGAGTCTCGTTTCGATGACTGTTGAAGGCCCACCCCCCAAGGATGTAAGTACTAACTGATTACTTCAGCCACGTGCCATGATTTGGTTAAAATAAAATCTGAGCATTCAGTTTTGTGACAAAAGCAAAAAAAAAAACCGACTTTGGGTGCTGATTACCTATTCTCATAATTAATGCAAATAAATCGACGCATGCTTGTGCGAGCAATATTGAGGAATGGTTTGCGAGTGTACTTCACCACAAGTGTGTTCTCGATTACCGACTTGACAAAAACCTTTGCCATTTCATGGCTTTCTATTCGTTGCACTGCGTACTATCAGTTTTGGTTGTGTTTTGCAAGGCACACATTTTCAATTTGTCTCAACTTATCGAAAAAGGTGGATCCTAAAGTAGTACCAAAATGTGTATCTGGATGGAAATATTATTATACACGTCACCTGGTGTGAATTTACCAGTGAATGTTTCCCTTCCTGCTCTACTCTGCCCCTTAATACCCCTTTCCCCTCAAATTCTTCAAAGTACTTGTCTTTTTAAAAATTGTTATTATTATTATTATTATTATTCCCGCGCTTTCAAAGAAAAGCGTGAATATTGTGATTGTCTCTGCCGTCTGTCCGTCCGTCCATATATACGTACGTCCGTACGTCTGTCTGTCTTACCCTGTAACTCCTCCTACACCGTTTGAAATAGGAACTTGAAACTTTGGGACATAGTAGGTATATGTATGGGGGAGTGCACAACACTTTCGGATTTTTGATATGACCCCTAGGGGCCGGGCCAGCGGGGGTGGGGTCATGGGGGCTGATTTTTAACCTCTGCCATCGAAGATGGATGGAGGTTACTGTTTTCACCCGTCTGTTTGTTTGTTTGTTTGTGAACAGTATTACGGAAAAATTCCTGGACGGATTTCGACGAAACTTGGTGGGGGAATTAGGTATGGTCCAAGGATCATGCCGTTAGATTTTGGACTTGGTCCAAAGTCCAATATGGCCGCTATGGCGGCCATTTTGAAAAAATATTTGAATTTTTGTTTTTGCATTTCTACATGTTTTAAGTGATTTCCAACCGAAAATAAATAAATTTGTTAGAGAAAAAAAAAATTTGCAACTTTTTTTTCAAAAAAATTTCTATTTTATTTGAAAAATATTTGGATTTTTTTTTTTTTTTTTTGCATTTCAACATGTTTTCAGTGATTTCCAACCCCCCCAAAAAAATTGTTAGAGAAAAAAACCCAGAAATTTTGCGAACTTTTTTTTTCAAAAAAAATTTCGATTATTTTTTGCATTTCTACATGCGCGTTGATCTAGTTTAGTTTATTCAATCGTGGTTCAGTAGAGTCTGATCCGTTTTGACCTACAATGAATAGGATATCAGGTTCACTTAAGTAACCCAGCAGTATTGGCGGCGGAGGTTTTGCACTCTACCGAGTGCTGCCCCTCTAGTTTTAAAGTGTATTTACCATTGTCCATGGTAAATTCTTTTATAAAGAACTTACTTATGTGACCCCCATGAGTGACAGTCTCAGGTTTTACTATATTTATCTAATTGATTATGAATAATTAATATTATACACAGTTCATTCCTATGATTAAATTGATGCACAGTTCTATATTGCTGGACAGTGTTAAATTAATGTTTCATGAAATGTTGACATGCTTGCAATGACTTCTGATTTTGTAAACATAGTAAGTCTTTGGTCATAAAGCACATCAAATAGAAAAGAATAGTCAATCCATTTTTCAAGATAAAATTTCACCTGGCGTTAATGGGACAAAGCAGTGCGCGTGGGAATATGCGATGGTGTGCCATCGACAACGTAGTTCTACTTGTTATTATTATTATTCTAATAAATGAAAGTTTTTGTATCTTTCTGATTTGAAGAACTGCATTGGCCTTGAAATCTTCTAATTTATCCCCAAAAATTCATTATCTTAAGATTACCAATAATTTATTCGAGCTGAACATTCTGGGACTTTTGAAATGAAATTTTTGTGATTTCTGAGGTGAATATAATTTAATGTGTGAGGTGTATTTGGTGTTTTTGTGAAAGATCACTTTAAATTTTCTGCGTTAGAGATGTGGTGGGTAACGATTTGGTATGGATTATTGCACAAATGAGCAAATGTATTTCTTGGGTTGAACTTCTCATTGAATTGCGAAAACCCGTGAATTCGAAGTCAAAAATTGTGTTTTAGCATAACTGCAGAATGGGTCATTGTCACAGCGAAGCACCTGCTCTTTTGGTTTAGGCCGGGATTGCTCGGGTTCCAGTTCCTGGTGCAATGGGAGGCCCAGGCGTGGGTCGTGCTGCAGGAAGAGGAATCCCTGCTGGTGCTCCAGCGGCCCAGGCTCCTGCTGGCCTAGCTGGTCCAGTTCGTGGTGTTGGTGGCCCTTCAATGCAGGTCTGTCTTTGTTGAAATGCTGTAATTTGGGGAATGCTTTGAATAAAATCCCATTTACACCACCATAGCTTTTAAAGGTCAGGTGGCATGACATTCTGGTTTTCATATTAACAACACATATTGACACTATAACTCTGCCAAATCAATTTTGTGTTAACACAAACTTTAATGATGTTCACTAAGGCCTAAGTCACATTTGCCACGGCGGCCGTGGGGTCTTCAAAATCTACGGCCACTTGCAATTATACCGTGGCCGCAGTATTTCCACGGTCACACAGTGTAGCAGTCACATATGTTTTTATTTTTCGGGGAGCCGCACGGCGTATTTAGGCCTAAGTCACATTTGCCACGGCGGCCGTGGGGTCTCCAAAATCTATGGCCACTAGCAATTATACGGCGGCTGCTGTATTTCCACGGTCACACAAGGTAGCAGTCACATATGTTTTTATTTTTCGAGTAGCCGCACGGCATATTTATAAATTGTGGAGACCGAAAACGTGGGGTTGCCGTACGGTCTTTGATTTGATGTTGCACGGTGAACGTAGGGCGTTCCTGCGGCGGCCATAGAATTTTCAAGGCAGACGCAAGGCGACCGCAAGGGGGCCCTAAGGCGAACGTGCGGCTAGACGGATGGTAACGAGTGGGTTTTTTTTTTTTAACCAGTTTTTTTGGTTTCGGCTTGTCGAATTGCTACGGTGAACGTAGAAATGAAAAAAGTTATAACTCCATGTTATAATTCCACGGCGACCTTACGACCTGTAAAATATAGCCAAACGGCGTAGGGCCACCCTGAGGCCACCGCAGAAACTCTGCGGCCGCCACACGTTTCTGTCAATTCAGAGGGCGTATGGCCGCCGTATCCTCGCCGTAGAGCAAATGTGACTTAGGCCTTAGGTCTTAGAAATTGTGGAGACCGAAAACGTGGGGTTGTCGCACGGTGACCTTAAGGGGGCCCTACGGCTGTCATATAATTTTCAAGGCAGATGCAAGGTAGCCTCAAGGTGCCTGCAAGGGGACTGCAGGGGGGCCCTAAGGCGAACATGCGGCCAGACGGACGGAAGTGAGTGGGTTAATTATTTTTTAATTTTTTTATTTTTACCAGTTTTTTTGTTTTGGATTGTCGAATTGCTGCAGCGAACATAGAAATGAAAAAAGTTATAACTCCGCGTTGTAATTCCACGACGACCTTACGGCCTGTAAAAGATAGCCAAACGGCGTATGGCCACCCTGAGGCCACCGCAGAAACTCTGCGGCCGCCGCACGTTTCTGTAAATTCAGACGGTGTACGGCCGCCGTATCCTCACCATAGAGCAAATGTGACTTAGGCCTAACCAACAGAAATTTCTTCCATCAATAGTCGGATTTGACTCTATTCTCGGGTGATTAAAACAACCATGTGAAATTTACCAGCAAAGCAAACTTGCACAACCTTTTCCCAAGCAAATTTTAAAAAGACAAGCATTCACAATTTCCTGTATTTAAAGTTTCACTCTTTGTAATCAGGTTTAAAAATACTGAATTTGCTTTGCTTTCAATGGTTCAGAGGCAGATAGCTCTACCAAATGTCTAACTCTCATTGATGTAAGGATGTAAGGGTTGTTTACTCTCAATAAACTGTATTACTGTGATGTAACACATACAAGTTGTATTCAGTTACTTGTCAGTAAAGCGACAGGTTCGATGCTGGTTTTATCCCCACACTTAAAAAATAAATAAATAAATAAACCAAAATTGGGGGTGGGGGTATTGCAGTCTGTCAGTCTGTCACGCTATCTCCTCAACGGTTGAGCAGAATTCCACCAACCTTGGTAGTTATGATCACCATATGGCAAGAAGGTGCGAGAGCAGTATCATTTTTGGCTTCACCTCCTGGGGCCCGAGTGTGGGGTCAAAAGGTCAAATGGCATTAAATTGTGTGCACATTTTAAAATGAAACTTTGTATGTGCAATCAACGTTGGGGGACACATGAGATGTGTAACTTTTGGGGGGATTTTACCCCCCTGTTCATGCACCAGGGGATGGGGACTGAATCACAGGTGTCAAAATTATTTTTAACTCAAAATTTTATGTTGGGTCATTTCTTGTGGATCATTTTGCCATCTTTCAACTTTACTTTAGGTGGGATGCATGGGGATTTGCAATGGTGTGCCATCGACTTAGCTGTAGTTGTTGTTACTATTATTATTTCTTTCCAGCAAGACTCAGTGCTTCAAATGCAAGTTGTGTAATCAACTTCAGCTTCATCTTCAATTAACTTTAACTTTTTTAACAATGACATCTCAATATGGTTTTTGATTAGGTTGGCACAACGTTTAAGCAATTACTCCACGTTACCAGATCTGCTCAATGATGAATGTTGCATGTATTATCTTAACAATCTTGCAGAACTCGACAGACTGAGAGCATGGCACTTGTCACATTCCGCTCTTCCACGTGACCTCAATGGTTTGCAGTGGTTTGATGTGCTTCACCACGTGCGTGTGCAGGTGATGACGCCACAAGGTCGCGGCGTACCGGCGCCCACCATCTCGGGTGCGCCTCAGCAATACCAACCTCCAGTTGGCCGTGGTATTCCGGGTCCTACCCCAATGCCAATGGGTCGTGCAGGACCTCCACCAGGTAGGTCTGCCATTGATTTTACTTCCTCTGCAAGTGTCACTTATAGTCGTTCTTAGGCTGTTTGAGTAGTGAATTGTGTTTGTGTTTTTTTTTTTTTCATATTTCTTCTATTTAATAATGTATGTACTTCCTCTTTTACTGTGAGTGGAGGTTTCGTTTTCTTCATCAACCTTGTTGCGTGTGATTGTTATTTTTGTATTGTGAAGGATGTTATTTTTTTATTAGTCACTGATGGGAGGAATAGTGTGCACCTTACTCGACATACATTTAATATACCTTTTTTGCTGGCATTGATTGTTCATTTGGTGCTCATCAGTTATATTCTTGATGTTGACTCTTTTATGAACCCATTTTTGGCAAAATAGAAAATTTTGGCAGGGGGTGGTAGTAAGGGGAGTAAGGATTTTGTTTTCTTGTATTCCACTGTTATTGGCGTTTCCTGCTTTAGAGTTTGCTAGCTAACATTTTGATCGGTGTCCTTGATGGTAATATCAGGGTTCACGCAGTCCTTGAAACTCCATGAAATTCCTGGAAAAAAAAAAATGAAAACGCATTTTCCAGTACTGGCTTCTAAGAATATGGACAAAGTTGGACATGTCTGAAAAGTCAACATATGTGGAACCCACACTGTGTGGACACCCTACCCCCCCCCACTTGTTAATTTAATGGATTGTGTTACCAATTTTAACCTTCCCAAGGATTTTCCAATTAAGCAGTGTGCCAAAATGGTTTCTCAGCCCCACAGGTGGAGCCCACCCATGTGGTTAATCCCGATCCCCTGTCAATGGATTGATCGCGTGCTGTTAATTCAGCTGCTAAGTTATTCCTGAGTTGATCCACTCCAATGTTCTTCTCTTCTACCTGCTCCTAATTATGTGTTGATGGCCTCTGGTGTTTATCCATTTGGACCAAAAATATTTGAACACCTCCTGGGACTTTACGCAATTTCGCCTTTACACATATAATTGTAAATCAGTGGTACAGGTGGTAACTGAGATGTGCAGTGAGTACAGCACTGTACTGTACTTATCTCCACGCAAACACTGTGTTCCATGGAATCATCAATGGTTGGATTTACAATGTTATGCATTCGTGCCGTGTGCAGACGCCATCTTCGAGGTAACATTCTCCCGGATTTGAGCTGCAACTTCAGAGTTGCTACAACAAGCCTGTGGTCAGTTTTGAGGAACTGAGCACTCCAGTAGATTCTGCAGTTCTGGATCATCCTCCAGCGTCAATCAACGAACACATGGTCAATCTCTTTTGCCACACCACCAGTGTTGGAATACCAAGTCCAGCAATGAGCCTGTGGGCGCTGAAATCATGAACTAGCTAGCCACCTTCAGTCCGTGACTTCTTGCAAAGTCAAGGAACTTAGTCCTATTCTGGTTCATGGTTTCAGACCCATTGGGATGTACACATGTCTCATAACCATCCCTATCAGTTCCATTCGATGCATTGAAATCCCCCAAGACCAGAAGAGTATCTTGCCTGGGGCACTAATCAAGCAGACTCGAATGTGGCATAGAATGCGTCCTTCACGGTGAGATCACTCGCCTCAGTCGGAGCATATACAGAGACCAGGGAAATGACACCCAAGGAGTGACGAATCCTTCGTCTCCTAATAAGCTCGTTGACCGGTGTTGCTTCAATTATCATTGGGGTCAGCTTATTGGACACAGCTGCAGCAACTCCTTGGGCATGGTAACCATCAGTGACCACACCAATCGTAGGTGTAACCACCTGCCATAATCTCACCGCAATCCGGTCTCCGAACCTCAGAGGGCTGCAATAACAATGTCAAACGCTTGAGCACACGTGATCATCCTTTCTTAAGGATAGGACATTCCAGGCACCCACCCGAAGGGACCGCCTCAAGTTAACCCAAGGAGACCGCCGTCTGATGGACGACACCTCGGCACCATACTGACACACACTACTGCAATCGAACCTGGGAAGGTCACCTCGTGTTTTTCCTTCTATTATCAAATAGTGGGGGTACCGAAGGCTTTTCCCCAATCCTGGCATGTGATGAGCTGCCCTGCGAAGGACATTTGCATAGGAGGTATTCCCACAGTGTGGGTTTTCAGTTTTCTTTGTGTTTTGTGAGGTGATGGGCTTTATGGTGTCCGGAGTGAAACTCCTGCCACCAACATCCTGAAAAAGTACCAAAACTACAGAAAGATATCTGCAGACACAGTTGGGCACTAGAAATGGACGGCCATTGGCTCCTCTGCCCTTTGACAGGTTTTGTTTTTAATCCTGCTGGGTGTCCATATTATTCACTCTCCTCACCAGAAAACCTGGTCGGGGAGACAGTTTAGTCCCTGACAGCCTGACCAAGCACGTATGTCAAACCAGGTGACACTTTATGACCCATGAATAACGGGGTCCGACAGTATATTTAATGGTGAAAAGGTGAAATATCAAAAAATACAATTACGGGTACATCTTTAAACATTTGTAAATGAAACTTTATACTGTCGACCTGCTATTCGTAGGGGGTACTTTCCTGAAAATGCCACGAATGTGGGGGATTGATTGATTGATTGTTTTTTTTTTTGTTTATTCATTTATTAATTCATTCATTTATTTATTTATTTATTTGTTCATTTATTCATTCTTGAGAGAGAGCAATGACACTCCAAAATCAGGACACAGCATCAAGGAAACAGCAGGAGAAAGGGGAAACACGAGCAGTGGGGCAGAGGGACAAAGTAGACAGACAGACAAACGAAGAAAGCAGATTACGATGAGGGGTAAGTGAGCACACAGAGTGGACAATATGGATACATCAGAAATTGTGTTTGACCAGTTTGTGATTTTTGTCAAGGTCTGAGGAGAGGGAAGAGGCTGCTGCTGCTTGTCTGTCAGATGGATGAGAGATGTCATGGCAGAGAGTGTAGTCATCAGCAAAGTGAGGAAGAGGATTTTTCCAGAGCGTTAGTGAGATCATTGATGAGAATTAGGAATAATATGGGACTGAGAACACTGCTTTGGGGTACTCCAGCCTTGACAGGGAGAGATGAAAGGGTTCTGTTGAGAGCCACATGTCGTTCATGAGAGTTCAGGAAGTCAGTAATCCAAGAGTGGAGTTTGCCTTGGATTCCATAGACAGACAGTTTGGAGAGCAAGGCAGGATGCCAGACTGTCTCAAAAGCTTGAGATATGTCCAGAGAGACAGCCCTGATCTCATGTTTGATATTGAGGGCCTCCACCATTGTTTGGAGAGTCGAAGCGGAAAATCCAAGGTGGAGTGACCAGGTCGGAATCTGAACTGATGATCTGAGATGAGGCTGTTGGAGAAAAGGAATGATTTTGTGTCAGCTGTGATTATGGATTCCATGACCTTGCTGATGATTGGAATTACAGGAAGCGAATTGGTCTGTCGTTAAGGGGATCTGTTTTTTCACCTTTTTAAGTAATGCTATGATGTTGACTGATTTCCACTTACCCAGGTGGGTATAGGAGAACAGTGCTTAAGTGTTTAAAAAAAACAACAAAAAAAAAACATTTTTAAATACATTTATTAAAAACCCCACGAATGAGGCACGAATGTCGAACCAGGTCACACTTTATGACCCGTGAATTGTGGGGTCCGACAGTATATGAAATCAACATTGGGGGACACATGAAATATGTAACGATTCTTTGGATTTGATCCTCAGTTCATCCTCCAGGGGTTGGGGACTTGGGATCACGTTCGTCAAAATGGGAATCATTTATTTATTTATTTTAAAACTCAAAATCTGATATTGGGTTATTCCTGGTGGAACTTTCAACTTTGCTTGAGGTGGGAAGTGTCGGGATTTGTGATGACACACCATCGACCACACTTCAGTTTGTCTGTCGGTGTCGATGTATTCCTGAAATATTCATTGGAATAGGGAAAAACAGAAAACTATGAAGGTTTGATTCTTATTCTTGTGGTTTATTCCAATGTCACTTGTCACATAATACATTTGTATGAAAAGTCCTGGAAATTTTTTTTTTTAATATCTAGGAAATTTGCTTTTCCATGGTTGTGTGAACCATAAATAGACTAATTTGTGGGTGATCCATTTGCAGGAATGATGGGTCCTCCAATGGGCATGCGGCCACCCATGGGCCCCCCGATGGGCATGCATCCTGGGCAGAGGGGCCCGATGGGTATGATGCCTCCTGGGATGCGTCCGCCTCCCCCAGGAATGAGAGGTGCGTATTGTGTGAAGCCGAAATAATCAGTTTGGCCGATGGAGAAACATTTTGGTGCAAAAAAATTGAAAAAGAACCTTTGGGGCTTTGCCCCTTCTGTTCATAATTTTTTTACCAACAGTTATAATAATGGGGAATGAATACATGTTTTGTTCTGGGTAACCCTTTATAATCTCGTGGGCTTTTCTACTACTTGCAATCCCGGTGCATTTTTAAACGTCAGTGCATGCTTTGCACCATTTTTTCTTCCAGATCTAATGTTCCACATTTCAATATAGGGAAAAGTACACTTGCATTCTGATTCAGTTCCTGCTTTTTGGTTCATTTTGTTTCCCCGTCCACCCTGCTGATCGAAAACTCAAATCGAGCTCGCCTTTCCACATTGATAACGCGTTTACATCTTGATTTGATGATGCTTTTTCGAGTATTGACCCAATCGAATGCACTTACTCTGAGAATGGAATGATCCAAGAAAAACTTGGTAGGTTGTTGAGTAACGATGCTTGACCTGAAAGGGGCCCGGTGGTGCTGTTTCGGAACAACTCGCCTTTAATTGGCTAAACAATGTCTGCAATCGGTGACACTCGGTTTCTCAGCTGAAGCAGACAGCCTCTTAACATCCGTCGGATCACAGATTTTATGATGTGTGCATCGGTAGAGGGATGACGGAGAGAAGGCATGTGTTGACGTTTCCCGTTTCGATTCGTGCGTGCAAGTTGGAGCGATCCATGCATGCCGACTTGGTTCTGTTAAAGCCGAGCATTCGGTTGCGTTGTACACATTGCCTCAATTTTGTGGTTTCTCAATTTAAAACATTCTGAGAAAAGGGCTGGGCAAGTAAGTGCCTGTGCTTTAAAGGGCTTGATGCAATTAGTCAGGGAGCATATGTTTTGGAAGTTGTGGACACCTCGTACTGTATTTGGTTTCTTGATGGTTTTTTTTTTTACAAATTTCAGACCTTCCTGAACATTATTCCAGAGAGCAACCTTCCGAGATCAATGTACCTTACTGAAATTGCGTTTATATTTAAAGAGCCGATTCAGCATTTCTTTTTTTGTTGTTTGTTTGTTCGCTTGTTTAAAAAAAAACATTTTTTTAATCTATATATGCAATTTCCCCATACATTCAACAAAAATAATGTTACCAATCAAAATTTGCTATCAAAATGACCAGAATGATGAGGCACATTGCATAAAATAAACGAAAGGTAGATATATGATATTTTATTCAAATAAGAGACACGATTATGAAAAAAATTGAGAAAATCTCTGGGTTTAGCCATATGCCTGGTGTTTGCTTAATGGTTAGGATGGTGGGCTTGTGATCCTCGGGAGCCGAGTTCAAATCCCGCTCAGCTGTTGAATTAACACCAGGTGGGGTTAACTCGGCCTGTCATCCTTCTGAGGTCGGCAAAATGAGTGCCAGCTTGCTGGTCTACTGTGTCGGAGTGGCGATCCGTCCAGGATTGTGCCTAATAGCCAAGGAGAGTGCTTAGGCAGCACCAACGCTTTGCATAGAGTATGGTCCCAATGGATGGATGGTTTAGCCATGAGCATCAAATAAAAATTACCTTATCGACATCGATACTCGCTCTATCATTGTTCCTTACATCAAAATCATCCCCATTCAACCCTCCATCATACCACATTTACACGTTTTCGATAAGATCCAATATTCACACAAGTTTTAATAAGAATTCAACCTTACTCCCTTATTTTTGGTGTTCTCCTCCACTAAGTCTTCTGCAGTTTCGGGCTCTCGACAAACATAGCTTGCTGTGTCAGCCAGGTTCCAGGTATGCATACATGCAAGCCTTAGTGTCCATTGCCTGTATGCAGTCTTTTCAGGTGGCACCACTCCTTTCTTTTAAGTCTGCAGCCAGCCGGAGAGGTGGAAATGATCGATGGATGCTGCAGTCTGCCTTCGGGTTGCCTCCTTTTCCACTCTGAGAAGATCCACTGTTGTATGTTTTCTGAGCTGTCAGCCTCTGTAAGACTGGGCTGCCCTGCTGAAAGGTTTCCGACTCTTGAGTCATTGAGTTTATAGTGGTTCGTGCATCTTGTAGAGGAGATGAACTTCAGTCAAAATCTTCAAGTGCAGCATGTCTGGTTTCTGCTTCTCGCTTTAGGTGTTGAGTCGCGATGCCAGCGAGGAGAGGTGGGTGTCAGTCTGAGACGGCCATTGACTCTCCGGGCAGAATTTAGCGAGACATCCACTTTCCTTGTGTGCATGCTTCGACCCTAAGTAGCAACACCATGCTCTGCTGGAGCATGCACCGATGCCTGTGTGGTAGAGCGTAGGGTTATGAAATCTGCTCCCCAGTCATGGCCTGCTAGTTTCCTTAGCAGGTTGACCCTTGCTGCTGTTTTTCCAGATACATCCTCAGCATGGTTGCAGAAAGTAAGAACCCTGTCCAACTCGCTACCAAGGGAGGTCGGTGTGTTGGTGAAAGGAATTGGAGTACCATTCAATCAAATTTTGTCATTTATTGGCGTCCTTTTTGCTCAGGTTAAAAGCTGAGCAGGTGGTCTTCTGCACATTAAGCCAGAGTCCCCATTGATGGTAATAGTTGTGTATTGTGTGAATATCACACTACAATGCCTGCTCTACACCTTGAAAAACTGTCCTCATTGTCCCTGAGTCATTAAGAACGAGCTACCAAATGTTCAGCAAATTAGGAAGAATGAGGTAGACACACATTTGAAGCAAAACTTAAAGAAAGTGGAAAAAAAAAGGTAAAGCTTCACACATTTGAATAAATGCATTCCAAGCAAAAGCATCAGAGCAAACCTCAAAAACAGGAGCAGTTGATCAATGAGGTCACCATTCTCAAGCGCATTCTTCAATTCAAGGCTTTCGGAATGGATGTAACAAAACTTGGAGAAGATGAGAGGGGAATGTGAATGCTCGAAAGTTCCGCCATTTTTTGAGTGAGGTGGACGGACGCGTCACGGAAACAAATCAACATGGCTTGCGGCCTTGTTGAAAGAATCGATTCTGGAAGTAATGGATATTTAGCCAGAATCTGACAAGTATTGTCTTGATTGTGGACGCAATGTGTTTCATCCAACAACATTAGTTTCTTGAAGGCAAAATATTCAATCAGTACCAAGCCAGACTTCTGCACAAGCTCATGTGTGCACTGCCAGCCGACTGCATCAGTGTCCATTTCCCCCAGGGATAGGTATGACCATGTGGAATCTACAAAAGGATTAGAGCGACAACGGAGTGCCCACAAACCTCAAAAAGAGTACGAGATCAGTGGGCCAATCAAGACGCCGCCCTTCAAGACTTGCAAAAACAAGTAAAAATTCCAAGATTTCCTGTGCTGTCGTTGTGTGAGAAGGCAGAGAGCCAGAAAGTCATCACGACAGGTTTATAGCTCTCTGGTGAATTTGTGGATGAGAAGAAAAGCATGTGTTTCACATCAACTGGCATCATAGATGTTCCCGGTCTCGCAACAAGCCAGTCATATTCATTGCACAACAATTTGGTGCTAAATGTGTTGTGGTCTCTGGCAATACACTGACAAATCATGTCGAGTTGTGGATAAAAGTCTCTTCATCAGTGGGTGCCTGTTCATGAGCTGGCAACGCTTCTGGGCCTGAGCGACTGCAACCTCCAGCCTTTCTTTTATGCCTTCTCTGGAAAAGATGACAAACTTCATCTATGGCATTGGCAAGACAAAGGTCCTGACGTTATGTCACCAAATAGATTGTGAAGTTCTTGCAAGATATGGAGAAAGCAACAACTTGTAGTTGACAGATGAAATCATCAGAGCAGCTCGGAACCTGTTGGTGGCATTATATGGTGGAACAACATTCTCTCCATTAGCAACACTTTATGCCCATCTGTTCATCACTGGTGGAGACTCGAAGGACTTTAGATGTTTGCCGCCAACAGAAGATGCATTCAAGCAGTATCTGTTGAGATGTCTCTTTGCTATGCTGGTTCAGAAAACAGCACACGTCGCCATTCCATGTTGCCTCCAGCCACATCATTCACTTGGAAGATGGGAGCATATTTGCTGCCATTTCTGGAGCTCACACAGTCGCACGCTGCAAATATGTGATAAGCAATTGCAATCGCAACTGTTCTTGCCAGAAATATGAAGTGCCATGTTGTGTGGCTTGCAAATGTGAGCGAGCACTGAATCTTGCAACACTCGCTGAAACTGATGGTTCAGAGGACATTGACACCGATTATTGACTAAATCATACAATGACTGAATGATAATATATATATATATATATATATAGCCTTCTGACATGCATCTTGTTGAAAATTGATTGACATTCAACATTCTGACATTGTGCCCAAAATAAGGGGTAAGGTTGAATTCTTATTAATACTTGCGTGAATATTGGATGTCATCGGAAACCTGTGTATGTGGTGTGGAGGGTTGAATGGGAATGATTTTGATGGATGGAACAATGATATTGAGCGTTGGTACAGATAAGGTCATTTTTATATGGTGCTAATGGCTAAACCCAAAAATATGTTTTCAAATTTTTCATTATCGTGTCTCTCATTCGAATAAAATATCATATGTCTACCATTTGTTTCTTTTATGCAATGTGCCTCATCATTTTGGTAATTTTGATTGGTGGCATTATTTTTGTTGACTGTATGGGGAAATTGCATATAATTACTGAATTGACTCTCGGAAACCCCGTGGTATAAATGTAAACTCAATTTTCAGTGAGGTACACCTATCTCAGAAGGTTGCCCTCTGGAATATTATTCAGTAAGGTCTGAAATTTGAAATTTGAAAAAAAAACATTGGGCAACTAAATATTGCATGAGGTGTCCACCAAAACCCCGGTGTTTCCTAACTGAATCGACATCAATGCATGACACAAGATACATCTGGTAGGAACGAGTGGACATGCCAGAGTTTTGCTTTTGCAACACCAAATGTTATGTTAACCGTTATAGAGGGTCACTTGCTTGGTGTTTGTTTTCATACCTGCTTGATGATGATTTATTTGCATGTATTATCTGAACAATCATGTGGAGCTTCTTTTTTTCTGAGAGCATGGTATTGTTTGACTTAACTGCTATTCCATTATCATATGCTTTAGTTAGTTCCTGCATTTGTGGGAAGCATCTCGACCTGCTCTTCTGCTTTACTGTCCGGTTTTACATTGTCTGCCTTTCTTTACAGGACCACCACCTCCTGGCATGAGGCCACCACCAAGGCCTTAGAGCTGATTTGGAGGTTATCCAGATGTGCAGGTCATCTTGCATCAATTTCATTACTCTGATGTGAGACCTTGGGTGTTGCATTACTTTTGTTTCATCTGAAACGTGAAGTGCTTTGTGCTTTATGTGGGATATACAGTATGTGATGCTCCATTTCCTCCTTTGGTACCAGCCGAGCAGGAAACATATTTTGTAAAGTATTTTCAATGTTTTTGGAGCAGAATAAAAACATTTTTTGTCATATTTTATTCTTGAGATTATCTCAATCTGAAGTAGACTTGGTAGCCTTTTTAAAATGGTGACTTGTTTAAACTAAGTATTTGCATTTCGTGACAGCAAAGGTTGATTTGTGGAGGATGGTGTAGCATCTTGCAATTAGCACCAATACCAATTGCTATGCAGAGCTTTTCCCAAATTGTCAGACTGCATCTGATTGGTCTACATTTTGAATCAGGTCTTAACATCAATAACCCAAAAAAGCATCATGCTTTTAAAAATTTACAGATGAGACTATCAATTTTTAAAATTAACACTTTATATTTAACGTGCACAATTATTCCCATGCTGGGGGTAGGTCTCACGAACCGGCTGGCCAGGTCTGACATTCGATTAAGGTTAGGAATTTGGAATTTTGACAGTGCTGGTGATAGCTCACCTTTTCTTTGAAGGACACCAACTAATGCCAGTCGATAGGACGACCAGTTCAACATCCATCCAAGACCAACTTCAATATTACATTGAGCTAAAGCTGTATAACTTGTGCAAACTATTATTGTGAATTAATGATGGGGGTAGTGAATTGATATGGGATTCAAACCTTGGTTCTGAGCCATCATTTTAGATGCTGATATACCCTTCGACCATTTTGGGGTCATTTGATAGTTTTCATAAAGATAGGACAGTAGATGTGGGACTGATCGAGTACATCGGGGGGGGGGGGTTCTAGATGGTTCTTTCAGAGTGTGAGATTTGTCAGGATTGAAAGACATGTTCCATGTGTTGGGCCAGTTTGTGATTTTAAAAAACAATCTATTAAGAGCTCTGTGGCCACAAAGGTGACACTGCACCCGATGGGAATACCAACCTCTGGGAATCTTGGGGTTGCCAGGTGTTGATGTATGAATGGATTGTGAACCTCATGAAGAACTGATAATATATGTTGGTTTCCAACCTTCTCTGAATGAAACATCCTCAATGAAAATGGGAAAGAACCATGGGCATTGGTCAGATCATGCCATACCAGATGGTCTTTTCTCCCTTCATCTTGAATAGTAATCCATAACCATGGCAGCATGCTTCAGGTAACCTGGCACTCCTGCTTTCTGCACAGAACAATTTTACAGCATTATAATCATCTTTTTTTGACAATGCCAAATACTTTTTACCTCCACATTCAAATGATGATGATGGACCCAAACTGCTTGAAGCTTTGAGAATATAAATTACATCTGCTACACCAACTCCTTTGCATCAATGAAGTTCTCCCATGCATCAATGTTAAATTTGCCAATTGTTTATTTGAAATGAACTTAAAATAGTTGCATGCATGAAAGGAAGTAGGGGAGGGGTGCATGGAAGCAGTTACTTATCAAGTAATTTTATTATTTAAAATACAGCATTAAAAATGAATTCTCATTAGAACATAACTTGGTGCTTTGGGGAACAAGATTTATGAACTGCAAATCAAACAATGTACTTGTGCAAAATCCCAAACATTAATGTTGGTATTATCCATATAGACGAATATAGCTCTGAGTCCTTAACATGGCATAACATTCAATCTGTAGCCTCAAAGTGTCCAAGCACAGTGCAGTGCAGGTAAGAAAACTCATGCAGTTAATTTGCCAACAGCAGCAGAGGGATATGTGCAGAATGCCTGGCTTAGGAACGCAACAAGACATTTCAAACTGATGTGCATCCTTGAGGTTGCCACGTGCGTAGGCCCAATAGGGCCTGGTTGAGTTTCTCGAGCCACATGTCACGCTCAAACCGTGAGTCTGCGGACAGCCAGTTCCTGTGGGGGCAGAGGGTGTGGTTTTTGTTCCGTCAAAAGAAAAGAATTTAAAAGGATTCCTCAAGTATTTAAATTGAAGAATCATGAAATCCTCCAATCGCCCAAGATCAGCCTCACATCCCACTCAATTTGGTCTATGAATTGCATTTGGGATAACAATCCCATGGCATGAAAGGTGAAACATTTCAATTTTTGTTGATTAAAAGACATCCTCTACTTCCCAGATATAGTCAATAGCTTCTAATCAATCTAAAGGATGGTTACTCAGATGTACCTGGAGATGCAAACCTGTCCTTTAATGTGCATGATGAGCGTTTCGCAGTCGTCACGAAGACGAGGCCTGGCCGTGAGGAGCTCCAATGTGTTGGGTCGGGCACAGAACTCTCGCTCCGCAAGGCTTATCCTCTCACTCACGCAGTTTGCCAGGTTCAACCGCCCGATCGGATCCTGCGAACATGAGGGGGCAATGTGGTAACGTGTGATCCATGTACCAACACAAAATAGCTTTTGAGTAACTACCCACAAACGTTTTCCAAGGTGTTTAATTCAGAGATGCCAGAAAATTTTATAGTTTGTGTCGTATTAGAAATTGACTCCATAGCATGGGAGACGATGTCATGCTTGCCAATCTACACTTGGTCACTTCAGGAGCAAGAGACTGGTTTTCATCCATAATTCCACCCAAAGATGTCAATATGAGCCAGCTGGGCATGGAATTTCAAAAAAAGCAGCATGAGAGAATGTTTGATGTTGCTCACAAGAGTTAATTATTTTATTTGAGCAAAGAACAACCACCACCACCCCTTTCAACAATGACTTCTCAAACAATACCAGCTGGTGTGAAATCCCACACTATTTTTAGGGGTTTTCTTTTTTTGTTTGTTTTGATTTTGCTTCATCTTTTACTCCAACAATGATTTATCAATGAATGAAGAAAAAAAAAAAAAAACTAGTTGTTCACAAAACTGTCAGACCACAAAGTGTTAATTCTTCTCCAACACTCAATGCATTTTCCAAAGTCATGAATATTAATGAGCCATTTTGTGCATATTTGAACTACTTTGTTGAAAAATGACATTCCTAATATTGAAAAATGTCAAAAAATATTGACACTTTAAAAACAACTGACAATGATTAATAATTATCAGGACTGGCTAATAGCACATTACATTTTGTTACATTTCACGACTCCTTCATAAACTTGAACACCTGACGCGTTGTGATAGAAGCACTCGGTGTTTGTCCAGAGCTTTGCAGCCACGATTAGCGTTCTTGGTAATCCACAACATATCCTTCGCTTTACACCAGTCACAAACATTTCTCGCCAACCCATTATTTCCTGTGCGCAGCCATATTCCCACCATTTTCCTCAGCGAACTTAACTTCCAATTTAAAAGCTGCCGTGTACAACTTGGGTGACTTTACGGGCTGTTGAATTAATACCAGGGGGGTTGACTCTGCATGTCATCCTTCCGAGGTCAGCAAAATGAGTGCCAGCATACTGGTATACTGTGTCAGAGTGGCGACCCATCCAGGATTGTGCCCAATAGCCAAGGAAACTGCTTTGGCAGCTCCAACGCTCTGCACAGAGTATGGTCCTGATGGATGGATATATATACGATTAGGATTGAAAAGGGATGGATCGAATGTAATTGTTGAGTTTGTGCTTGTTATTGATTGGATCATTTTGCATGTGTCGGTGAGCAGATAGACGTTAAATTGCTCATCCAATTGGCAAACGTTCCAGGCAATGATTTCTGTCGTGTTTTAAATTTACACAATTTATTCAAGAAAATATCACACTGCAATTTTCATTTATGCAATTCAATGGCAAACCATAGATGAGTTGATTCTGGGTTCAAGTCACAGCCTGGACTTGGGGTTAAAAAAAAAAAGTATGCCAAAGAAAGCGGTAAATGTGCGGTGAAGGTTTCCCCGCAACTTTCTGGGGATTTTTTTCTTCTTCTTTGCAAGTACTTGTCATTTGTAAAACAAGTTTTTACAGTCAGGAACTTTTTCCCCACAATGACAATTTTGGCGAAGCGAGGTCATTTATTTCCCGATACGTGAAACACCATGCAATCCATGCCTACACAAGACTTTTTGGAATGCCAGCCACTATGTTGAATAATTATACATGGGTAGTCACTCCGATGTTGAAAGATTCAAGCGGTTGTAGAGAAAACATGAAAAAGTGAGGGCCTCGGTTGATGTTCCACAACATGGTCAAGGATGGTTGTGGACTCCTATTACTAGTTTATGTTTATCGTGTCAGATTTGGGTGTGTTCTTGTTGCTCAAATGTAAGATCAAGATACGTGTATTCAAACGTGATGTTTCGCACTTCTCCCTCAAAGTCCATGTCTCCATGCCTGCAGTCACTACAGTGTGGTGCCCCCTTCAGGCAGCTGTTTAGCACAACCAGCGCCAGGGTGAGCTCAAAGATAAAACTACCGTCTGCGAAGGATAATAAACCGAAAGACATTCAAAACCTTCCAGTCGCCGTCGGTGACATCAAAAGAGCATTTCGTACGAAAAACCAAATTATTTTTATTTGATTTAAGAGCTTTTGAGATATCTTCACAATCACCTTTCTTTTCTCGTCATCAGGATACGTCCAGTAGGATATGCAGTTCCCAGAAAGTACACACCAACGTCGGTGCCATGCTCCAAAGCCACTAACATCATCAAACATGGTCTGAGGGTGAACAGGTGAAGAAGTGCTCAACACAAGAGGTTCAGGCCAGGCAGCATCAAGACATGCGTCTAAGGTCACCCCGAGTATGAAGAGACTCACAAGAAAGCCATGCTCCTCCACAGCGGTGTTAATACGGCACTGAAACTTGAGGTACACATAACCCTCTAACGGTGACAGGAATGGAACCTAAAAACACAAACATGGTCACCATTCAAACATGCAGAATGAAAAGATAAAGCACAGATTACCACAGCAAGAAACCAATGCGAACCTTTGATTAAAATAAGCCGGTTTCCCAAACACTTCCCGAAAAGCGACACGGCCTCAAAACTCAAGGCCCACTTGAAAAGAGATACGATTGAAACAAAAGCAGCATTTCAATACCGTGACACAAGGCTGAATCTGCGATGAATCAAATACATGAATCGATATTGTTTTCTACAGAAAATGCACAAGAGCAGGATAACGTTGCTGTGAGATGGCCACAATCAAGAACCACATTTACACTTTTAACCCACATGCTGAGTTGGAGTACAATTTCCACACACTCAATTTTCAAGTGACAGTTCCCCTATGTCGAAAACAATTCCTCATTCCTTTCACTTTTTATGAGACAAGCATCACCGGCAAGGTTGCTGCCCCTCCCAGGTCGCTCATAACAAATAAACACGATCGGCCACGATATTGGTTTGAGTACACCAGCATGCGGCATCAATGTACAACAGCCACCCAGTGAACAAGAGGCAACATATCTGTACGCTGACGTTGGAGAAGCATCCATCCAAACATGTGCCTCAAACCTTACAAACCAGCGTGCCAGAAATTAATTCAGAGCTCTCGAGGCCAACCTGCTCAAGCTGGAACTTGACCTTGCCAACCGACGCCAATGTGAGCTTCGCCGAGCCAACAAGATTGAAACCGCTGTGCCTCGACAGATTCGAACCAGACCCTGGTGCTGCAGGTATACGCGGACCATTATTCAAAATGTCATCCAATGGTTACGTTGTACTTCAAAAATAGTTCAAGACAAGTGGCTCCACACACAAATTGTGACTCACCTGGTGATGGGAGGCTGCTGCTACTGATTTTCTATAAAATACAAACAAAATAAAAGGTGTACAAATTGCAACCAAAACTCGAAAGCATCAAAATGCAAAGCTCGTCCGTGTCCACTTTGTACTCAAAATAAACTTGCCAAGACAGTTAAAAAAAAATTAAGATAAATTTTAATTGAACATTTTATTATCTTGCTTTTTACATGTTCTCATAATAAAGGTTTAAGATTTGATGACAAAAGCTCAATTGGTAAAAAACGGTATGGCCTTGATAGACACACTGAAGCTCAATGGCAAATAAACACAGAAGCAATAGGAAAAAAAATTAAAAATTGGCCGTCTCACGCTTGACCCGCTGCGGTGGTAATAAGGGTTATTTAGAGTCACTATGGCTTTGTCCTTTAATATTTTGACCCAATTATTAATTACTTTTTTCATTCTCATAAAGGTTTGTTAAAAATTTGATGACAGAAGTTCAAATGGTTTAAAAAAAAAAAAAAAAAAAAGGAAAGAAGTGATGTGACAGACGAGCGTTTGTAAAAGCTCATCTCCCACTGTGCAGGGGGATGGGAGATGGGGGGGGTAAGCCAATAAATAAATGAGAAAAACTTAAGCACATTAATTCAATTATCAGAAGCTTACTGTGATTGAAGACAACAACTTCTTGGGCGTTATGGTCTGCAGGAAAATAGGTTTTCAAAAACAAAAGAAGAAAAGGTTACAAGAATGACAAAATCCTACTTTTGATCAAATAATACAATAAAGAAGAACAGAAGATTGTAAAATTACCGAAACTTTGTTCTTCTTCTTCTCATTTGTGGCTGCCTCTCGTTTTTGAAACTTTAAAAAAAAAATAATTAAAAGGCAAATACATTTACAATAACACTTTCATGAAAAAAATATATATCAAAATACCAAGCTGTGATTAAGTTCAGTCACATCGTCACCTGTGCCACATTTTAAAGTAAAAACACCTCACTTTCCTAAACCAAGAGCATGGGAGGGGGAGGGGGGGCAAGGGCAAGTAGCACCTTGAGGAGAGTCATTATATTAAGAACAAGATGAGCACAAACATGCGCTTGATGCATTCCACCACAAGCCATTAAAGTCATCACTTGGACGGCAATTTGTACGATTTAAGTGGCTGCTTTTTTGAAAGCATAAAAGGTCGAGCAGTGATGGTGGCGTGATCCGTGATGAGGGCAAGTGTCCACCTAAATCACATCAGACCAGCCCATGGGGGTGCGTTTTGTGTTTCCATTCCCCTTGATTTCAAGTGCTTTTCATTTCCGCCCTCCACCCTGGTCTCAATAATTCTCCAGCACCTTCGAAGAGGATCTCACAGCCATTTTGTAAGCTTCATGTACTATCGATCTTGTACCTCCACTTCTGGAACCATCAAGAACCTTCTGACATGACTTGCAGCCTCAGACTATCCTTATGGTGCTGTGGCAGATTCTAATTGGATGAACTGACAGATGTGGCAACAGGTTTGGAGCATTAAAACAAAAATGTGCTGGAAGAGATTGTGGTCATCGTTGTCGAAGTTCTGGGGTTATCGTTGGTATCATGGTGGTGTCAGAGTCCAAATGAGGTACCGAAAGAGCAGAGTGGCTGGTGTTAAGGTATGGACTTTCATTACCCAAGTCACTCCGCATCCTCCTCTACGTCGATTCGGTCTCATTTGCGGGCGACATCTTTCATTCCATTCCATATTAGTGTTCGTATTGGACACTCATCTTGCAGCCAAAGGGTTAATTTAAAAGGTAAATCAAGATATAAAATTTCATTTCACCATTCGGTTTGATCCTCCTGCCTTAAATTTCATTTGGGGGTTCTGTACCGTTTGCAGTGTTCTTTGTTATAAACATGTGTTGCATTTTTGGCCCTCCTTTGCTTACAAGGTGATAATTTGATAATTTTACGTACAACTTCCTGATGCGTGTAAACGTGTTCAGAGGTAAATCTCTGAATAAAATTATTTGCCCACCCGAGCCGATCCCACCGGCTCCATTGTCTGCTATTCGACGGACACGGGACAATATGTGTGTGTTTAAACGATACAGTTGGCACGTCTGACAATCGAGTCTTGTTTGTAAATCCGAATGCCCTTTGCAGAACAACCTTCAAATAACAGAATTCACAAGTATCAAAATGCAAGGGGAGTACCCACCAAACAGTAAACTTCCAAATGGATTTCAAAGTTGCTTGGTACATCTTGCCTGGAGAAAAAATTCACAAGCATTGCAAGCAACGAATCATTTGTCAAAATGTGCACAAAATCAAGTTTTCAGAAAAAGCAAAAGCTGTTTCTACTTTTTACACAATTTTCTCCACCAAATACCATTTAAAAAGCTTTTCATATCAATCTCTGATGCATGCAGAAATGATTATATTATTAAATAGCCCCGTGGGGGGCTGACGGTTATTGCCCAAACAAGCAGAGTGAAAATTGGGGATTATGGGAAATAGGCGATGCCCCCCCTCCCCCCACCGAGTTTCTCAAATATCAGACGCCGGGACCCTAGTCAGGTTCCTTGTGTCCATAATTTAATGTTCGTTGGAATTTTTTGGAGAGTAGCTAACCCCAACATTTTTGGAAAGCTTAAACAATACCAAAACAGAAAATCCATGTTTCACATTTTTCCAATGCATATAATGTGGTCAAATAGGTCGTTTTGGGGTAAAAACCCGTTTTTTTTATTTCAGCTCTGAAAATTCAAAATTAATCGCAAGCAAGCAACTGATGATGCATAATTGTTAACTAGAGAACACATATATCTGTATTTTGAGCAATGGTTGCCATGGAAACGGCTATCATTTTGTCAAATTACCGTTTATTTAATGTATTGCTTTCAAATCTTGAAACAAGTAACGCATGAATATAGTGATCAATGAAATGTACTTAATGTCAAATATGAGTTTGTAGCCAATTGGCATCACTGTCTCTAATGTCAATCATCATTGCCATCGTCATCATCACTATCGTGGTCATGCCGTTCAATGTTTGAGTCCTCGTTATTCTCACACGAAGTGCTGCACATGCAAAGATCGGTGCATGTTAAATTCTTGGCCCTGCAGGAACATCTCTGTGATGAACATTGTCTTGCACTGGCACCTTATCATCTCGATAATTGCCTTTGGTGCAGGGAGAATGTCTGTTGTTGTCGGTTTGAGTTGACCGCTCGTGTCCTTGTGGAAGCCATTCTTTAATGGATCAAGAAATGTTTGCTGAGAAATGTTTGCTTGACCCCAAACGTATGCCTGGATATGTACCCGCATGATATGCTGCCTCAGAGCACCGACAGTTGGTGGTAACTTGTCATTCTCAGCCATGTTCTTACAGAAGAGATGCCACCGACGTTCAGGGATGCTGGAAATATTGACACCACTTGGACAATAACCTGAACAGACAAATCTTGCTAAAGTTGTGTTTAGGTCCTCTGACAGTTCAGCATCCTTACAGAGCATAGCAAAGGCATCTACCATGTCGTGACTGGCCTTCAAGTAGCACCGGGACCACTTTGCCTTACCATGTCGAGCGAACCGCCCATGGCACCTGTGAATGCGTGGAAGGCTGGCAATGCCTGGGCTCTCTCCTCACCTAGGGCCTTCCAGATTGGCTCGATTTCGACAATGCTAGATGCCATTGAGATAGATGTGCGTCTTGGCAGGAGATGATAGTTTGCTGTGGCAAGAACCAGAACATCTGTATCAGGTGAGAATATAGTCAGCTCAATATCTCCCGTGTGTTGCTGTGATGCAGCTATTGCTTGCTGGATCATCAACGTATCGGCCTCCTCATGGTTATTCGCCTCAAATTGGAGACCCCTGTTGCTCGACGTCCGCCCAGATGCCGAAAAGACTACCACCTTTGTTGAATCGCGGTTGTATTCTAGAGTTTTCTCTGCCAAGTACTCAGTCAGATCAGCCTTGGTTTGATCATGGGACAGAAAGACTCATCATGATGTGTTTGATACTGGTATCATCCTTGACCTGATATTGGACTGGTGCCTTTCCTTGACGTCGTTTGTCTCTGGTTGTGCTCTTGAGGGAATCTTGCTTGTACGTATCAAAAACAAGAATTACATGGTCGAAGCCTCTGGTCAGACTCATCACCCTATCATTTAAACATTCACGAAGGTCCTTCACCATCACGACCATTGCTGGTTTCTTGGTCATTTTCTGGACATCTACCATTCCATCCACGACTGCGACCTTCGTGCTCGTACTGCCATCAATTACAGCATCAGCGGG
The DNA here is from genome assembly GCF_056783735.1 of Eptatretus burgeri. Taxonomy (NCBI): domain Eukaryota; kingdom Metazoa; phylum Chordata; class Myxini; order Myxiniformes; family Myxinidae; genus Eptatretus; species Eptatretus burgeri. The sequence goes on from NC_140967.1 coordinate 57,896,364, forward strand.
TGCTGGTTCCATGTGTGTGGCATCAAGCTCATCTTCTGGTAAAGACTGTTCCTTGTTGGCAAACTTCTCCAAGTTGTGGATTAGCTTCGACTTGTCGGTGCATGACAGTAAGCTACCGTTTGGTGCAAACAGGGCCGTCGGTGTCACAGTGAATTCAAAGTTGCCAATTGCATCCTTCTGGTCCACGTCCCTGCTGGATCTGGAGAGTACCATCAGTCTACCATACAAATCCTTGGTTTCTTTTCGATATACTGTCTTGTCCCTGACCTTGATTGCTAGTGTTGTATTGCCAGACATGTACATTCTGTTCTTCTCCTTCTTCACTGGCGCCCATATCATGACTAAGTATGGCAGCCTTGATTCGGTCAATTGCATTGTGTTCACGGTTGAGGACACTTGGAGACAGGCCATGGTGCTCAGTGATCTCGCTTTCCTTCAGACCAAACTGTCCCTTAAACTCGCAAGACAGGCGTGACAGTTCAGGTGCAGCCAATAAATACAACACTTACAATACATCAAACTACAAAAAGTTAAATTCAAACGTTTTACTACTGAAGGTTCCGAAACCTTCTGATATTGAACAACAGACACAATGTTTCATTGCACAGATGGCCGTTTCCATGACAACCAACTGTTCCAATACTTGAAAATCATAATACTTATGTGTAAGTTAGTCACGGTCACTATATTTAACAATTTAGGCCATCCGATGGAAAATATAATTTAAAAAATATATATATATATATTAAAATATGGCAATTCCACTCCAAAAATGCTGTTTCCATGGCAACCGACAGTCAAAATGCAACAATTTATCATCTTATAAAATCCATTGTTAGCCATTTAACAGTAATCCATCATCAGTTGGTTATTTTGTATTGTTTCAGATTTTTTTTTAAATTGGAATTCAAAAAAAGCGTTTTTCACCCCCAAAACGACCTTTCCAAAAGTTGAAAAAAAAAATGTGAAACATTTTTTTATTTAAATAGATTTTAAACTTCTCAAAAATCTCTAGGTTTGCTACTCTCCAAAAAATTCCAACAAAATTACACAAGGAACAAAATTCCACTCTAAGTTTATTTCGGAGAAATAACCTAAAAATCCGTCCGGCCAAAAACCGACCGTACTGCAAAGCGCCGGAACAGTTAAAAAGGTGGGGATTGTATGGAACACCAGGAAGTGCAGATGGACCGAGACTCACACTGTGAAGGTGGTGGGAAAGGGAACCATATCGGTGTTGAGAGCTGCTTGCATAGAGATGAGTGGCGTCGCGACAATGTTCTCAGGGCCGTTCCTTAGGAGAACCACAAAATAACAGCTTCCTTTGTCTAGAATGAGATCAAGCAGAGAGACAGATCAAAAGTAAGAAAGCACAGAAAAGCAAGACCATCTTTTTCTTTTGTATAGACAGTAGAGGATCATGGAAGAGCCACAACAGAACAATAGGAAAGGGGGAGGGGGGAAGACAAAGACTGACAGCAGGGTCGAGGGAAATGACAGACACTTGGAAGAAGAATAGTTGAGGGTAAAAATTGAAAGAGTAAGAGGAGGGTTACAAGACCTTGGGGAGGGGGGTGGGGGGGAGTGGATGCTGGATCAAGCACAACAAATGATGGGCTGACAAACCAGGAAAGGAAAACCATGGGATGAAGGAGCAATGGAACAAATAAGATGGACAGGTGGGTAAAGGGAGCAAGGAGAAAACTTGGAAAGGAAGGGGTATGCTTTGGGAGAGTTAATGAGTGTAGTTTAAAGAAGAAAAAAACGATTATGCATGGGGGTTGACATGAGATGGTGGTGAACAGCCATCTTGAAGCTCTGGAGGGAAGAATGGGATTGAACAGACCAAGGACGTTGGTTCCGCAGATGAGAAAAAGGAACAAATTAGTCAATGTGAGCAGTGAGCCTGGATTTTAGGGGTTTCACCAGAAATGGATTGCTGGCAGAACACATGTACCCGAGAGAAACCTGGCAGGGGTGGAGAACAGGAAGGGGAGAGGGTGCAAGACCAAAACAAGGGAGGTGGTTGAAGACAGAGGGCCCACCAATCTGTCTGCTATATGGGAGAAACAGGTTCTGAGAATCAGCTTCAAGCACCTTTATCTCAACTGCAAGAAAGCAATTTCTCCCAAACGATTACCCAATTAAAGCATAGCCTTCTGTTACTGCGACCTCAGACTTGAGTCGAGATACCGAGAAAGCAATACATTACAAAATACACGATCCAACACAAGACTTAACTAGAACGGCACTCTTCAGTCGCGACGTCGACAAATATGCCTCCACCCACAAGAGTACATTATTATGCATACTTGTACCAAGTTTGATTTAAATCCCTGAACCCAGATTCAAAACATTAAATAATTCTGGCTGCCAGACCATGCGTCCGATCAGGTTGAAATTCAAGACGTATATTCCCCATGACTACTAAATCACAATTGTGAAGTTTTACATCAATTGATGAAGCGGTGCAAGATAAATGATTTTTCTTCAATCCAATATGGCTGCCAGACCATGTGACCCATTAATTATTTGTGAACACGCTGGTATCCCCAAAGCTTGGGAACATGTGGGTGAAGTTTCCTCTCAATCTGTCAAGCCATCTGGAGAAGACTTTTAAAGGTTTAGTGTTCAACAAATCATAGCTGCCAAACCATGTGACCAATGACGTCATAGGTGGAAAACCTTTTGTTCCTCATGGATCGGCGATCATACCTGTAAAGTTTCGCCTTGATCTGTTCAGCCATTTCGGAGAAGAATACTTTTGAAGATTTTTGTTACAAAAAATATGGCTTCCGAACCACATGACCAATGACTTCTTCATTTAAATTCTTCTTTTTTTTTTCCCATTCATACAATTTAGCCCGAGATGACCCTCAAAAAATTTCATACTGATCGAATAAACCGTTCGACATATGCAATTACGTCACAACGAAGCCACCTATGACGTCATCAAAAAAATCACGCTCGTTTCCCATGCGGAGTACTTCACTTGTGCCAGGTTTCAATTTTTTTCCATGGAGCGGTTTTGAAGATGAAGAGGTCCTTTTTTCCAACATGGCTGCCATACCATGTGACCTATGATGTCACACTTATCATTAAAATATTCTACATGAGTTGCACCTATGGTGAAAATTTCATGTCAATCGGAGAAGCGGTTGCAGAGAAAACAGAGAAAATTAGCATGGACGGACGCCGTACGTACGTACGTACAGACAACCCAAAAACACAATGCCTCTGGTGACTTAAGTAAATGGAGGCATAAAAAATATGATAATAATAATAATAATAAAGACGTCATGCAGAGCATGATACGTGCAAAATCCACCCCCCTCTCCAAAGGTTGCCATGGATACAAATTGTCCATTTCATCAAGAATAAAATTGATAATCTTAATCAAAGCTCAGGTCAATTGGATGAAAATTGATTTTTCAGATTGAAATTGATGATTTTAGAAGTCACACTTATCATTAAAACAAAGTTGACCTTTGACGTTTTGACCTCAAAAATAGTTGCTTTCCCAATTCACTGATGGACGATGCAAATCCTGTTCAACTTTCTAGTTAATAGGATGAAAATTGATGATTTTTCAGTTGAAAATTGATTTTAGAAGTTTGACCTTGAGTTGAGCGTAAAAAAAATAGTTATCTTCCCAATTCAGTGATGCAATATGCAAATCCTGTTAAAATTTCAAGTCATTCGGATGAAAAATGACAATTTTAGAAATTTGACCTTGAGATCAACCAGCTTCTCAGTTGAGACTACCTCTACAACTTGGTAAAGTTTCGTGACAAATCGGTTTAGAATTGTGACCTGTAGGCGATAGACAGACAGACAGAATAAGACGACGATGTGCAGACCACGATACTTGCAAAATCCATAAACCAAATTTGACCTCAAAAATAATTGGTGGTTGAATTCAGTGACCTGATATGTAAATCCTCTTCAAATTTCAAGTCAATGAGATAAAAATTGAGGATTTTAGAAATACTAGTATCTCTCCCTGCCTGGTAACTCCCTCCTCTAGCATGACAGACCTGAGCCTCATCCTGGTGGAGGTGCTGCTCTCTTCATCAAATACTCTATTCCTCATTCTCCATGCACTGCCCTCACTCCCCCACACCACCAGGAATACTCTGGCTAGGGCTTCCCCTCCACTCCCACCTCATGTTTATATGTGTTGGACCATCCACCAAACAGTGATGACTCCATTTGCACCTGACAATCTGAAAACATGGACCAACTTCTATCCTCTCATCCAAACTCTCTCTTCCTCATATGTGGTGACTTCAATTGTCATCATGCCAGTTGGCTCGGTGTGGGTACCTCTCTCACCTGTCATGGCACCTCAGCAAAAGACTTCGACGACTCAATCGGTCAACTTCCCGACCCAGATCTCAACCAATGGTACTCCATCTCTTCTGGATCTGATTTTGACAAATTTCCCTGAAAATATCTGTTGTTCTTCCTCCACTCCAATCGGTTCTTCTGACCATATGCTTGTCAAAGTAGACATCACTGGCTGTGATTAGAGAACCACCTCAGCACTGTTGAGTCTGGCATGGTCTTCAAACACCCATCAAACTTCCAGACGAGTCTCCCATTGCTACTTTCTGCAACATCAACTTGTCCTGGGAATTCTTTCAAAGAAACTTGATCTCTCTCATGCACAAAGTTATCCCCTCTCATCTTCAGTTGTCCTACCCTTCCTCCCGCCCATGATTCACTGAAGATTGTGGTCAGGCAGTTGTCCTGAAATAACTTGCCTTCACCTCACAGAAAGCAAATCCAACTGAGGGTAATCTCAGTTCCTTCTACAAAGCTCGGAACAAGTGTGTATCTACCCTCAGGAGAGCCAGAAAACAACATCTTTCTCATCTCAAGTCCGAACTCTCAAACCTCTCTCCCTCCTCAAAATCCTGGTGGCATCTAATCAAATCTGTTTCTGGTGTATGTTCCCCCTCCATCACCTACCCTACCTCAAATGGCCACACTGCTGATACCCCACACGTGAAAAGGCTGAATGCTTAAACTCCGCGTTTGCACCTAAATCTTGCATCCGAAACCCATCGCTTTCTGCACCCGCCTTACCCAGTCGCATCCAGCTGTCCAGGGGCACTGTCTTTTCTTCTAACAAAGTAGAGATCTTGCTATCAAACCTCAACTCAGATGCTGCAACTGGTCCAGACAGCATCAGCCCATGTGTCCTAAAAACCTTCTCCCCCTCTCTCTGTTATATTCACCATCTCATTTGCTCAAGGTCATCTGCCATCTGCTTGGAAATCAGCAAACATGACAGATCTGCAATAAAAAAAAAATGTGCAACACCAGATACTTGCAACTCCAGACCACTCAGCCAGCTCCCAATCATCAGCAAGGTTATGGAATCCATCATCACGTCTGACATCAAATCCTTCCTCTTCTCCAATGGCTTGATTTCTGATCATCAATTTGGTTTCAGACCAGGTCACTCTACCCTAGATATGCTGCTTCTGCTCTCCCAACAATGGATGGAGGTCCTCGATGACAGACATGAAACCAGAGCCATATCCCTCGACATATCATGTGCTTTTGACACGGTCTGGCACCCTGCCCTGCTCGCCAAACTCTCTTCGTATGGTATCCAATGCCATCGCCACTCATGGCTCAGAGACTTCCTCTCCTGTCCCAGCCAACGTGTGGCCTTTAATCGAATTCTCTCACCCCCTATTCCTGTCCAGGCTTGCGTTCCTCAAGGCAGTGTTCTGGGCCCTGTTCTTTTTCTGGTTTTCATCAATGATCTCTCTGACTCTGGAAAATCCTCTTTATCTCTTTGCTGATGACTCCACCCTCTGTCGCACCATCTGTCACCCGTCAAACCGGCAAGCAGCAACCTCTTCACTCTGCAGATTTGGATAAAATCACAACTGGTCCAACATGTGGAACATGTCTTTCAATCCTGACAAATCTCACTCACAAAGTCTCTCCAAAAGGACCGTTTGGACCCCCCCCCCCCCCTTTCCCCACAATCCTTTCGAAGAAATCCTTTCTTTCAAGCTTCTGGGTCTCACTATCTGCCATGACCTTTCCTGGGAACGCCACATTTCAAACCTCGCCTCCAAAGCCAGTCGCCGACTGGTCATCTTCTGTCGTGCAAAGTCCTTCCTCAGCCCACCTGAGCTCCTGACCACCTACAAAGCTTTCGCCCTCAGCCTGATGGAGTACTGCTCTCCCCTCTGGGCTGGTGCTCCTGCCTCTCTCCTTTCTTAGCTTCACGCTGTGTAAAGCAAGGCATTGAGGATCACTAATATCTCCCGCGGTGAGGTTGAGTCTTTCGGCCTCTCTCTCTCACCGCAGGCAGGTCGGTGGTCTTTTTGTCTTCTACTGTCTCCTCTTCAGTCTCCTCTTCAGTCTCGCCCCCCCCATTCTGCTTGCGATATTCCCCCCCCCCCATATTTCCGCAGGGTGCTCAAGCTCCGTTGCCAGCAAAACAACCAAAATCACGAATCAGTGCTCACCTTCACTTTCATTCCTCTTTTTCCCCACATTTGGAGTAAACTCCCACACCCTCTTCAATCCCATTATTCCCTTCAGGTCTTCAATTAAAACAGCTGTTCACCACCACCACTTGTCTTGCCCCATCCAAAACCACGATCTTTTCTACCCCCGTTAATCCACCCCAAACCTACCTCCTTTCCTTCCTGAAAGACCCTTTTATGTCCATCTTGTTTACCCCGTGTTCCCCACCCCATCCCTCTCCCTTCCACAGATCTCCTAATGTCTCTGTTCCCCACTGTTTTGTCCTTCCCTCTCCCGCCCCTCTCGTCTCCTGCCCCCCTTGTTGTGCATTGTGTGTTCGCTCTCATGCGAGCCTCAACAATGTATACAAAAAAAGAAAACCACCTTAGTTGTTGACCTTGAGCCTATGTTGACCTCAAAAATAATTGGCTGGTTGAATTCAAAAATAGAAATCTTCAAATTTCAAGTCAATCATAAGAAAATTGAGGACTGACCAATGCACTTGAAAAATCTTCAATTTTTGTAAGCAAAAACCAAACAAAGAGCTAATTGAGACACCAACCACAACAAAAACACAACTCGCATCCAGTGAAGTAGATTAACATTCAACACATGGTTCATCTTATGCCTTTCCAAAATTCAAAACAATAGCAAATGAGCATTAGAAAGTACCTGGTTTTGAAGCCGAAGAGCAAATGAACTCCGCTTTCAGAGGTAGCCGGATGTCGGATACTTGCGCACAGCCCAGGCATGATGGGGATGGCTCCTTGGTCTGGTTCACTTTCCATTGGCCCACTTTGAGCCGGTTGAGCTCTTCCAGCAGCGCTTTATGTTTCTCGGCTATGGGTTAATTGAAGAAACATCAACTTGAAAATGGGTTGACCACAGAGAAGGACAAAACAATCGAACAAACGACATGTAAAGACGAGAACAGCACTCATTAGAGCACATACCTCCACCAGGCTGAAAATTTTATGTTTTATATACCAAGAGGCCGGACCTCAACCAAACTCTAATCAGCTTGTTCTTGTTACCTACCCAACTCATCCACCAAGTTTTGTCATAATCCATCCACAACGTTTTGAAATATCATGCTATATATATATATATATATATATATATATATATATATATATATATATATATATATATATATATATATATATATATATATATATATATATATATATATATATATTGTTTGTGGTCCCCTCAATGGTGAATAATCACTGCATTAAAAAAAAAAAAAATTGGATCAGGATTTTCACCAAAATCTAATCAATTTGTCCTCGTTACGTGGCCAAAATGTTCACCAAGTTTCATCTGAATCCGTCAATAACTGAGATATCCTGCTCACAAACAGACAAACGAAGGTGAAAATGTAACCTCCGCCCACCTTCCGTGCCAAAGGTAATTAGGTCTGAAGAGCTAAGATGCAAATGAAAGAACCAAATGGAGATTATGCCGTCCATCGACGAACCGATGAAAATAGGAGAAAATGTATTCAAACGAAGACATTTATGATCATGGCGAGAGTACGAGTACGAGCGTGTCAAGGCGTCAAGGTACGTCATGGAGCTTGGGAGAAGAGTTTGGGAACCAGACAAGGCTGATCAAGCCTCTCGGGGGAATCCCAGCGATATGCAAGCTGAGGACAGAGCCTCGACTCCTGAAGGCCTATTAGCTCAACCTGCATCCACAGCGCTGCAGCTGTTGAGCGAGTTCAGCACTTGAGCTCACCTTGTTGCTCCCTCCCATTATAGTACTCCAAAACCACAAGTGAACTATTGTAAACCCTCATATGTCTACTTCCCTTCACCATGGACAGAACAAACATTTTCACTCTCAAGGAAAAAAAAAAATATCTGAGGCCTAAAACGACCCATTTCTCCGTGTTGTCCATTTGCCTTTTCTTCGTGTTTAAATGGTAAAATATTTAAGGTTATATTCAAATCCCCTTTCATAATCAATTGTTTATAGCTGCGCAGGATGTTACATTGTTTGATTGAAAACAAATTTTGTATAACATAAATCTTATGGCACGAAAAGTTTACCCTGTATGGAAAGCTTGGAGGCAATTTCAATTGCTTGCAATAAATTCTTCCTCAGGTCATCTTTTGCTCAATCAGTCCTTATGGTAACTTGCAAACCTCATTCCTATATGAATAGTTTGCAGGAAGCTTGCTCCTCATGACCAGGTTCATGACACTTACTAGACAGAAGCAGCAGACGCTCAGCCTCAGCTTCTTGCTGGGATCCACGTCCATGTTCCTCATCGGTGCAGCAGCTGAGAGCCTGCCGTGCCTGCTGGGTGATGCTTTGCTGGGCATTCGCTGCATTTGACAGCATCTGTGTGAGAAGGCAAGAAATTGAAAGGGGAACATCTCCAGAAAAAAAAAAAAAAAAAAAACAGAAAATAGATTTTGCAGCGAATACGTTGATCGATAGGCCTCCGCCAGCATTTGAGGTTGAGCCGCTGTTACATTTGATCTCAATTACGAGTCACATGCAAAATATGTCACATGACAGAGAAGAGAGACAAGTCGAAGAAAAAAAAAATCAGATGTTTCTAACTCAATTCGGATGCAAATTGAATCTCAATAGGCACATGAACAACTTTGACCTCTTGAACACAAAAAGTGAATCTGTTCATCTTTGTATTACAGTCCACACTTGTGCCAAATATGGTTTAAATATCTTCAGCACTTCTCAAGTTTTCATGGTATCAAAAAACCGATAACGGACGGACAGACAGACAACACAAGCACAATGTCTCCGGCTTTCGGCTGCAGAGGCATCATAAAAACACCTCATGAACTGTATTATAGACCATTACAAAAGCTAGAACACAGCTGGCTTATCAGACTATGACAAGACACAATCACTACGAGGTTTCAGCCCAAGTCAAAAAATGAGAACGCAAGGTGACAAAAACGTGCAATTTCCCACCTGAATCATCTCCTTCAGCGATGGATGGCGAGGTGAAGGGTCAGGTTTCTTGACTTCGTTCCTCTGCGCAGACTCCAGCTTTGCAGGGATGCGGGCATGTGCGCTCATACGCTGACTACGATACGCATGGATACTGCAAAATAATAATTCAGACTTGAAGGGAAAATTATATTTGGCACACGAGTAACACTTCCCCAAAAACACAATCTTCAAAAAGCGGGAAAAATGCAAACATCAAACACTATCATATTATTACTATTATTACAATTTTCATTACGCAGCACAAGGCTGCAGGTAGCATAATTTGCTAATGTGCAGCTATGCTGCTAATGCAGTGCCTTCTGTAGGTTTCAGCAAGAATTGGAAATATATTCAGGGTACCAGGGATAATGCCACACCGATGTACTCTTTACAAAGGAGGAGAGGAGGAGATTGGGATCCTACTCTGTGCAGAGCGTTGGTGCTGCTTAAGCAGTCTCCTTGGCTATTGGGCACAATCCTGGACGGGTCGCCACTCCGACACAGTATACCAGCATGAGCTCCCGTCCTCAAGCGATCCTCCAACCCAAGCCTCCGAGTAGCCAGATTACAGGCGCACGCCACTACGCGTGGTAGGATTACAGGCGCACACCACTATATATATATATATATATATATATATATATATATATATATATATATATATATATATATATATATATATATATATATATATACATATATATATACACATATATATATATATATATATATATATATATATACATATATACATATACATATATATACATACATTAAGACAACCGGTTAAAAGTTTTAGAACACCCCCATTTTTCAGTTTTTACTGAAATTTAAGCAGTTCAAGTCCAGTGAATAACCTGAAATGGTACAAAGCCAAGCGGTAAACTGCCAGAGGTTAAAAAAAAGTTTCGGTTACCAAAAACTGAAAAATAATGTAAATTTCATGCAGTTAAAAAAGGCCCTTTTCAGGGAACAAGTAATAGGTTAGCAACTGCAGCTGTTTTGCAGCAATGGAAGTAAATTAAGCCTTGAAAGTTGATGCAAACAATTCCTACAGGTGTCCTAACTTTTGTTGATTAGTTACAAACCCTCTGTCTGAATAAAAGCAGTGTTGGAAGAGACTGTGTTGCTACACCCTCTGAAACATTATTTGGACAATATTGCACTGCAAGAAGTAGTATATTGCTATCATAATGGCGAGAAAAAGAAATTAACAAAGGAAGACAGACAGACCATTATAACCCTGAAAAGTGTAGGTCTTTCCTTTAGAGAAATTGCAAAGTAAGCCAAGGTGTCAGTCAGTAGTTTCCTAAACCATCAAAAGGCACTTGGAAACTGAAGGAAACTGACAGGAAGAGGTCTGGCAGACCCAAAGCCACAACACAATCAGAAGACAAGTTTCTGAGAGTCAACAGCTTGCGTGATAGGCGGCTCACAGGACAGCAGCTTCAACCACAGCTTCACACTGGTCAAAGCAAGGAAGACTCAGTTTCAACTGTGAAGAGAAGACTTCGAGCTGCAGGTTTGACAGGTCGAGTGGAAGTAAGAAAGCCATTGCTAAGATGGCAAAATAAGAAAAAGAGGCTTGCCGAGGCCATGAAGCACTGCCAGTGGACTATTGAAAACTGAAAGAAGGTCTCATGGACCGATGAATCAAAATTTGAAATCTTCGGTTCATCATGCAGGGTTTTTGTCTGCCGTCGAGAAGGCGAAAGGATGGTTCCTCAGTGCGACACCAACTGTCAAACATGGAAGCATGATGATCTGGGGCTCTTTTGCTGGATCCAGAGTCGGCGACTTGCACAGAGTGACTGGCACCCTGAACAAAAGGGCTACCACAGCATTTTGCAGCACCATGCAATACCCTCTGGTCGACGCCAAGTTGGTCAGGGGTTCATCCTACAGCAAGATAACGACCCAAAACATACCTCCAGGCTATGTCAGAACAACCTTAGAAGAAAAGAACAAGATGGTAGGTTTCAAATCATGGAATGGCCAGCACAGTCTCCAGACTTAAATCCCATCGAGCTGGTTTGGGATGAACTGGACAGAAGAGTGAAAGCAAAGTAACCTACAAGTGCAACACATTTGTCTCATGGACCGATGAATATATCTTCATATATACATATAAATAATTTACCCCTCCCACACTCCTCCAGCCAAAGAAGCTGCATAAAGCAACCCAAGAAAACCTACACAAGGTAAGCGCTGCACCGTTTCAAACCCTTCCCAGAGTTCCTCAACAACAATAAAAATCGTTGACAGGACACACATAAGAATCCCAATGCAACACACCCCCCTCAGCTGCCGGGCCGGTTTCATCACTTATTGGCGAATCATCAGCGATAGCATAGACAGCAATGCATACAAACGAGGCTCCCAAGTATTGGTAGAATAAATATATATATATATATATATATATATATATATATATATATATATATATATATATATATATATATATATATATATATATATATATATATATATATATATATATATATATATATATATATATATATATATATATATAGTCACTGCCACACGCTATCAATGTGTCAAAAGCACTACTTTAAAAATGGATGTTCAGAATTTAAAAACACGTCAAATGGCCATCGTTCCAAGTCGATACTTTTCATTATAAATTCATGATACTCTGCACACCTGTAGGGAAGAGCCGATTCATCCGGTGCAGCGATGCTGTCCAAGGAGCCTGAGCGACGCAGGCAAGACCTCGCCGGCTGCACATTGGAGCTACTGTCGGAACTGGTCTTGGTCTTGGGAGAGCAATTCCCCAGCATCAGCTGCTCAGAATTCACAAAGAATAGCTTGAATCACCAATTTTGCTTATTCCAAAATCAGTTACACCTTGTGAAGCACAAACTTTAGGGCACCAGAGAAAAATAAAAAATAAAAATTAAAAATCCTGGCCTCTCACGCAAAAGTGAAATGCTTAATCCAATCAATTAGTGACAGAAGTTGACCAATTAGATGTGATTCAACATTATCGAAACGCACAGTACTTGTACAGGCTATATGTAACTTTGCACACACGATGACAGCAAAAATGGGAAGAAGAAAAAAAATATATATAAATAAATAAAAAAATACATCAATCTGTCTCTTGGAAGAACAAAGCAAAGGTTTATATATAAATTCATGAGATTAATAACAAAATTAATTATATAACAGCAATAGGCATCCACAACCATCCATTTCCATGTTGTGGAACGTCAGCCAAGGCCATGAATTTTTTTTTCTTCCACCCTCACTTTTTCACCTTTACTCACTTCAATTCATTTTCTCCACAACCGCATAGGCAATTGACAAAACTTTCAACATAGGAGAGCCTACCCACAAAGAATATTTTTTAACAATTACATGATGAATGGATGGAAATATAGCCGCGTTTAAAATATATATATATATATATATATATATACATATATATATATATATATATATACATATACATATATATACATATACATATACATATACATATACATATATATATACATATACATATACATATATATACATATACATATACATATATATACATATATATACATATACATATATATATATATATATATATACATATATATATATACATATATACATATACATATATACATATACATATATACATATACATATATACATATACATATATACATATACATATATACATATATACATATACATATATATATATATATATATATATATACACACACATACACAATAGCCCTGGGAACTCACCTAGTAGAATAATTACACTGAGGAGGAAGTCAACAAAATGTACCAATGAACCCATGTTATAAAAAAAAATATCTATTTTGGGGAGCAAACCCTCCCCACCCCGTAAGCCTACTTCGACCCCAATTTTTTTATTTATTTATGTCGTGAACAAACTTTGGTACATCACGGGTGATGAAGGTTGTGGTCAATTGTCATCGAAATTGTGTGTGCAGTTTTTGAGAAGCAAATACCTCTTTTAGGGGTGGTGGGGGGGGAGGGGAGGAACTCCATAAACTCACTCCATAAACCCCCTTATGGCCCGATTTTTTAATGCCGTGAACAAACTTTGGAACACACCGGATGATCAAGGTTGAGGTCAAGTTTCATCGAAATAGTGTATGCAGTTTCAGAGAAGTTAGAAGTATTTGTGGATGGATGGACGGACGCGCAATCCCATGAGCTTCCCGGAACTACATTCCAAGTGAGTGATTAATGGTTGGTTGTTGTTTCAAATCTGACTCCGTTGTTCTTTCCTCCATTTGTTCGACACAGTGTACAAGAATAGTTAGACAGGCAGTGGTACCCAACGTGAGATGCTCTCATTAGCCAACATAAACTCACTGCATCACTCACGGAGTATGCAGATAACAAATCTCATTTCTCTCTCTCAGCAACTGCTCGTTGGACACAAAGTCCAACCAGTGATGGCCAAGGAGTCTCAGAAGAGACCTGGGACCAAAAGGAATTAAGTCTCCATCTCAGATCCCTGGTCAGAGTCCAAGTCTCACATTCGATAGAGCAAGACTGGAAGCACCAAGGACCTGAAGACTCAGACTGTCATCATCCTGCACAGGTACCAACAGCGCCACACCCCATGATCCAGTGAATCCATGACTTCCCAGGCCCGACCCAGATGTCTGTTGACCTCCGTCTCACAGCCAGCAAAGACATGAATATCACTGCCAAGGTAAGTGAATCTCTCAGTGACCTTAACATCCTGACCACAAACAGATAGAGACAAGACAGCAGCATCCAAGATGTCATTGAAAGCCTGAATCTTAGTTTTGACCCAGGAAACACGTAATCCCAGTGGTTCCTACTCCTCATTCAACACCTCGAAGGCTCCCAAAAGGATATCCAGAGTTTCCACAAAGATGACTGCATCATCTGTGAAATCAAGGTCAGAGATCTTGACATTCCCAAACGATGCACCGCAGCTTGATCTGTCCGACATCCTCCGCAGAATCCAGTTCATACAAGTGCTGAAAAGTGGGGGACAGTACAAACCCTTGACAAGCTCCAGAAACAAGTGGAAATAAGATGGTATCACATCTCACAGCACTCTTAGTCCCAGAGTATAGTTCAGACATCAGATTGATCAATTTTGGTGGCACTCCAATAAGACCAAGAATCCTCCAGAGGGCATCCAGAGTCAATGAATCGAATGCTTCACAGAGATAAACATCAGCTGCAAGCAGCCCCTGCTAAAACTCTCAGCTGCGTTCGGCGAGGACCCGAAGAGCAAGGATACGGTCAATCGTTGACTGCTTTGGTGTAAAGCCTGACTGCTCTGGTCGCTGGCGCTCAAGCAGATGGTGCAGAACCCTGTCAAGAATTTTCCAAGCAATGACCTTTTCCAGCACTGAGAGCAGCGTCACCTCTTAGTAGTCGTTGCAGTCCTGGCGATCACCCTTCCCTTTCCAGAGAGGGACAACAAGGCCGCTCTTCCAGTCAGTTGAGATGATTCCTGTGTTCCAGGCAGTGTACAGAACTGCATGGAATGACAAGAGTTCAGAATTTCCACCAGCCTTGAAGAGTTCAGCATGGATACCACAGATCCCAGGAGCTTTATCCAATTTCATCCAGTTCATTCAGCCTCTTTCCACAAACCAAGGTGGATCACAGTTGATTGGAGGGTCAGCAAAAAAGGATAGCAACACCCCTGACATCCAACTCAACAGCTGGTGGATCAGCCTGGTACAGCCGCTGAAAGTAACCGGCCCAGTGAGTATTCACTTCAGACTCCTCCAACAAGAGTCCACTGCCCTCCACTCGAAATGCAGTACACCGAAGGCAGAGCTTGGAGGAACGCAATGCGCGAATTCCCCTGTAAGCAGGACGAGAATCACTTGACCACAGGTGATGCTCTACGGCATGCGATGACGATACCTTATCTGTAAATTCCAGATAAACTAAAAATGAACATCTGACTTATTGCAATACAAGCACTCAATGTTTGTCCATCTCACTTTGCAGCAGCGATTAGTCTTCTTGGTTTTTTTCAACATAATATTTGTCTTCATGCAAACATGTTAATCACAAAAATTCATATTAATCATAAATTAATACAAACTTTCAGGGGCATTCACCAAATAGGGGTATTAGGGTATTCAGGGGTTATTAATACAAACATAAAAATTCATATTAATCGCAGGCGTTGTGATCGCACCATCCCCCTGCACCTTGGTGACGACTTCTCCGCTCAATAGATTTCTCGA
Organism: Eptatretus burgeri; assembly: GCF_056783735.1. Lineage (NCBI taxonomy): Eukaryota > Metazoa > Chordata > Myxini > Myxiniformes > Myxinidae > Eptatretus > Eptatretus burgeri. Next base: position 57,912,077 of record NC_140967.1, read on the forward strand.
TTGCAGATTCTCTGCGCGACCCAAAAGCTTGATCAGGACAAGGGAACACCATATCGCTCCGGGATTACCTCCCATTTGCCTTCCCAGTCCACAAATTATTTGAGCAGTCCATCTGAGACATGAAAGCCTGATCACCCTCACTGCAACCCCTCCACTACACAAACGCACCTCCCCAATCCCGACAGGTAATCTCGGTGCTAGATTTTGATGAGTACCCCTGAAGGCTGCAACTGTTCATTTGATTGTTCATTTGTGTTCTTTATTGATTAGTTTAATATGGAGTTAAGTGAGGTTAAAGTTATGTTAAGATGACCAAAAATGTGCCGTCTCCCTACATCAATAAAAAAAAAAAAAAATCTCATCTGCTTTCTACTTTCTAGGACTGCATCCACGACATTGTGTATCATTACTGTTGAGCGTTTTAAATTAACGATTATACAATTTATTTCAGAAAATATCACACTTTGCAAAAAAAAAAAATTCATTTATGCAATTAAAGGTCTGAAAACAGATAAGTCAATTCTAAGTTCAAGTCAAGGCCTGGACTTTCGGGGGAGAAAGTATGGACCTATACGCCGAAAAATTCAGCGAAAGACCAAAAAATTCCACCTGTGGAATGCTTATGACCTTCTCCACAGTCTCAGAAAGAGAGCTGCTCGATAGATGAAGGAGGTCCTCAGCATCCTCTGCAACCATCTCAGAGTCTTCAGATTCCTCCGCACCGTTTGCAGACCCTCGATTATCCTCTTCCGAGACAGGCTGGTCATCCAGAATCCCATCAAATAGCTCGTCAATGAGATTCGAGTTATTCTCTTCCTCTTCATCAGCTAATGCAATGGATGTAAAAAAAGAACAAAAAAAATTAAAAACAAGAGCGCAAGTGAGCACAATATACGCCCGAAAAAGTCTGAGACACACACACAAACACACACACACACACACACACACACACACACACACACACACACACACACACACACACACACACACACACACACACACACACACACACACACACACACACACACACACACACTCAATTTATGAAGAACAAGAAGGTATATACAGAATTGTGCTATGACATGGAAAACAGCATCCTGGTTGCCATGGCAACCACTTTAGATGACGAACGTATGTCACGACATACCGTCTCCACAGTCTGTACCTATGTACCAAATATGAAACGTGAAAGTTGAAAACTTTGGGAGTTAGAGTGCGGACAGGAACGGAATCACATAATACGCCCCAACATACATATATATATATATATATATATATATATATATATATATATATATATATATATATATATATATATATATATATATATATATATATATATAAAACTTCTTTTGGCTGCTCCCGTTAGGGGTCGCCACAGCGGATCATCCGTATGATCCACATAGTGATTTGGCACGTTTTACGCCGGATGCCCTTCCTGACGCAACCCTGGTCGCCTCTTACGACACAGGGATATATATATATACATATATACATACATATATATATATATATACATATATATATATATACATTAAACACACACACACACACACACACACACACACACACACACACACGGACGGATCAAGACGTAACAGCAGAAAAATAGCATAAGCACATCCACAGTAGGGTTGAGGGACAAAAAAGGGAGACTTGAACAAATAAGGGATGTGGGGAAGAATGACAGGTAGGAGAAGACATGCTCTTTGACCTGCTGGAACCAAAATCGCATCAGTTCCTCTTTGTATTGCAGTCCACACTTGTGCAAAATGTATGGTGGACGATATTAATATGGATGTACAAGTAACTCAGGATGCAAAGACTTGAAATTTGGAAAGAGGTGGGCCTGGGTGGGTTAACGGGAATCAAAATCATGGTTTTGGAGAGACAAGAGTCGACAGGATCATGGTTTTGGATGGGGGGGGGGTGACTTTAGGTGCTGGTGAATAGCTGTTTCAGATGAACAAAGATGAACCGACGCTTCTAACTTGAGTTATGGTAGGAAAAACGATTTTTCAAAGGGCACACGCTCTTTGACCTGTTGGACCCAAAATCGCAGCGGTTCATCTCGGTATTGCAGTCCATACTTGTGAAAAAGTTTGGTTGACATCTGTGGTTCACCACTTAGTGGTAACAAAGAATTTAAATTAAAGGCCACATGACCTTACACCTTTTGAACCCAAAATCAAATAAGTTCACCTTTGTGTTTTAGTCCATACTTGCGACAAGTTTGGTCGAATTTTTCTTTTCTTTAATATACAAGGTTAAGGCTCGTGGAAGAGCGACCATAGTATGGATCAAGAACAGAATGGATCATGGCACAACAAAACAAAAGCAACAGTGGAAGGGGGGTGGACACCAACACCAGGATTGAAGGCCAAAATAGAGGGAGACTTGAACAAACACTGTAATGGGTGTGAGGAGGAATGAGGGGTGGACAAAATGGATACAGAAGCAAACTCCCAGAAATGAAAAATTGGAAATTTGGAAGGTAGGTTTGGAGGTGGGGTGGAGGGGGTAAACGGGGGTAAACAAGATCATGGTTTTTGATTGGGGGTGATCTGAAATGGTGGTGAAAAGCTGTCTTGAAGACCTGGAGGAAAGAATGAGAATGAAGAGAATGTGGAAGTCGATTCCACAGATGGGGGTGGGGAGAGGAACAAAGGAACAAATGAGTAGGTGAGGAGTGATCCTGGAGTTTGGGAATTTCAAAAGAAGGGGGTTGATGGTGGACCATGTGCACCCTGCATGAAACTGGGGGGGGAGGGGCAACGTACAGAAAGAGCGGAGGGTGCAAGACCAGAAAGGCGGCGATAGAAAACAGACAATCGACCTGTCTGTGATGAGAAAGTGATGGAACCAGACAACTTTGTCACAGAACGTTCCAATAATTTTGAAGGCCTTGGTTTCCACAGCGTCAAGCTGAGCAAAACGTGAGGCAGGGAAGTTAGTCCAAGGGGGAAAGGCAGTATTCCTTCAAGCTGCGGATGAAGGTTGTAGGTGGATAGTAGTTCAGATGTGCCAAGAAAGGACCGTATTACGGAAGGCGTCTAGTCGGCGACTAGCCTTTAAAGCAGACTTTGAAATGTGGTTTTTCCAAGAAAATCATAGCTGATAGTGATATCCAGGAGTATGAATGACAACTTGCTCAATAGGATTGTTAAGAAAGTAGATGGGAGGGTTGGCCAGACAGTCCATTCAGAAGGAGAGTGAAATCCCTTCAGAGGTTCACAAGTTACTTTGGAAACAAAAATAATAATAAATAAATAAATAAAACAACATCTGTGACCTCAGGCTGCAGAGGTATAAAAACAACGATGCGTTAATACAAGCCGCACCACCTTCAATTCCATCACAGCTTGCTGAAGTGTTCCCAACTTCTTCAGGCTCATCAGCACATTTTGTCTGACATTCTATGTCTGCTGCAAAACGCACTCGTTTGCTGGGGCTCAAAGGGAACTCCTCAAGTACCTCGTCAGCTTCTGAAAAATAATTTAAATACCATAAATCAATTCAACAACATCGCAAAACATTTAAATAAATAAGCAATTTTTTTTTTTTTTTGTAACCCCATAAATTAACAAACCCGTCAAAATATGAAATGACCACAAAGACAAAACTACACATATCACTCCAATATGACCCACAAGCAAATTACCTTTTATCAAGAGTTTATTGGTGCTGAACATGGATGATTTTTCAACCTCCATACCATTGGGTTTTTTCTGAGGCAGGGCCTTGAATGAAAAATTAAAAGGCAAATCGTTGAACAACAAAACAAATTGACATTTAAAAACCCAACCCTTCTAAAGAAACCAGCACAAGTTCATTGAATCGAGCATTTTTGGATAAACATTTACCGAGGCCGGCGGAACTTCAGTTCTGGCACTCCGTTTCTCTCCAACCCATGAACTTCCCTTCTGGAATCGCCCCCGAAGTATCTGCAACTCCTTCTCACGTTCCTGCAGAGAAGTAAGCATGAGGAACAAGTGCCACCGATCAGTTCAAAGAAACAACTGTGTAAATTACCCTAAATGAGGCTTACATTGTGGAATATTGCTACCAGTCTTCACGTCAATTCGATCAAAAAAAAAAAAAAAAGAGTTGCAAAATAAAATGTTTCTTCAACATTAATTATATTGTGATAAAAAAAAAACTAGAGGTGGAGAACAGAGCATTGCAAAGCAAGTTGCAATACAATCAATTTCCAAAAAGGCTGGTGTTGGCTTAATGGTTAAGGTGGTGGGCTTGGGATCCCAGGATCCAGAGTTCAAATCCTGCTCAGCTGTTGAATTAATACCAGGTGGGGTTAACTCTGTCTGCCATCCTTCCGAGGTCAGCAAAAATGAGTGCCAGCTTGCTGGTATCCTGTGTCGGAGTGGTGACCCATCCAGGATTGTGCCCAAAAGCCAAAGAGACTACTCAGACAGCACCAACACCCTGCACAGAGTATGGTCTCAATGGATGGATGGATAAGGTGGTTGGCTTAAGATCTTAGGGTCTCGAGTTCAAGCCCGTTATTACCCTGTGCTCGTGAAGCGAAAAGCAGGGTTAACCATTTGGTTACGTACATGCCTGCATTATAAAATTCATTTTCTCGGTAACCGTCGGTCCGATTGAAGCGAAATTTTACCAAACGAGTGCCTCCACCTGTACAATTTTTTTTTTTTAGTCATAATTACGATGTCATCGGTCACGTGGTACAGATGCCATCTGAGAAAAAAACATTATACCTCTGTCTCCCAGATCACTCCATGGAAAAAAAAAATTGAGACTTGGCTTATTTTCCACTTCTCCCCATGGGGAATAACACGTGTTAATGATGTCATCGGTGCCTTTGTTATGACATCCTAATTCGACAAGTACAACACTTATCTGATCACTATGAATTTATTTATTTTTCTCAGCAACTGCTGGTCTGATGGACACGAAATTTTCACCATAGGAGCACCTCATGTGGAATATTTTAACGATAATCATGTCATAGGTCATGTACAGGCACCATCTTGTAAAAACCGAAAAACGTTGCACCTTTATCTACAAAACCGTTGACTGCGCAGGTTAAGTATTCTATGAATACCATCTAGTTGGATTGAAGTAACACCAGGCAGGTTGACTCAGCCTATCATCCTTCCGAAGTTGGCGAAATGAGTAACAGCGTGCTGGTAACAGGGCACTGCATCAGCGGTACAGCTGCACCACCAAAAAAATTATGCAGCCAAGCAGCCACATGCTGTACATGAATAAAAATTAAAATAAAAAAACCAATGTCACCCTGCGTCTTGCCAAAAGGTGACCACGTGCGACTTATTTAAGGTCACACTGAGGTGAACAGAGCTGCTATCCACCAGGAGCGACTCCTTGAGGAATATCTGCCTACGAGAGATTCCGATGAGAATCGTTCTAGAGTAACCATGAAAAACATGCGTTTGCCTCATAACGTCACCAAATGACGTCATAATCTCTCAAGCTTGACATATCTAGAAAGCACTCATCGAGGTGTTCAATTTGAGGTACTACACAAAATGGTTCCTAAAGCTTGAAAATTTGACCTTGGGGTCAAATATGTTTGACCTGAGGCGCTAACCATGAAGGTCAAGGCCAATCACCACCAAAAATTAATCAGCTGAGCGCCAGACCATGAACTATATTCCCATGAAGTTTGAAGACGATCCGATCAAAATTACTCAAAAAATAAGGGTTTCGTCGACTCCCCTGATTTGCGACAAAGTGACCTTGACCTTCAAAATTTTGTGCACTGAAAGGGACCTCTATAGGCCTCTGATATGCGAAGTTACAAAAATTTCCAATGATAACTGTGCTCTGCAGAATTCTTTATACGTGATTACAGACAAAAAAAATAAATAAAAAAAATAATAAAAAAAAACCATACAAGCTGACTTTCATGTCTTGCAAAAAACTTCGTTTTGGCAAGATAAAAATTCCCAAAGGCAATGGTAACAGCTAAATGCTCCAAAATGTACCTTCCTCTGTTTGTCTGCCAACGAAGCGCATGACGTTTCCTCCTGGACGTGTTGGAAGCGATTCAGCCGTGCCGTCGGTGTCGAGCCAGGCGTCCGAGGTACCGGCGACGCCCGAGAGAGAGGGGTTCGCTGCTGGCATCGCTCCTCAAAACGTTCACGAAATGTCTTCACGCTCGAGCCTATCGCATGGAATGATAATTAATGGTTTAAGGAAGAAAGCAAGGCCTTTGCAAACATCAAACACTGAAAAGGTGCACAATTTAACATACCAGATGGCGTGGTAATACTTTTGGTGCTACAAGTTGGGGTCACATTTCCTGCTGGATTCCTTTTCGGTGCCGGAACAGGAACAGAAACGTGCTCCTGTTTACAAAATATATATATATATATATATATAAATAAATATAAACACATACAAGTAAATAAACCAAATGCTAAAATTTGTCCTTTCATGCATAATTACCTTATGGCAAACAAATACAGGTCAGATGCAAACATCTTCGAGGAGGAGGTTGGAGTAGGGGAAAATAAAAATAAAAAAAATTAAAAAAAAGAGTGCAGATATTCATACCTGGTTCTCTTTACTCATCTTTGGTGGTGTTCCAAGAGCAGAAAACTGTTCACCAACAACTTTCTTCACCAAACTTTGCACAATGGAACCATCAGCTGTGCATGCCCCTCCCTCTGAGTTTCCTTCACCTTTTTGAGTGGATGTGGAAGCCTTTCTTTCATTCAAATCACTGCTAGTTTGAGCAGGCGGGGGTTTACCATTAACAGACGTTGCACGAACGGATCGAGGGGCTTTTGGCGGGGCAGATGAGATCGGGCTTTGAGTTTTGTCTTGACGTTTGACATCACGTGTGGCCTCATCTTCCCAATTGCTGATTGTGGCTGCCAAGCTGGCAAAACGAGCCTTTGTGTTAGTTGAGGCAATGTGAGGGTTAGGCAATGAAGTTGGAGGTTGCTGCGCTGCAAGTGGTGAGGGACAATCAACCTCATCCAGCAGGTCTGCAAAAAAATATTTACATAATTATCTATCAAGGGTAAAGAAGAAGAGGCTTGAAAGGAAGAGGTAATGTTTAACTACCAAGCATGATATATATATATATATATATATATATATATATATATATATATATATATATATATATATATATATATATATATAATTTCAATTACTTGATTGAAAAACAAATTTCAATCATTGCAATGCATTTTCTTTGCAAATAAACAAGCATTCCCATCTGAGCACTTGACTCGTGATGCAAACATTGTAGGTTTGACTCCAGTACACTGTGAAATTTTGATACACTGTGTAGATAATGTCCTTGTAACTATCTCAAGAGTACAATGGTGTCCCCTAATGTCCAAGCTCTTCAATAAAGGCATAGATCACTTGTCGTTATGCAGCACTTAGCTTTAGGTTAGCACCAGTTCTCACAAGGGAATGGCAGTGTCCCCTGCAGGTTAGAGCAGGTGAGCTATCGCCAGTATCGCCAGGATACTGGCGATAGCTCACCTTCGATTTTGGAAGGACACCATGGGATCTATAACATCCACCAACGAATGCTGGCAGTCAAAATGTCCAATGTAACGTCCATCCGAGGGACAGCACACACATAGATGTATTGTTGCGAATTTGGAAGCTTACTGCACATAACAGCCAGGTCCTATAGATCAGCTATATCAGTAAGTAAGTGTTTCTAGTTAGGGTCCCGTCCTATGTTTAATGGGTGATTAATTGCACGTGCCTTGTGAGTTATTTTATAGTTAGGATTTTTACATTTTAAACTTCAACAACAACGCCTATCTTCGCTTCTTCACCATCGGCCTTTCCCACGCGCATGCGTGTCAAGCACAGCCGTGGGCAGAGTCCAATGTGCCAGGCGGGGTTTCTTTGGACGTTGGCGTCTTCGATTTCGCTCCAAATACGGGCATGGCACCCCTCTCAGCCAATCGGAGGGGTGCGAGCACGTCTGCTGCCTCTCGGCCAATGGGGAGCCAACGCAACATATTGCTGCTTGACTTCCTGGTCGAGGGGTGGAGACATGAGAACACCCCCCCCCCCTACCAATCTCGGACGGCCGGGAGATCGCCCGACACGCCTCTCCAATGAGGGGAATGACACGAGATGGATCCCTCCCACCTGTTAAGAAAAAGGGATAATTGTGTGGGGGCGACCCGCTGGGAGAGTCTTCCCGCCGTGAATAGCCTGCCTGCGAGCCGGAGGAGAATCGCTTGCCTGCCTGCCTGCCTAGCTGACTTGCTTTGCCTGCCTCGTCGCCTGTTTTGCCGGTGGAGCATGCTAGCGCCCGACGCTACCCTCCATACCCAGTGCTTGGAGCGGCATCGTGTTGCGGGGTCGAGTCCCACCGAGCCAGATCGTTGAGAACTGCACGAAGCGGAAAGGTCCAAGCCAGATTCTTACCTCCAGCTCACCTTCCCTCCGAGCTGGGGGTATCAATAAAGGCCGCGGCCACCATTTATTTTTGGGGGGTGTGTGTCTGTGTGGGCCCATCTTTTAATTAGAAACGTTTAAGTGCCATGTGTGTAAATTGCATTTCTTTTATTCGGTTAACTCTGCTTCTTGCGTGCTCCCCTGCCCCAATATAAATAAATATCCCTTTTGTTAAATGTTCCAGCTCGTTTCTGTGTTTCTTTCATTGGCTTGGCATGGTGTGTATTGAGAAATAGCGAGGCCGTTTGCGCTGTAAAATTGTTCATTTGGACCGACGGGCCATGGTAACCTCTGCTCGGGTTACACACGGTTCGGGCACGGTAACGGCTAGTTCCGCTCGAGGTCCGTCGAGGGTGTGAATTCCCTGGCAGCTTTGCCCACGTGGGTAATTAGGTATATTGAAATTTGGCAATTGACCCTACCCCACGTGGTCGAATGATTGGCGATTCATGGTCCAGTAAGGGACCCGTGCCTTTCGGACTTATCCAAGAGTCACGACCTAAATTCCGGGTGTTCAGTGGGAGAAGACTCCACTGCTCCACCTCGTGGTCATTTATCGCCACCGAACCCTGGCTCACAACAGTATTGCCCTGCCTGCGAAAAACTGGGATGATAGTTTATAGCTGGGCCGACATTAGAACCAAGGTTAGATGGTTCAAATGTAGCTGCGGATAGCTCTACACTATCCTGCCAGCATGACAAAGATCATTGTTCTACAACTACGCCAATGAAAATTCAAGATTTAGCAGTCTATGCTCTAACCTCCCATCTGCCGGTTTCCATGAGACAAAGCTAAAAATGCTACCCTTTCATACCTCCGCTTGCATCCCAGCAGCGTCTTTGATCTGCAAGCCGCTGCAAGCGGGATTTCACAGAAAGTTCCAACTTCTGCTCATCCCCATCACGAGAATCTACATTCATTGGTACTGCAGGGCTGGGGAGAGGGAGTTGAAAAGTCTGGCATTATGCTTCCTCAAAGCAAAACCGAGATTGGAAACAGATAAACCGATTAAAATTTACGAGAGAAATGCCTCAAACTATGAGGAAGGAGAGAGAAGAAGGGGGAAAATTTTTTTTTTTAATAAATAATTCGGGAAAACAGTCATGTGACAACACTTCACCTCGTATGTTCAAGATTGTTTGGGAGAACATTCTCATCACACACAAGTGGTGAACCAACATCTTCAGAGACACGCTTTTTGGGTGGTGATGGCCCATCCAACTCACTTGCTGTTCAAAACGACAATGGCAAATGAACAAAAAAAAAAATTAACAATCACCTCTAAATGAACCAAACTAAATGTTGTTGCCACCTTAGCAACAAAATTATCAATTTATTTGACTGTGCAAAAACCCACAAGTGGAGTTCAGCTTTCCTCATTGTAATTAAGACAGCATCACAAAGTCTTCCAGTCATCCTTGCAATGACTTACGTACCCTCTCCAAGGGCCTTGTTGTTGGATTTGAGCCAACCAAGTCGTATAGAGATTCAAACATGCTAAACCAACATTTTAAGCAAAGAAAGTTAGTATTTAAGACTTGCAGCTTTAAATGCAGAACTGCGTCAGTTTGTAGCACCCCTCCCTCCCTTTCCTTCCTCCTCCCTTGCTTTACCGAATAAAAAGGTGATAGGACATCAATTGCAATGATATCAAGCCATCCCGTAGCATCAACAAAGAATGCCTATTGTATAAATTGCTTCGAATCATCAATTTGCGGTATAATAGAAAAGCTTCCAGTGTGTCCATATGAAGATAAAATCTACCTACTGGTTCCAAGTTGCAGTTGGAACAGGACAAACTGCTGATCAGCACAGGCTGATCAAGCCTTTATGCCAATATATCTCCACTTTACTCGACAATATTGTCCTAATCTTGCATAATAAAATAAAAAGTAATACGACAAAGAATTGTTGTGGTTTTGGAATGACCCTGGGGAAGTTGCAATCAACACAAGGGATCCCCAGTTTAGATAGTTCCAGAGCAATTCTGTTTAGTAAAGTTATCCATCCCTCACATTAGTGGACGGGGAAATGCATTGTGATTGTAGTGAGAACCCTCCCCATTGTTCTCTTCCTCATTCTCCAACCATCATTTATAATTTCAAAAACACATTTTCAAAACACTCGACTTCACTTCACTTCACTTCACCAGTGCTTCAACCAACAATAGCCATTCCAGCGCTGCAATCGTTGCAACCCATTCATAACGCGCGAGCCGTCCGGCTGCTGCACTGCCGGGTCGAAAACCTGTGGATGCGGCGCCAGTCTGCATTTCATTTTAAGGTTGATTGTATAAGGGGCTTGTGTGATTAATTAAGTTATTTCCTTTTGTAAACTGGATTGCTGTTTATACATGCCTTTGTTAATACAGCACAAGATTTATTATTTGCAACCTGCCAATGTGTTTCTTTCCTCCATTGGTTAGACATCGTATGTAATTAATAGAGAGGAGGTTGTACCCCACCAATTCGCTTCGCTAGATTGTAGCCGATGCTTGTGCTGACATTAAATCACTCAGCCGTCTGTAACAATTAAATAAGCAGAAGCATCGAGAGCACAAGCCTCTTCTGGGGGGGGGGGGGGAGACTAAATCACCAGAAAGGTAATGCGAGATTTGGGCGCGGTGACCGTGTCACATTTAGTCGTTTCAGACGGTGCTTGTGATTGCCTAGCATCTCTTCAGGTCACGGAGCTATCTGTAATATGTCGGCCTCAGGGTCGAAGGTAGTGTTTCGCAACCTTTTTTGTCCCACGCCCCACTTTGATTTTCAAAAAAAAATCGTACGCCCCACCATGATTAGAGACACTGCAATATATACTACATATGTATTCAAACTTTATTGCAAATTTTATTCAATTGCTACTCACTCCAATGGGAGCCTGCCCTTGACGCTGGCTGCAGATTTGTTTGATTCGAGGAACCAATTTTGTCGGTTTCAGCCTTAAATCACCACGTTTCGTGATTTCCAGTCGATTTCTCGTAGCTTGCAGCAAATCGGTAACAACACTAAATGCACATTCGACTAAATAACATGATGGAAAATTTATCAATACTTCCCTTGCCAAAGTAGTCGAGTTTGGGTATTTCTTTTCGCTCTCCTCAGACAGCCACATCGTGGTTCCTTTGATCTTGAAAAGAGTTTTCACAGACTCATCTTGTTGCAACTCACATAACTCCTCTTGGTATTGCTCTGGTACTTCAGATAAATCCAGAAATGGCTGAGTCAACCAAGAAGGGAACTCATAGCAAAGCTATGAAAGCGATCACATATTGATTCATTAATTCTGAATCCTCATGCCCCACCAAAATATTGCCACGCCCTAACTTGAGAAACACTGGTCTAAGGTGAGGGAGTGGATCCGAGTAACCCCTCATGATCTCCGCAACACCCCAGGTCTAAAACAGTATATATATATATATATATATATATATATATATATATATATATATATATATATATATATATATATATATATATATATATATATATATATATATATATATATATACCTATTCTTAACATTTAAGTAAAAGCTAATGGGGTTGACAGGATAGCATAGGCCCTCGAGGTATGCACACTCACCTCTACGCTGTCTAGCCTGGGTTCAAATCTCGTGCCAGCTATAAACTGTCATGCCGGTGTTAAAAAAAATTTCGGATCCAGATCTTCACCAAAATCCCATCAATTTGTCCTTGTCACACACCCAACCTGTCCACCAAGTTTTGGCCAAATCAGTCCATAACATTTTTAGATATCCTGTTCAGACAGACATACACAGCCAGATGCGAAAACATAACACAAGTCCACCTTCAGTGATGGAGGTAATAAGCCTACTCCCAAAACAACCACAGACCTTTTCCAGCAGGATACTCCTGGTTTCCAGCCTCAGACAACGGCATTCTGGAGCGTTTTGACGTGTTCTGGGGCGCTGAAGTCACTTGCCCATCATCCACAGGTTGTGCCAGCGCACTCTCAGCAAGCTTCTTCTGGAGCACTTCACGCCTTGCCCGAGTTCGCTCCAACAGTTTCTGCAAACCCGAGCCAAACGAATCGAAACAGAAAAATTGCAATGGGATGGGTACAGATCTCTAAATCAATGGATTTTTAAAAAGTGGTGCAGTCATTTGTATTGGTTCAGTGTCCTTGAATCTAAAATTACTCTCATTCTAACAAACAAACATTTGTGTACATGTGTGCATCTCACAGAAGGTGCTTCCACTGGCCTGTCTTTTGAAGCCCTCACCGATCAATGTCAAAAGCCTTAATTTCTCTCTTTCAGGCGTCTGACTCGCAACTTGGGTCAGCAGAGATGTTTTTGTTTTTTTTTGCGTTGGATACTTTGCCCGAAAGCAAATCCTTTGGGAGAGGACAGTCCTCAATTGTGTGCAAATGACCTAACCAGCAAAGGCAACGCTACTCGAATACTTGGCACATCATCCTTGTTCGAGACCACCAGGCGGATCCAAGAATGCAGCTTCAGCAGCGGAGATGGAAACTATTCCACTACTTTCCTGGCGACTGCCCGTTCAAATTTCACTGCCATAAAGCAATATGCCCAAAATTCAAGCATGGTATAATCATATTATACAATATACTACAGTACAATATAGAAAAATATAAAATAAAAATATATCATATATGCATAATGCCCCAATGTGGTGAATGGAAGGTCGTGACGTGTGACCACGTGATGCCCGGCTCGAGCACAGAAGAGATAAAGCTGAGGTTCGGCTCGGCCGCGGGGTTTTGTCCCTGGGGCATTGCCGTTGTATGTCGCCGGCTCACTTGGTGCTCATTGAATGGTGAGAACACTGATTGATATATAATACTGATTTATTTTGCGGTGATTAGTTGCGCGTGTGTACCTTACTGCTTGTACTCCATGCTGCGTTTGTATTTCCTGGTGTGCCCGTAGAAGCGGCTTCAATCAAATGGAATAAAGCCTAAACTCTGAAGGTTCTTCTCTCGTCTTCATTTCAAATATGCCCAAAATTCAAGCATGGTATAATCATATTATACAATATACTACAGTACAATATAGAAAAATATAAAATAAAAATATATCATATATGCATAATGCCCCAATTACTCCCTTATTATGGGCTCAGTAGAGGAAAGTGGTTTGCACAAGCCTTTCACAAACGGGCTGGAACGGACCTGACACTCGACCAAAGGTGACAATAATTTGTAATTTGTTCACGAGTTCAGGGGGCAGGCAATAACTCGCCTACTCTTCTGCGAACGACATGGTGGGATCATCATCGTCCACAAACAACTAGGCAGATGGATCCCCTCACTTAACATACTTCTGATAGACGGTGCACACACCGACTGACACATCACCCACACTGCGAAATACAGTACCAGGATGAAAATTTAGAACAGAGTCGAGATGAAAGCTCAAACCAAAGCGTTCAAAAAAGAGGAGTGTGTATATTTAGCCTGGTGTTGGCTCAGTGGTTAGGGTGGCAGCTTGGGATCCTAGGGTCCCAAGTTCAAGCACCGACGGCCGCTGAATTAATACACCAGGGGGTTGACTCAGCTCGGCGAAATGAGTACCAGTTTCAGTGTGTGTACTGGGAGAGGGGCACTGCATCAGCGACACAGTCGCGCTTCAAGAAATGATAGCTACCCTGGCAGCTAAACTGCAATACGACCACTAGTCGAGTCAAAATATGATCCGTATCACCCAACCCCCCCCCCCCAAAAAAAAAAATCGCAACAAAACGTTTTATTGTTTTAATAGGTCATGCTGCGTGCCAGAAAAAGTCTCGGGTAACTTGACCCCGGTAAAGGGGTTAATTTTCATATTTTCAAGATGGCCACCAATGAAAATTTCAATGTACTACAAACTTTTTCATGGTTGATTTTAGACCCTATAAATGTATTAGCAACATATAGGAACATGGGGTTTCTGAATCAGATGAACATAGTGTTACGTTTGAGGGGGGGGGTATGCATTCAAAGGGTAATTAGGATGTTTAATTAGGTATGCCATGCTGTTCGATTTTACCAGGATCTCGATGTAATAAGTAGCAATTCAGTGGTGATAAGTTGTCTAGTAAATGTTCATTTCTTCAAGGGGGGAAATGATAATTGTCAGGTAATTAGATAGGGACACGGGATAGGGTAAGTGTGTCTGCGTAAACCCCTTTTGGTATTCTCTGGAGACTGGCCGTGACGTCACAGGACAGTGCAGCGGATGGCTCCGCCCCGTGATCACGATTGGCAGAAGGCGACGGCGGTGGGCCAATAAACGGCTCGATTGGAAGTGACGAGGACAGGAGGATAAAAAGGTTCTGTTGGGGGTCGAAAAGGAAGAGGAAGAAGATCGGGACAAAAAGATCGTGTTTTTTTGGTGTGGAGGCTGTTGCGCAGAGAGCGTCCTTGTTGTTGTGCTGATTCGATCGTGTTCTTCATCGTGTCTTGGAGCCTTGCTGAGCCTCGTGTCTCACCTTGGTTGGCTCTGGGGTTCTGCTGACTCGGAGTACGGGGTCGAACGGCGGGCGGACCTGCCTCCCTCTCCTGCTCGTAACTTGGCGCCAGAACTGGTTCCCTGGCGGCTGTGAGCGGACTTGGGCCCAGACCAGGAGGTCGACAGCACCACGGTTTCTCCTGCCCCCCTGACGAGAGCAAGGCCAGCTCGTCCGACGCCGATCCAGGGACAGTTGCGTCCACACCACGGTCCAGCCTAACCACCAGAAATAGCTACGGTGTGTGTGTGTGTGTGTGTGTGTGTGTGTGTGTGTGTGTGTGTGTGTGTGTGTGTGTGTGTGTGTGTGTGTGTGTGTGTGTGTGTGTGTGTGTGTGTGTGTGTGTGTGTGTGTGTGTGTGTGTGTGTGTGTGTGTGTGTGTGTGTGTGTGTGTGTGTGTGTGTGTGTGTGTGTGCTTGGCGCCTTAGAGGGTTTGAGATCTGTATATTCATTGGAATTGTCTGCGTTTTCCCCACGCCCGATCCCACACCATCCCGTCGAATCGCCCCGTATCCCTTTTCTTGCCGAGTCTTGTTATTTCTGGTTAATAGTAAAAACAAATAAACATCATCAACTCAGTGAAAAGTGACTCATGCCACCTTCCTCGTCCCGTTTGCGGTAGAGCGATTAGAACCGCCATGTTTGGGTGATAAATAAATAAACCGCCTCCATCGTTTCGGCTCATTCTACGTTGGCGGGACTGTTCAAGTCCCGTAGACACCACAATAGTTTCTCCTGCCTATGACGTAACTATGACGTTTATGACGTCATAGCGAAAACCAAAAGCCGACCCCCTTTCTTAGGATGAAAGAGCACAGACAAAAAGCCCCACCAAGAAGATCACAAGGTGATTATGAATAACTGCTGTTTAGGCCTCCCATATGCACTTGTGCTGCCATCTGTGACCTTCAACTGAAACAATAGAATTTCTGGAACTGCTGATATTCACCTTTTCAATGTCCTTCAAAAGCATTGTCATGATGATAATGAATTAGAACCTAGCAAGACCACAAACCAGGTAGGGATTAACACAGAACATGTATAATTTCAACATGTACATCATGTGGAAGTAATTGGAAACCACATGTGGCCACGCACTTGAGCAGAAGTATATATGGGCAGCCAATTGTAGAAAAATTCACCACATGTTTTTAATACGAGTGCAGCATGGGGGGGGGGGGGGGTCATCCATTTGGAGACAAGCAATCCAGCAGTATATAGCAAGTACCAGGAAGGCTACCATGTGATTCGCCGGAGTGATCAGTTCTGGGCTGGACTTGGGTCCGATCTTGTTATCGAACAGACACTTATGCAATCACTCAAGTCGACTGGTGGATTGAGCAGGGGCAGTGGCATGACGGAGGAGCAACGTGCCCTGTGGACACTGTCGCCCCCCGTATGTTCGGAATATAATGTAGCCATGCAAGAATTCAATGATTGCACTTGCACGTCGAGTGAACAGCACAAGGAGGCCACCAAGTCCAGGATGGAGAGGGACCAGTCAGATCGAGCAAAAATCCAAGAAAAACTTCAGTCATGCAATCTGTTCTCTGATGATCCAGCCTTGAGAAATGTTCTCACTGTTGTTGTAGCCAAGGATGAAGTGAATGTCGACAACTTGCAGGTAGTGGGGAACGAAGTTGCTGAAAAGCTGACTGGACATCCAGTTTTCACCTACACATGCAAAAGGAAGGACAAAGCGAAAACTCTGGGAGATTCATCTGCTGTCCAGGTTACTGGCAACCGAACTATAGACCCTGCTCTTCTGTTTCAGAGGCTACTTGTCATTTCTCGGGAAGGGAACCTCTCATTGGAGGACGTTCTTGAATATGAATTGTCTCCATTTCCCCCAGCTCTTTTTGAGGCGAAGCACATATTTAGGAAAGCGGACAAGCCACAGCTTGGGAGAGCAATATGCAAAAGGTTTGTCTACCGAGGATGAGTCGGACGATGTACCCAAGACAGACCACTATGTGTTGGATGGTGGCTCATTGATGCATCGCGTTAAGTGGACGAAAGGGAGCACATACGGATCTATAGCTAACGGCTATGCTGACTTCATACTCCGCAATTACGGGAAAGCTACTGTTGTCTTTGATGGTTATTCGGATGAACCATCTATGAAGGACAGCACACACCAGCGTCGTCAAAAGATACATCATCCCAAAGACAACTTCACAAAAGACACCGTGTTCATGGGGAAAAAAAGATGAGTTCTTATCGCATGGTTCCAACAAGCAGGAACTGATAAACATCATTAGCCAAGGGCTAAAGGAAAAGGGGTGCACTGTGATAAACGCAACAGGTGATGCAGACTATGACATCGTGCAAGCAGCAGTACGAGCTTCCCAGCTGCAGTGAACAACACTGATAGGTGAAGATATGGACTTACTTATTCTGCTGCTTCACCATTTTGCTGAAGGTGGCAACCGGGACTTGTACTTCCGATCTGACAAGATGCAGGACCAAAGCGGAGTGTATCATATTAACAGACTGAAGATCCTCTTAGGATCCCAGGCATCTACCATGATGCTGTTCGTACATGCCTTTACTGGATGTGATACGACTTCGCACATATTTGGGGTTGGCAAGAAATCTCTCTTCCAGAAAGTCATGAAAGGTTATGCTGGTTTGAGGTCATGTGCCCAAGCATTTGCTACACTAGGTCAAAGCACAGATGCAGTTGTCGAGATTGGATACAAGGCAATGGTCCAGGTGTTTGGTGGAAAGGGAACAGATACTCTCACTTCATTGCGCCACAGCATCTTGACAAAGAAAGTGGTATCGGCTGTGTCGTTTGTTACCCCAGAGCGTCTGCCGCCAACTGAAGCGGCTACTAAGCACCATTCACTCCGCACGTATTTCCAGATCATGACATGGATGGGAGAAGAGGCAGATTGGGAAGCAACAGACTGGGGGTGGAAAACAGAGGAGAATCAGTTCATCCCAGTAATGAATTAAATGAATACCGCACCAGACTCTTTGCTTAAGGTAGTTCACTGCAACTGCACTACCGGGTGCAGCACTCAACATTGCACATGCAGAACCTACGGTCTACCATGCACATTAGCTTGTGGACAGTGCCAAGTGCAGTCATGTAGCAACCCTTTCAATCAAATGTTGGGGGGTGAGAATGATGACAATGACAATGCTGAGATGATCTCGGGCGACAATGAGCGTGGCTTATGGTAAGGCTGTGTGGCATACATACAGATTTCTATTGGATTGATGATATGGCCCATCGATGTAATTACAGGAAAGGGACAGCTTAACTAGTTGAAGGAGTTAAATGATAGCATCACATATTATAAAACAACAGATTTTCTATGGCATACTCATTTATCTTTTAACTATGACGTCATATACGACTATACGTCATAGTTACGTCATAGTAACTATGTCAGATCTAGCAAAATCTAGCAAAATAAATGTCAGATCTAGCAAAAGTCAGATCAGATAGGCAGATGGAACTATGTTTATTTGATTCAGAAACCCCATGTTCCTATCTGTTGCCAATACATTTATAGGGTCTAAAATCAATCATAAAAAGGTTTGTAGTACATTGAAATTTTCATTGGCGGCCATCTTAAAAATATGAAAATTAACCCCTTTACCGGGGTTAGATTGACCGAGACTTTTTTTTCTGGCACGCAGCATGACCTATTAAAACATTTAAAACAACAAAACGTTTTGTTTCAATTTTTGGGGGGTTCAACCGTATATCGACTCGACTACACCACCATACAAAAGAGTGAATCGGTCCGAAGTTCGGGATTGCAGGGTGGCCTACCCTGGTGCGCACACTCCTCGAAGCAGTCTAACCTGGGTTCGAATCCTGACCCAGCTATAAACTGTCATCCCAGTATTTCACCGGCAGGGGGCACAGCCAGACAGCCAATTATGCTACCCCACAGCCTTGTGCTGCATACCATAGAAGTCGTCGGCATCAAGAGTTCAGGTGAAAAAAAAAAAAAACAACCAAATAATTCTGGGTTCGGATGGATGCTCGAGGTTGTTGGTCGAATATTTAAATCAAACCACAAGGAATTGCAAAACATCCCTAAATGGATGCCAATAAAGCCAGGTCGATCAAGATGACGAGGGGGGGGGGGTACACGAAGAAATCTGTAAGAAACGACCACGACGAAAGCAATCGAGACCAAGTAACCACAGTGGAGGTCATTTATCGACCATCAATAAGTGGGTGGCTTTGGAAACAACCGCCACCCACATAATGGGGGTTCATACAGTTGGGGACGATGTCCTCCCAAACACGGTCACCATAAACAGGTCCTGCTTGTATGAACTGCCAGCGACACCTGTGGGCTCCCACCACACCCCAAGCATTTCAAACCGAGTTTGAGACAAGGCGGCGGTTTGTGCGGAGCGTCGTTTTAACCTTTCCAAAACTCCCACATTCCCCAGGGCTGGCCAACACAGACCAACTGTCGTGGGGACCCTTCGATGGGCTCCTCGTTCATCAAATCATCACGGCATTCCATCGCTGGACGTGTGTGTACGTGTGTGTACGTGTGTACGTGTGTGTGTGTACGTGTGTGTGTGTACGTGTGTGTGTACGTGTGTGTGTGTACGTGTGTGTGTGTACGTGTGTGTGTGTACGTGTGTGTGTACGTGTGTGTGTGTACGTGTGCGTGCGTGTACGTGTGCGTGCGTGTACGTGTGCGTGCGTGTACGTGTGCGTGCGTGTACGTGTGCGTGCGTGTACGTGTGCGTGCGTGTACGTGTGCGTGCGTGTACGTGTGCGTGCGTGTACGTGTGCGTGCGTGTACGTGTGCGTGCGTGTACGTGTGCGTGCGTGTGCGTGTGTACGCGTGTGCGTGTGTACGCGTGTGCGTGTGTGCGCGTGTGCGTGTGTGCGCGTGTGCGTGTGTGCGCGTGTGCGTGTGTGCGCGTGTGCGTGTGTACGCGTGTGCGTGTGTACGCGTGTGCGTGTGTACGCGTGTGTGTGTACGCGTGTGTGTGTACGCGTGTGTGTACGCGTGTGTGTACGCGTGTGTGTACGCGTGTGTGTACGCGTGTGTGTACGCGTGTGTGTGTGTACGCGTGTGTGTGTGTACGCGTGTGTGTGTGTACGCGTGTGTGTGTGTACGCGTGTGTGTGTGTACGCGTGTGTGTGTGTACGCGTGTGTGTGTGTACGCGTGTGTGTACGCGTGTGTGTGTACGCGTGTGTGTGTGTACGCGTGTGTGTGTGTACACGTGTGTGTGTGTTTACGCATGTGTGTGTACGCGTGTGTGTGTACGCGTGTGTGTGTGTACGCGTGTGTGTGTGTGTACGCGTGTGTGTGTGTACGCGTGTGTGTGTGTACGCGTGTGTGTGTGTACGTGTGTGTGTACGTGTGTGTGTGTACGCGTGTGTGTGTGTACGCGTGTGTGTGTGTACGCGTGTGTGTGTGTACGCGTGTGTGTGTACGCGTACAAATAGTAAAATAACTATCACGTCCTCTTAAGGTGACTGAAACACCGATCAAATGACCAAAGCCCACGTCCGTACGTACATCACGCAAGCTTTTAACCAACCTGAGTGAAGGTGTCCATATCGCTCGATTTCTGACAAAAACAAACCAAACTACGAAGCCCGAACGCAAAAGAAGCACCACACCCAGCGCAGCCCCTCAGCACGATTTACCGCACGACCGTTTGAATTTTACCGGCGGCGCTCAAACCGTCACGTGATGTCAGCAGAACAACCAATCAGCAGCCGGACCTTCACGCACGTTCATTGGTCACTTGAGGAATAACGCCCCGTATAGTACTAATTTTATTATTATTATTATCTTTGTAAGGTATTACGTGCAGCGTATCTACGGTAGTTACATTTGGCAACGATTACAATGTTAGTGTTAGTGAAAGAAGAAAAACGCATGAAAGATTATGGAGGCCAGCCTCGCTTTAAAAACCAAAACTATATACCGACCGTGACAGTATCCACTGTTCTCCATCACTTCGAGCGCTTCAGCAGCGCTCGTTGGGCCAACGTAACTGTAGCAGTGTACGTCACCTGGTCGCCATGTTAGAACACCAAGTTAACCGCTGTCACCACAGTGTTGATTTATTGAACAAATATATGACACTTATTTTTTTTTTTTTAACCTTGACTTTCATTTTCGGGAAAGTATATTTTTTGTCATTCATTTTTATATTCATGGCACAAACGTTTTCCCACATGAGGAAATTAAAAAGCGGAATGAAGTTAAATTGCCATTTGGAATTGAAATATTTGGAGAAAATATATTATACATGACTGGTTGGTTGAACTGACAACACAACAAGCATCACCACCACCATCATCACAATCACCACCACCATCACCATCACCATCACCATCACAACCATCATCACCATCACCATCACCAACATCACCATCACAACCATCATCACCATCACCATCACCACCATCACCAACACCAGCATCACCATCACTACCATCATCACCATCACTACCATCATCACCATCACCATCACTACCATCATCACCATCACTACCATCACTACCATCACCATCATCATCACCATCACTACCATCACCCACCATCAACATCACCCACCATCACTACCATCATCACCATCACCATCACCACCATCACCATCACCTTCACCATCACCACCATCACAACAATCATCACAATCACCACCACCATCACCATCACCATCACAACCATCATCACCATCACCATCACCAACATCACCATCACAACCATCATCACCATCACCATCACCACCATCACCAACACCACCATCACCATCACCAACATCATCACCATCACCACAATGATCACCATCACAATACCATCACCAACACCACCATCACCACCATCATCACCACTACCATCACCATCACCACCATCACCACCATCATCATCATCATCATCACCATCACCATCACCACCATCATCACCACCACCATCACCACCATCACCATGATCTCCATCACCACCATCACAACCATCACCACCATCACCACGACAACCATCACCACCATCACAACCACCATCATCACCACCATCACAACCATCACCATCACCAACACCATCACCATCACAACCATCATCACCATCACCATCACCAACACCATCACCATCACAACCATCATCACCATCACCATCACCATCACAACCATCATCACCATCACCATCACCACCATCACCATCACCTTCACCATCACCACCATCACAACCATCACCACCATCACCATCACCAACACCATCACCATCACAACCATCATCACCATCACCATCACCACCATCACCATCACAACCATCATCACCATCACCACCATCATCACCACCCCCCCCATCCCCGCCATCACCTCCATCAACACCATCACCATCATCACCATCGCCATCACCATCACCATCACCAACACCATCGCCATCACCATCACCATCGCCATCGGCATCGCCATCACCACCATCACCACCACCGCCATCACCATCATCAGCACCATCGCCATCAACATCACCAACACCATCACCAACACCATCACCACCATCACCATCGCCATCATCACCACCACCACCACCATCCCCATCACCATCACCATCACCATCACCAACACCAACACCATGACCATGACCATCACCATCACCATCGCCATCACCATCATCATCACCACCATCGCCATCACCATCACCACCACCATCACCAACACCAACACCATCACCATCACCATCACCATCGCCATCATCACCACCACCACCACCATTCCCATCACCAGCACCATCACCATCACCAACACCAACACCATGACCATGACCATGACCATCACCATCGCCATCACCATCATCAACACCAACACCATCACCACCATCGCCATCACCATCACCAACACCATCACCAACACCAACGCCATCACCATCACCAACACCATGACCATCACCATCGCCATCACCATCGCCATCACCAACATCATCACCAACACCACCACCATCGCCATCACCATCACCATCACCATCACCATCATCAACACCAACACCATGACCATCACCATCACCATCGCCATCACCATCACCAACACCATCGCCATCACCATCACAACCATCATCACCATCACCATCACCACCATCACCACCACCACCATCGCCATCGCCATCACCAACACCATCACCATGACCATTGCCATCGCCATCACCATCACTATCACCAACACCATCACCATCACCAACACCATCACCATCACTAACACCATCACCATCGCCATCACCATCACCATCACCACCATCGCCATCACCATCACCAACACCATCACCATCGCCATCACCATCACCATCACCATCACCACCATCGCCATCACCATCGCCATCACCATCACCATCACCAACACCATGACCATCACCATCGCCATCACCATCACCATCACCATCGGCATCACCATGATCATCACCATGGCCATCACCAGCGCCATCACGAACACCAGCACCCTCACCATCACCGTGACCATCACCATCGCCGTCAGCATCGCCATCAGCGACATCACCATCACCATCTCCACCATCACCATCACCACCATCACCTCGTCACCATCACCAACACCAACACCATGACCATCACCATCACCATCGCCATCACCACCACCAACACCATCGCCATCACCATCACAACCATCATCACCATCACCATCACCACCATCACCACCACCACCATCGCCATCACCAACACCATCACCATGACCATTGCCATCGCCATCACCATCACTATCACCAACACCATCACCATCACCAACACCATCACCATCACTAACACCATCACCATCGCCATCACCATCACCATCACCACCATCGCCATCACCATCACCAACACCATCACCATCGCCATCACCATCACCATCACCACCATCGCCATCACCATCACCAACACCATCACCATCACCAACACCATGACCATCACCATCGCCATCACCATCACCATCACCATCGCCATCACCAACATCATCACCATCACCATCACCAACACCATCACCAACACCAACACCATCACCATCACCATGACCATCACCATCGCCATCACCATCGCCATCACCAACATCATCACCAACACCACTACCATCGCCATCACCATCACCATCACCCTCACCCTCACCATCACCATCGCCATCACCACCACCAACACCATCGCCATCACCATCACAACCATCATCACCATCACCATCACCACCATCACCACCACCACCATCGCCATCGCCATCACCAACACCATCACCATGACCATTGCCATCGCCATCACCATCACTATCACCAACACCATCACCATCACCAACACCATCACCATCACTAACACCATCACCATCGCCATCACCATCACCACCATCGCCATCACCATCAGCAAGAGCATGACCATCACCATCACCATCACCATCACCGCCATCGCCATCACCATCACCATCACCATCACCAACACCATGACCATCACCATCGCCATCACCATCACCATCACCATCGCCATCACCAACATCATCACCATCACCATCACCAACACCAGCAGCAACAGCAACCCCATCCCCACCACCATCACCAACACCAACACCATCACCATCACCATCACCATCTCCATCGCCATCACCAACATCACCACCATCTCCATCACCAACATCATCTCCATCACCACCATCAGCATCACCATCACCAACATCATCACCATCAACATCAGCACCATCAACACCACCAACACCATCACCACCAACATCACCAACACCAACACCATCACCAACACCATCACCATCGCCATCACCATCACCATCGCCATCACCAACATCATCACCATCACCAACACCATCACCATCACCATCACCATCACCATCACCATCACCATCACCATCACCATCACCAACACCAACACCATCACCAACACCATCAACATCGCCATCACCATCACCATCACCATCGCCATCACCAACATCATCACCATCACCATCACCAACACCATCACCAACACCAACACCATCACCATCACCATCACCAACACCATCACCATCGCCATCACCATCACCAACACCATCACCATCACCAACACCATCACCATCACCATCACCAACACCATCACCATCGCCATCACCATCACCAACACCATCACCTTCACCATGCTGAATGGTAAGTATTGAAGGTTTTGTCATTTGTCTTTGACTCAACGCTTGGATCAGTTTATAGGGCCATCTATTTATTACAGATGCAGACGTCAGGAAATCTTTCACACTCCAACACCATACCATGACGATTTACGACCCTCGTACTGGTCCGAGCCCATCCTCCCTCAGATAAAATATTTACAGTCAAGGTGGGGTGGCGGAGGGACCGTGCATCCCATCATTCGATCCCCACTGGAACTGGCTCCCACAGTGCATAATTTAAATGTCACACTGAATCCTTTGCTGCAATTGTTAGATGTGACACCAAAGTGCAGTACGGTACAGCGTGTCTCTGATAACAGCAATCTTATCATATCTAACACAACGTGTGTTTGTGTATTTGTTTGGGTGATGTCTGTGTCCCTTCAAAAGGACGATTGAAGAAGGGTTTTAAAAGCCAATTTTTTAACACGACAAGACACTACGGTATATTTTTTTCAGGTTAAAAAAAAAAACAAAAAACATTTTCCATTAAAGAGTAATTACGTCGCTTCTTTTGGAAATGTAGACGGTGACTTGCAACCGGGCCTCAATGGCGGTGTACAGAAGCGTTTTTAAAAATAACAATAAATACAAGGCACAGGGAGCTGAAATTCGCTGAACGTGATGTGTAACACGCGCAGAGTAAAACGAGTGTTCCTTCACGTACGTGTGACGTGTAATAAATAAAGAAGATATAAGCACACCTGAAGCTAGGCCGAGGCTTCAGTCTTTGGAATGCTCACGAGGCTGTGCCCTCAAAATTAAAGGTCTCAGAAGGTAAAGAAAACAGGGTAACATTTATTCATGTCATGAAGGGAGTCAAATGCTTTTTTTTTATCTGTGCCATCGAATTTCACCCCTGTCTGTCTGTGAGGTTGTCTGTGAGCAGGATATCTCAAAACGTTGTGCACGGGTTCAGACGAAATTTGATGAGCAGGTTGGGTGTGTGACAAGGACCAAATGATTAGATTTTGGTGAAGATCTGAATCCCGATCCAGAAACAAGAATTTTTTAAGTGATTCTTCACTATTAATAAAGAGAGCCAAAAATGATATCTCGCAGGATATCTCAAAGAGTTGGGGATGGATTCAGATGATACTTGGTGGACACGTTGGGTGTGTGATAAGGAAGAATCAATTCGATTTTGGTGAAGATCCGGATCGAATCAGGATGTGAAAATTTTTTGATGCGATTCTTCACCGTTGAGTGATGCGGAAAAAAAAAAACTAGTGTTGCGGTTGTGGAAAACGGACCCCCGGGCAAGCTGCATCCAACACGTAGGGAACCCTGAGTTAGTTATTTCATTAGTATGTGTGCTTCGCCAGATCCCTGCCCTTTGTACATGGGGTGGGGAAAATGTGTGTGTGGTTTAACTATGCTTTCCCCTTCATGTACTTCCCCAACTTTCATCTAACACTCCAACTTTTCCGACTTTCCATCCATCCTGCAATTTATCCATCAATGCATCCGTCACCAGTCCTTTACCCTTTCACTTCCAAGCTGCTATTTCAAGCTGCAACATCGTTCACCCTCTTAAACCCTGTACCCCCACTGGAAACCCCCTCTCCTCATTTAGCATCAATCCACACATCCCTCCATCTCCAATCCCTCTCCCTTTCCCTTTGAAGCCGCTATCCCCCCCCCAATCCCTCTCCAATACCATTCGCCCCCTCAAACCTCATATGGACTCAATAATCCTTCATAATTCAAAACACGTTCGATCCTCAAGTTGAGATGAATTCCCTGCACTTTTCCTTTAAAACGTAACAAACATTTCTCACAAAGGCAATTGATGTGCTAAGGTCA
This sequence comes from Eptatretus burgeri, assembly GCF_056783735.1. Taxonomy (NCBI): domain Eukaryota; kingdom Metazoa; phylum Chordata; class Myxini; order Myxiniformes; family Myxinidae; genus Eptatretus; species Eptatretus burgeri. The sequence continues at coordinate 57,938,925 of NC_140967.1, forward strand.
ACAGTGTCATGGAGGCATATCTAGAAGGGTGTCCACCACTCAGTGGCAGGGGACCGTTCTAGAAGTCACTCGAGGAATCAGCAAGCGGGGAACAAATGGGAAAAGACCACGAGCGGGTGAGAAGGGGCTCAGGGGTGTCTTCGCCATGAGTCCCACCATGCTCTACATTGGCTGGGCAAGCGAGTGATCGAGCCAAGCCACCGTGGAAGGAGAAAAAGCCACCGTGAACAATAAGAGCCATTTTAGGAACATCTGCCTGCACTGTTACCTGTTGAGCCGTCTTTGCCATGAGCTATTGCCTTCAAGAGCTTTTCCTAGGCCTGTACGTGCTGTTACTTGAACGAGCTATCATCTGTCTGCACTGTTACCTGCATGAGCTGTCACGTGCACAAGCTATTGACTGAACAGGAGAGCTAACATGAGGGGTTCGAGGAGAGATTTCAGTAGGTGATCCTTGAACCTGGCGGCTCCAACCACTTGTGCAACACATTTCCGACACCACACCAACACACACTATAACCCCTATCCTTCCCTACCCTCCAAATGGGACTGACACAGGTTGCATGTCTGTGTACGGTGAGTCAGGAGTTGAAATCACACTCCATTCTTTCTCTATCTTCTCGTTCTTTCTATCTAATTTCCCGGATAAGTGATGGCACACCTGTCTTATGTCTGCAGAAATAAGTAAGAGTGTGTAAGGGGGTCTTCTGTGTGAAGGATAACTACTTTCCTCTTGCGTCTTTGCTTTATGAATATTTGCTTATGGTCATTGCTGTGCTGTAAATACATGTCTTGCAATTATTGCCTTGCTGTAAATACATGCCTAGTTTGGTGAACTGGTTTCAAGTTTGGTAAACTGTTTCAAGTTTGGTAAACTGCTGTCTCTTTTCCTTTGTTGGTTCAATATAGTGTGTACATAATAAATAGATGGGACATTTCATCGCACTAATTGTTTTTTTGTTTTTTTTGTATACCTTGGTCGAGGCTCGTATGAGAGCTAACACACAACTCACAGCAAGGAGGCATGAGACAAGAGGGGCGGGAGTGGAAGGGACAAAACAGTGGGGAACAGACACATTAGGTGAACTGTGGAAGGGAGAGGGATGGGGATGGGACGGGGAACATGGCGAAGAGAAGATGGACATTTCAGGGACTTTCAGGAAGGAAAGCAGGGAATTTGAAGGAGGTGGGCTTGGGTGGATATCGGGGGTAGAAAAGATCGAGGATTTGGATGGGGGATGATAAGAGTTGGTGGAGAACAGCTATTTTGAAGGCCTGGAGGGAAGAATGGGAAAGAATAGAGTGAGGAAGTTTATTCCAAAGGCGGGAAAAAAGAGGAATGAAAGAGTGAAGATGAGCAGTGATTCGTGATTTTGGTAGTTTTACCAGAAGGGGGTTGTTGGCGGACCTTGAGCGCCCTGTGGGAATGTGGTGGGGACAAATCGCAGAGAGAGCAGGGGGGGCAAGGCTGGAGAGGAGTCGGTAGAAGACAGAAAGACCACCGACCAACCTGTGGTGATTGAGTGAGAGGCCCAAAGACTCAGCTTCATTGCGGGAGATGCCGATGATCTTAAATGTCCTGGTTTCGACAGCGTGAAGCCGAGAAAGGTGGGAGGCAGGAGCACCAGCCCAGAGGGGAGAGCAGTACTCCATCAGGCTATGGACAAAAGCTTTGTAAGTGGTCAGGAGCTCAGGTGGGCCGAGGAAGGACTTTGCACGATGGAGGATTCCCAGTCGGCGACTGGCTTTTGAGGCGAGGTTGGAAATGTGACTTTCCCAGGAAAGGTCATGGCAGATCGTGAGACCCAGAAGCTTGAAAGAAAAGACTTCTTCCAGAGGATTGTTGAGAAAGTGGATGGGGGGATTTTCTAAACGGTCCTTTCGAAGAGACATAGTGAGAGTGTGAGATTTGTCTGGATTGAAAGACATGTTCCACGTGTTGGACCAGTTTGTGATTTTATCCAGATCTGCAGTGAGCGAAGAAGCTGCTGCTTGCCGGTCTGAGGGATGACAGATGGTACGGCAGAGGGTGGAGTCGTCGGCAAAGAGAAATAGAGGATTTTCCAGAGGGTCGGAGAGATCATTGATGAAAACCAGAAAAAGAACAGGGCCCAGAACGCTACCTTGAGGAACTCCAGCCTGCACAGGAAGAGGGGATGAAAGAACTCCATTTTGGGCCACACGTTGACTGCGACAGGAGAGGAAGTCTGCGAGCCATGAGTGGAGATGGCCTTGAATACCATGGGAAGAGAGTTTGGTGAGTAGTGCAGGGTGCCAGACTGTGTCAAAAGCACGTGATATGTCCAGGGATACGGCTCGGATTTCCTGTCTGGCATTGAGGACCTCCATCCATTGATGGGAGAGCAGAAGCAGCATATCCAGGGTAGAGTGACCTGGTCTGAAACCAAATTGATGATTGGAAATCAAGCCATTGGAGAAGAGGAAGGATTTCATGTCTGAAGCGATGATGGATTCCATCACCTTGCTGATGATTGGGAGAAGGCTGATTGGTCTGTAGTTACAGGGATCTGTTTTTGCACCTTTTTTGTGCAGGGCAGTGATGTTAGCAGATTTCCAAGCAGATGGCAGATGACCTTGAGCAAATGAGAGGGTGAATAGAACAGAGAGAGCGTGAGCAAGAGCAGAAGAGCAGGCTTTGAGGACACGTGGGCTGATGCCGTCTGGACCGGTTGCAGAATCTGACTCGAGGTTTGAAAGCAAGCTCTCCACCTTGTCAGGAGAAAAGGATACAGAGTCCAGGGACAGTTGGGTGCGACTGGGTAAAGTGGGTAGAGAAAGTGATGGGTTTCGGACACAAAATTTAGCTGCAAACACCGAGTTTAGACATTCAGCTTTATCACGTGTGGAATCAGCAGTGCGGCCATTTGAGGTAAGGGAGGGGATGGAGGGGGAACATACACCAGAAACAGATTTGATTAAACGCCACCAGGATTTTGAGGAGGGAGAGAGGTTTGAGAGTTCAGACTTGAGATGAGAAAGATGTTGTTTTCTGGCTCTCCTGAGGGTAGATACACACTTGTTCCGAGCTTTGTGGAAAGAACTGAGATTGCCCTCAGTTGGGTTTGCTTTCCATGAGGCAAAGGCAAGTTGTTTCAGGACGACTGCCTCGCCACAAGCTTCAGTAAACCAAGGGCGGGAGGAAGGGTAAGACAACTGAACACGAGAGGGGATAAATCTGTGCATGAGGGAGAGCAAGTTTCTTTGAAAGAATTCCCAGAATGAGTTGATGTTTGAGAAAGTAGTGATAGGAGACCAGTCTGTCAGTTTGATGGCTGCTCGGAGACCCTGCCAGTCGGCTTGAGTGAAATGCCAGACTCGACGGCGATGAGGTGGTTCTCTGATAACAGCCAGAGAGATGTCCACTTTAACAAGGACGTGGTCAGAAGAACCAATTGGAGCGAAGGAAGAGCAGCAGATATTGTCAGGGAAATTTGTCAAAATCAGATCCAGAAGAGATGGAGTACCATTGGTAAATTTGTTCTGAGATAGCCAACGCCCACCCATGGTTTGGTTCAGCCGTACTTAATAAGTAAATATTGGTGGGACATTGAGATCGCAGTCCCTCAGTTGAGGTAACTAGGTCACCCATTGGTAACGCGACATTGGGCGTGAGGACAGTGTTAGACCTAGTTTCCCCAACCAGCGTCTGTGGTTCCCATCGGGTGTGGGGTTATCCGTGGCTTGCGGATTCAGGGTTGGAGGTTGGTTAAGATGCGGTTCCGATAAATCCCCTCGTACACCCGGTGAGCTTGCTCGTAACACTATATATAGCACGATATCTCAAAAAGTTATGGACACATTCAGATGAAACTTGATAGATAGGTTGGGTGTGTGACAAGGACGAATTTATGTGATATTGATGAAGATCGGAATCCAGATACGAGTATTTTTAAATTTTTACAAGTGATTTTTCACCATTGAGAAATGCTGGAAAAAACTAGATATAGCATGCTATCTCAAAAAGTTGTGGACGGATTAAAACAAAACTTGGTGGATGAGTTGGTTAGGTGACAGGACCAAGCTGATTAAATTTTGGTTCAGGTCAGCAAATGCGGCCCATCAGTGGGATACAAAATATAAACTGTTCAGCCTGGTGGGGGGTAAGAGCTCTACCAGGTGCCATTCAAGTTACCCTCTCCAGAGGAGAGGGTATTGTTTTTGGATCTGTGTGTTACTGGGGAAAATCGAAGATTTTTCAAGTAGTTCAAGTACTCACGTGTGTTATTCTGTCTGTTGGGTCGCCGAAATAGGTGACCCTTATTGTCAATAATTCTGTCTGTTTGTTTGTTTGGATGTTTGTTCGTTTGTCATCAGCATAATTGGTAGTAA